>NW_027529424.1:3253048-3623514 GCF_008692635.1 Crocuta crocuta | reverse complement strand
CTAACAGGAGGTAAGGAAGGGCGGTGGAACAGTAGAATTACGGAGCGCCGTTAAGGACAAGTTTGGCCACGTGATCCTCAGGGGAGTTTCCTGGAGCGAACGTAAGGGAGAGGTCTAAGAAGGGAAAGTTTGATTGGACTAATTCAAGGGATGAGGTTGAAGATTTAGGTAGTTGGAAACGGGAGAAGTTAAGGAATATGGCTGGTGAGGAAGGTAGAAGTTGGGTAGAAATGGGTCTAGACTTAAAAGTGCCCTAGAAAGACTACGAAAGCCCCGTGGGGAAATTTCCAGAAGCAGTTTCTAGATGTTCGACGTAAAAACAACCTAGAGTGAAGAAGAATCAAGGTTTTTCTCAACAGATCTTAGAAAATACCCTGTTCTAGCAAGCAAATCTTAAAAATTAAAATGAAGTCACCTCTCTGAAGTCATTATTGTAGTCATCCGTTTAAAAATTGGCTTGTCTTGGGGCGCCTGGGTGGCTTAGTCGGTTAAGCGGCCGACTTTCGCTTAGGTCACGATCTCGCGGTTGGTGGGTTCGAGCCCCGCGTCGGGCTCTGTGCTGACAGCTCAGAGCCTGGAGCCTGTTTTGGAGTCTGTGACTCCCTCTCTCTCTGACCCTCCCTTGCTCACGCTGTCTCTCTCCTAGAAATAAATAAAACATTTTTAAAAAAATTAAAAATTGGCTTGTCTTGTCATTTCTTTCCAATGTGAAACGAAGTCAGCTTTTTAAAATAGGTATTAGTTTATACACACAACTTAATTCTGTTAATTTCTGGAGTTTGTGTATCCGGCCTCCGATTTTTATCGAAACTGTGCTTGGATTTGCCAACATGATTTAATGGGGTGTTCATATAGATTGGCTTTGGCTGGTCAGGAGTCAAAAAAACAAAGGTGTAAAACTGGTCTTGATTCTTGCTTGACATGTGGCGCCCCACCCGATATACAAGCCCACAAAGTGAGCTACTACCAACCTCAAATATTTGAGGCAGGTCTAGGTTCACTCATATTCAGCATTTGCCCATTTGCTTCTATTTACTATTTTTGCTTCCCATTTATCATTAGCATGCAAATTGCCTTCACAAGTTGATTGTTAATGTTTCCTGTACTCAATTTTTCCCCCCAAAACACTACTCATAGGTCAGTCATTTAAAGGGTAGTGAAAGAGAAAGACAAATACTACAATTCTGTACCTCTCATAAACAATTAGGAGAGAACTGTCCCCAAACACCATACTGGTGATGACCACCAGCGTTCTTTTCAAAAGTATTTTACATTTTGTCTGTTTACCTTAAGAAAATTTACCTACGCTGTTAATGAATAAATTCTGCTTATCCTAATTCATGACAATCTTTGCCTTTGATCAAGTATTAAAAGGAAACCGAGTGAATACATGGGATCAAAAAAGAGGAGAGCGTTTTTATTGAGCTTTTGCTTATTTTAAATTTGTTATAATTAATAATGATAATACTGTCGGTATTATTCTTATTTTACAGAAACAATCATAGATTAATTCATTATCACAAAACTGGTAAGCATAGTATTATATGCAAATCTAACTCTAAAAACCTAAGCTTTTTTTTTTGATGTATCCTACTGCCTTTATGCCTAGACTTTTTCATAGACTGAAAATGCTTCCCATTGTTTTCTTTACAAAGAAAAATGTCAAAAGCCACTGGAGCCTTCTGATGTGGGGATATCATTGCAATCTCTTATTGGAAAAAACACGTTTCTCTGAAGAAGCCATCATTTTTGCGTTCTGATAATTCAAGCTTCGTTATTTTCTGTAACTACATTATATTTAATTTTTAAGTGTTTAAATATTTCATTATTTGAGAAAATTCTAAAAAATGCCTTTTCCTTTTTGCCTGCTTCAGTTGACAGAACTGTATGATATGAAAAAAGAAAGGATGGATATATATATATGTATATACCTATATATTTACATGATACTATTTTCTATTTAAGGGGAACCTGGGTGGCTCAGTTGGTTAAGCATCCAACTTTGGCTTAGGTCCTGATCTCCCAGTTCGTGAGGTCAAGTCCTGCGGCAGGTTCTCTGGTGTCAGCCCAGAGCCTGCTTCGGGTCTTCTGTCTTCCTCTCACTCTACGCCTCCCCTGCTTGCTCTCTATCTCAAAAATAAATAAACATTAAAAAAAAATTAAATCCAGTTACAATGCTGCTTCTCAGAAGAAAGCAAACACAAGAGAAAGGGATTACAATTTCAGGGCAAGACAAATCCTAAATTAAAACAAAAAAAAACAAAAGAACACCTCATGTGAGATGAACTGCCTGGTGCCCTGCCAAAACTGTTCTGTACCTTGAACAAATCCATCTCTTTTAGATGCTGATGTCTAGTTGGACTAAGCTAGCTTAAGCTACCTGTTTCTTTAAGCACGCACCTTTTCAAAGTGTACAGTGGAAATTTTTTAAACAACTTTACCTTCATCCCTCTACTTAACAGTTTCTCAAATGAATGTGTTGTGATATATTCATTCAATAAGAAATCTTTAAGTGATTGAGGGTACATTTAAGCAAATGTAAATATCACATATATGAAACATAATAGTACTAGTTACCAAATCATTGAGATATCTCATGGGACTGGAAGATTGAAAATCAGTTCACTAATACTGCCTTCTATTAATGTGACTAAAATAGAAATGAAGCAATGTGAGCTTACTCTTTTTTTCTTAGTTTTTGATAAATGTGAGTCAAAAAAGCAAAATAAATCACAAGACTTATGAAGTGCTTAGAACAGTGCCTACCAAATTAGTGAAAGTTCAGTAAATGAGATTACAATCTAATGAAGGAGGTCGATAGTAAATAAGCAAAAGGCTAAAGGGTTGGAATAAATGTGGCAAAGGAAATAAACAGGGTAATGTAATGGAGAGTAAGTGGAGAAAAAGAAGAGGCTGGCTATTGTAGAGTAGTCAGGAAAGGCTTCTGTAATGATGCAATTTTTGAGCTAAAACCTGAAGAGTTGAAAGATTTCAAGCTTTGCAACTTGATATATAGATATCCTATGGACAGAGAGGAGGGCTGTGGCCTAGACATGACAATTAGAGCATCACCAACATAGCTAGTATTCAAGGCCATAAGAAAGAATGAGATCACTAAAGAAAATGTAGTAAGAAAAAAGAGTCCAGGATTAAGTTCGAGAAACTTCCAAATATAGAGGTTAGGCTTCTAATAAGGAGACTGAGTAAGGAAAGGAGAAACCTGGAGAGTGTAAGTGTCATGAAAGCCCCCCCCCAAAAAAAAAAAAAGAGAGAGAGAGAAGCATCAGGAAAGGAAAAGTGGTTAACTGTCTCAAATATTGTTAACGTAATATGAGGACAGAGAAGGGCTCATTGGATTGGCACCATAGGGATCAATATTGACTTTAATTAATTTAATTTAATTCTAAGTCTTTGCTGTGGGACAGCTGTGATGAAATTAAGACAATTAGATATTCCACATATACTTCAAACATAAAATGTCCAAAATTGGACTTAATGTTGGTCTGCAACTCCACTACTTTTTAAATTTTTATTCTTTCAGTTAATGGTGCTAACGGGCATCAGGATATGCCACCCCAAATAGGACACTTCAGCATGATGATTATTTTCAGCTGAAGACAATTGAGAATCAACAGATGCAGGAAGAATTCTCTAGAACTCCCCCTATCTGCCTAAAAGCAGTGCATGAATTTCCCTTTGTGAAGGTTTCTGCTCCCCTCCCCAGCTCCAGTATCAGGAAGAAGAGCGGGATTCTATCCTTGGGGATAGTCAACACCCCGAAGGGTTTGCATAAACAGATCAACTGAAACAGCCCTCATCTTCCATCAGTTTCCCCATATATTTGCAAGTCACTTCCTCACGCTTTGTTGACCCTTGAAACGCAAGCTCCTTCTCCTTTGTTACAAGGTGCTTAAACCCTGAGTCTAACTGCTTCTTCCAGTTTTATTTCTTTTTGGTGAACTCCCGTGTGTGTAAATATTAATAAAAATAGCGTGCCTTTTCTCCTGTCAGTCTGTCTTTTGTTAGTTTAATCCACACTTCCAAATGAAGAACATAGAGGAAACGTTTTTCTCCAGTAGTTAGGTCGTTCTTAGTCTTCATCCCTTGCCAAATGCAGTCAGTATGTCTCAGAAATACCTTGCCTGGGTCCTCGACCATCTCTCTACCCCCACAGCCTTTGCTCGTACCCACGTAACTCAGACCCACACTGCTGGCAGCCGTCTCTCTGTTCTCCTTCCTAATTGCTTCTTCCCTTTTCCACTCCCAACCTCAGAGGGTCTTAGATCATTTAACCACCCTTAATGGCAATCATCCCCAAACTTTTTTGATCATATAATCGTATGGAGAGGAGACGAGGGCATCCTCCCAAAGCTTGTATATTTACTTAGGTACAAACTGTGTATATACATTACTACACAAATATATTACAGCCCCCACCAATAGAAAAGGTAAGAATAAAAAAAATCCCACAAGTTCTACTATTTTCACCTAAGTAAATCATCTTGCATACCCCTTTGTGCCAATCCACTTTGGAAGCCACTGACTTACAAGGTAAAATTCAGAGTCCTTAGCAGGAGACCCTAATAATGCATACCTTTGCCTGTATATCTAGTCTCACTTCCTGCTCTTTCCCCCTCTGGTCTAAGTTCTAGCCATAATAAATAACCTGCACAGACTAGACTTCCTCTTCCCTGAGTGTGCATATTATGCTTTTGTCTAGAATGTCCTTTCTCCTATGAATGTGTTCTAATTGGACGTTCAAGCATTATTTCCCCGGGGAAGCCATTCTTTATCACCACCACCCACATACATCCAATTAGGTCCCTGGCCTTATTTGGGTTTCCATAGCAGCCTCTGAACATCTCTGTTATAACATTCATTATATTATATTGAAATAATCTGTTTATATTATATTTGTTTTCTCATTAAAACTGTGAGCTCCTTGAAGACATGATTTATAGCTTATTAATCTTAGTGTCCTGGGGCCACAGAAGGCATTTAATAATATTTTGATAGAAGGATTATTAAGTAAATGAGTATGAAGGAGATTAGAATATTCTACTGCAAAATACGCCACTTTGGCATACAAATTATTTTGAGCTGAAGGCAATTGAGAATCAACAGACACAAAGAAGCCTTCGCGGACCTTTCATTGTCTGACTGAAAATAGAAACGTCTATGAAATGAGGACGTTCATTGATCTTCTCTCTGAGAGATTTGTGACTATGAAGAAGATGGAAAGTTGACCCTAAGAGGAGTCTGAAGAAACAAACCTTACTAAAGCAAGCCTTATGTTCCATCAGTTTCCACATATATTTGCCTTCCTACAATTTACTGCCCCTAGAAGTCCAAACTCTCCTTTCCTTTGTCCAGTCACTTTTGTATAATTTATCACCCATTATTAAAATGACATGTAAGCTGCTGAATCTACTTCTTTGGATTTTCACTTCTGTGTAGCGTCCTTGCATGTAAAATAAAAAACATAAAGTCGTAGACCATTTCCCCCTTTGATCTGTCTTTTGTTAGCTTAATTCACACACCTTAGATATAACACCTAAGAAGATAGAGGAAAAGTTTTTCCTCTTCTACAAATGCTGTCTTGGAAGAGGGAGAAATATCTGTGTACTGATGCAGGAATGTAGGATTAAACTAGAGTGAAAAGAAGGTGCTGGGTGGCTCAGTCGGTTAAACGTCTGACTTCAGCTCAGGTCATGATTTCGCGGTTTCTAAGTTTGAACCCTGCATTGGCCTCTGTACTGACAGCTCAGAGCCTGGAGTCTGCTCGAGATTCTGTGTCTCGCTCTTTCTCTGCCCTCCCCTGCTCTCTCTCTCTCTCAAAAATCAATAAACATTAAAAAAAAAAAAAACTAGAGTGAAAAGAACACAATACTTTAGAGGAAACAATCATAGACTGGAGTTTCATTTTTAATTAATTTTTTAGAGAGAGAGTGTGTGTGTGCACAGGGGAGAGGGGCAGAAATAGGAAGAGAGAGAATCTTAAGTAGGCTCCACACTCAGCACAGAGCCCAGCATGGGATTTGATCTCACAACCCTGGGATCATGACCTAAGCTGAAATCAACACTTGGATGATCAACCGACTTTGCCACCCGGGTGCCCCAACTTGTGTGTCAGTGGCAAAGGAATGGGTGTAATTTCCAACTTGTTTTTCTTTGGGAAGATTCTGTACTACAGACACAATTATGTATACATTAAACTTCCCTAAATTTCCCCATAAAAGCTGTAGAAATAGCCATGTCTATCGTGTTTTGCCCTCTTTCTTCAATCTTCATGAAAGACTCATCTAAACACTTTGGTTTAAATTTCTCATACCCAACATTCAATATCAGTTTAATAATAATGACAATAAGCCATCATCTTTTGGTACTTACTATTTTGCAAATTCTATGCAACTATTCTTTTTTTATTTTTTAGTTTATTTTATTTTTAAAAATACTTTTGTTTAAAAAATTTTTTTAAGTTTATTTATTTTGAGAGAGAGAGAGCATAAGCAGGGTGGGGGCAGAGAGAAAGGTTTGAGGGAGAAACAACTATTCTTTTTTAAAATTTTAAAACAGCTCCACTGGGTGTTATACGGAAACCAACTTGACAAAAAACTATTAAAAAAAATGAGAAAAAAAATTTAAAACAGCTCAATCATAATACAGCTAACTTTATTTCTTATGTGTCAGGCATTGTTCTAAACATTTTACATGCGCTAATTATTTAATCCTTACAATAATCCAATGTGATAGGTACTATTAAGTCCATTTTCCTAATGGGAAAAATGAGGGATAGAGAAGTTAGGGAACCTGCCCTCACTCCCAGCTGGACTGTCAGTGCAGAGCCCAGGGCGGGGCTCATCCCATAAATTGTGAGATCATGACCTGAGCCAATATCAAGAGTTCCATGCTTAACTTACTGAGCCACCCAGGCGCCCCACCCCTTCCACTCTTCCTCATCTCCCTGAATGGCATCAACATCAACTCAGTTGCTCCAGAAGCAAAGCTAAGAAGGAGACTGGGGAATGAGTCACTTACCTCAAGGATATTTTCTTAAGGGAGCCACATTTATAATAGTTTTCTTGTCTTTTCTTTATTTTTTTAAATGTTTATTTATTATTTTTTAGAGACAGAGCGTGAGCGAGGAAAGGGCAGAGAGAGAGAGAGGAAGATACAGAATTTGAAGCAGGCTCCAGGCTCTGAGCTGTCAGCACAGAGCCCTATGCAGAGCTTGAACCCATGAGCCATGAAATCGTGACCTGAGCCAAAGTCAGACACTTATCTGATTGATCCACCCAGGTGCTCCAACAATAGTTTGCAAAGACAAAGTGTTAACATAATAGTTGTTTTGGCTCTGATGAAATGATGTAAGAGGAAAGAAAGTGAAAATAAGACCATGGCACAAGAGTATGTATTTAAAAATACACTCCCTCCTTCACGAAGCTATAGGAGAGGATAAGGAGCTTGTTACAACCTGATGTTGCCCTTGAGTTATTTATCCTTGACACCTCTTTTTACTTGCCTAACTCCTATTTCATTTTTAAGGTTTCTGTTTATATAATCCTCCAGACTAGATAACATTCGCCTCAGTTATGTGGTTTCATAACATCTTATGCCTCCCTTTCATGATTCTTTTACAATTATAGTTAATTATTTATGTGATTACTTCTGTCTGAGATTGTAAGGTCCTGAAAGTATGGACATTGTTGACTTCTTCACTTCTGTATTCCAAAGCACATAGCACAATTCTGGCATATCGTGGGTACTCAATAAATATTAATTGAGTAAGTAAATGCCTGTTACTTTCCATCAAATGAATATATGCCAGATTGATTTTCAATACAGTAAAACAATGTCATGCTTCTGCTGTGTTAGGTAGGAGATGGGACTTACTGAGTTATAGAATGCTAGAATTGGAAGTACTCTCACAGAGCACTCAAGATCAACAACACTCAAGCAAACAGTTAAAAAAAAATCATTATCCTCACTCGAATACTTTATCTTTTGGGAGACAAGATAAACAAAGGGAAAAAATGTTCACCTGAAGACACTGCCTCTGTGTTATGGGAATTCAGGAGAGGAAGGGGTCAGCTTGAGTGCATCAACTAGATGTTTCACAAAGGTGGGAGAGCTGGGCTGCAAGTCTCAATGGTGACAGTTGGACTTTCTGCAAGAGTGAGCATAGAGATGAAAATCAGAAGTTGGAAAAAGAAAACGAGAGAAAAAGCATTCAGAATAGAAACAGAAAGGATGGAGGGCTGCCAGGGCAGAGTGTCATGGCGGCCAGTGGAAATGCTGCACGATTGAATGCATGGATAACAGGCCAAAAGGATGAGCACAGTGCATCCTGCAGTCATACATTTCTAAAAATGGTCACGTGGCTATGGTAGGTGTTCTCTAATATGGCCTCCAATGATGCCTCCTTCTGGTCTTCACACCCTCAAGTAATCCCCTCCCCTTGAATGTAGGCTGAATTTAGTGACTAACTTCCAGTGAGTAATACAGCACAAATGATGGTGTGCTAGCACAAATGTTAGTTTACAAAAACCAAAAGGTGGCTTCATCTTGGAGTTTTGTGTCTCTCTCTTTCTCTCTTTCCCTTCTCCCTCTGAGGGCAGCCAGCTGCCATGTGGTGAACTACCCTTTGGAAAGGCACACATAGCAATGAACTGAGGGAGGCTTCCGACCAACATCCAATGAGGAATTCAATCCTGCTAACAACTACGTGGGTGAAATGAAAGTCAATTCTCACCCAGATGAGCCTTCAGATGAGATTACATTCTCAACCAGCAGTCAAACTGCAACCTCATGAGAGACGCCTGGAGCCCCAGAAAGCTTTAGAATAAAAGAAACTTTTAGAGGGGGCGCCTGGGTGGCTTAGTCGGTTAAGCGTCCGACTTTCGCTTAGGTCATGATCTCTTTGCTGACTGCCGGCTCAGAGCCTGGAGCCTGTTTCAGTCTGTGACTCCCTCTCTCTCTGACCCTCCCCTGCTCACGCTGTCTCTCTCTCTCTCTCCTAGAAATAAATAAAAAAAAAAAAAAAAGAAACTTTTAGAAATGGAAGGAACGTTAAAGACAATGTAGACCATGAGGAAATAGAGTGGTTGTGTCCTCCCAAGGTCACATAACAAATCAATGGAAACAATGGAATTAGAATCTGGTAGCCTGATACCAAGCACAGCACTCATGCAACTATTACAGCTTTATATTTTAATTCTAGGTATTTATATAGAACTGTACAGAGAACCATCTCTACATAACTGTCTGTATCTATTCTATGTAGGCATAACATAATAGCAAATAAGAGAACAAAACATTTGTTTTCCAGGAATAATAAAACTATTAAATTATATAAAATTGTAGTTTTACAACAGCATTAGTAGTTTAGTAATGATTATAATAGCTCTTTTTCCACAGCCTGCTATGTATTTTTTAAATTGAATGTTCTAATTTTAAATTCAGGCAATAGCTATGTGAAGCCAATATTAATTCTAGGAAAGAAGTCTGACTCAGTGTGGAAGAAGTAGGGTAAGGCAAGCAATGACCCGAGGCTGAAAGGCCATTTAGGAAGCCACTGTGGTGCTCCTGGAGACAGGTGCTGATGGCCCAGAACAAGCAGTACTGATGGAGAGTAGACAGATTTGAGAACTCTTTTGGATATACTGTACTTAGGATCCAGATATGGGAATCTATATCGTCTTTATTCCCAGTTACTGCCTAGAGTTTTGCATATTTCTCTGCTGATTTGAATCCACACATTGTTGGGGGGGGTGGTTTCCTGGGAGGCTAAGTTGGTTGAGCCTCCCACTCATGGTTGCTGTTCATGTCATGGTCCCACAGTTTGAGCCCCGAGTCAGGCTCAGCGCTGTCAGCACAGAGCCTGCTTGGGATTTCTCCCTTTCTGCCCTAACCCTGCTTGCACGAGCACATGCGCTCTCTGACTCTTTCTCTCTCTCAAAAAATAAATAAGTGAACATTTAAAAATAAATAAATGAATCCATGCACTAGGGACATGCCATACCTTCTTCCGCTCCTCAGCATCATCTACCACCTCCCTACTTGTTCCTCTTCATTCACCAGAGGCTTCAATATATGACCAAGATGTCAATTCTGGCCATTTCCAAGGTGATATTAATGTTCCAATGGCAACTCATCTAAAAATCTGACCTCTCAGTTCCTTGACCTTCACACTCTCCTTTAGCCAACCAACTTTTTCATTGTCAAAATTTGCATCACTTCTTCAATTATCACATCAAACACCCCATTTTCTTACTATGACCTTCTGTTCTAGCTCAGATTCTCAGGCACCCCCAGTTTACCTATTCTTCAACCTTGTTGGAATCGCCAACCCACTGGCATCTCCATTATCAGTCCATTCTTATATTTCTAGCCTTTTTTTTTTCCAGCATAGAGCCCATGCTTTTGTTTTTGTTTTTAATTTCATTCTCTAACTAGTATCTTTTTTCAAATAATTTTTAATGTTTATTTTTGAGAGAGAGAGAAAGAAAGATGGAGTGCAAGTGGGGGAGGGGCAGATAGAGATCTGAAGCAGGCTCCAGGCCAGGCTCTGAGCTGTCAGCACAGAGCCTGACCTGACGAGGGGCTCAAACTCACAAACTGCAAGATCATGATCTGAGCTTAAGTCTGCTTAACCAACTGAGCAACCCAGGCACCCCTCTCTGACTAGTATCTTAAACGTCTTTGTCTCTTAGCCTGTTACATATGCTTGGAAAAACTACAGTCCTGAATGGATTCCATCATCATCCTTCTCACCTTCTCTGTACCAAGCCAAATGAGCAATAATGGAGAAAATCGCAAAAGAGCAGAAATTGGTATCTCTATTCATGGTCACCAACCTCAAAGGGGTAGCCCCCAAAACTTTAAGACAATCTTCTACATTTCACTACTCTTCTCAATGATGGTTTCGTACTGTCTCCACCTTTCTCAACTCTGACTTGCCTTACCACTCCCCAGCACCTTTTCAGATAAATCTTTTGGGGGAAATTATAGTCTCATACTTCACAGAGAAGAAATTCCCTCAGAATTCCACCACTGAATCTATAACTCCAATTGCTTTTGTACCAATCTTCTCTTATTTTCACCTGAATCAATAGAAGACACGTCTCTTCTCCTTTCCAGCATCGTCTGGGACCACATCCTTTCCCACCTCTGCATGGACCTCAGTCTATTGGATTATCCCTCCCTTCTGTATTTTTGATTTAGTACTTTGTAACATCTTTCAAACATGTTCTGGACTCTTCTGTGTTAAAATGATAAAGAACAAACTCATAATCACCATAATCGGCGTCATCCCTGAAGCTTCTGTTCTAGTGTCCTTTCCCCTTGGAGGGTTCCCTGGCACACCTGTTTGTAGTCCACGCTGATTTTCTGTGCTCACAGGGCACCTGCACACGCTGTGTCCAAGCATCTCTCATACTGTGTGTTGAGTTCAGTCTGCAACCGGACTGGGAACTGATTAAGGGCAGACACTGTTTCTTGCTAATCCTTGGCACCTAGCAAAGTGCTCTGTGGGCACCGTGGTTGAGCGAGGGAGGTGGACAGATATCTTGGGCTTGTATGTGTAATGTTCTTAGGAGTATGGGGTACAGCTGCACACTGACTGGAATGATGGATGACTGGCTAGGGAAGGATTCAGATCCCTTTTGTTGCCCCCCCACCGCCGCCCGCATTGGCAACGTTAAAGATGAGTGGTGGAGTAAATTAGTTTGGGAAATTCTGTCAGAGACAGACCAAGGGAGAATCTCAAATATATCCACACTGCCTGATTTCTCTTCACTTTTATTTTATCCCTTTCTTACAGGCTCCTCCTTTCCTATTTTCTACTTTCTCTCTCAGTGTTTTTTTTTTATTAAAAAATTTTTAATGTTTATTTTTTGAGAGAAAGAGAGAGAGAGAGAGAACGGGGGAGGGGCAGAGAGAGGAGGCAGCATCCGAAGCAGGCTCCAAGCTCTGAGTTGTCCACACAGAGCCCGACGCTAGGCTCGAACCCACCAACTGCGAGATCACAACCCTAGCGGAAGTCGGAAGCTTAACAGACTGAGCCACCCAGGCGCCCCGTCCCTCACTGTTTTTAAGGAACAAATAAAAGGTGCGATATTGATTTTCTGGCTCTTTCAGATGGCCTTTCCTTCTTGTGTCCCTTGATCTCAGTCCCACCACTTTTTTTGCACCCTGTCGCTGGTTTCTCCCTTCGGCATGAGACCCTGTCTCGTGTCTGCGGGGTTGTGTTCGGAAGCTTCCAGCAGAAGGGTGGTGGGTGAACACTCCTGGCGGGAATCTGCAGGATATACGGAGACACCTTTGTACCGGAAACCGGGTGAAGCCTGGCTCGGCGCTCCCGACTTCCCTCAGCTGCCAGAACCGCAGGCGCGGCGCCGGATCCAGGACGTGGCTCCGCCCCTCCGGCCCTTACCTGCATTGGCTCCCAGCGGCGTGCCCCTGGCCAATCAGGCGCGGGGGCGTTGTCCCGGGGCGGGGCTCCCGCCTCCCACCTCCTGCCTCCGGGCTCCAGCCCCAGCTTCCCGCTCCTCCCCCGCTCCGGTTCCAGGCGCCCCAGGAGCAACCCCTTCGGGCTCCGGGAGACTGCTGCCCCTCGTCTTCCGACCCCGGGTCCAGGCCGAGACATGGCCACGGCCACTGTGGCAGCAGCAAGACGAGGCTTCTGCCGAGCCCCTCCGCTCCTCCTCCGGCGCGGCTACCAGACGGAGAAGGGCGTCTATGGCTATCGGCCGAGGAAGCCCGAGGGCCGGGAGCCCCGGGGCGGCCTGGCGCGCCCCTCAGGTCGGGGATAGGGCCGGGCCGTGCATGTAGGGGCTGGGGAAGCACGGGGCCTCCCTGACAAGCCTGAGGTGGGGTGCTGTTGTGGGAGAGGCTGGACTTCTGAGGGTCTGCAGTGTGCGCTCAGGCCAGTGGGGAATAAGGGCACGTGAAGGGGCCAAGGGACGCAGGTTGGGCCGGGGGAGGATGTCTGTGTGAGGGTCACCCTCTGTCCAGCCTTAGTAGCTGGGGAACCGTGAGGTCGGGGTCTCGGCGCTGGACCCACACTTGGGTGATGGGTCGTGTTCCAACTGGTTTTGTGAGGTCTTGTCTTTCCTGTTCCTTGGATGTAAACTTGTGGGAACTTAGCTCTTTGCGAAGACGGGGCTGCGGGAAAAGAAGAGCTCTAAGATCTCCTAACTGGTCGAGCTGACTCAAAGATACATTTCCAAGGCCATCTCGAAGGCTCACGTGAGCAGAATATGTGGGGATCTTGACTGTACAGTTAGGGTGAAGAGGGCAGTTAGCTGGTGGTTGGACCCCAGTATGGTATTGTCTCCTTGACCTAACTAGCCTCTTACTTTAATTTCAGAGTTTAAAACTCTTTGCTGACTATACAGCATGTCACTGATGGTTTTAATGCATTAGGAGACATGAATATCAGTTTTTGAGACTTCTCTTTGCATGCTCATGTGCAAAAAACCTATTTGGAGTATTTAGTTTGTGCTGCAAAGTTGCGGTTCATTTAATCCTCACAGAATAGAAGATGACTACCGTGATTATTAGAGGAAGGTCATTTGGCATCTTTGATCCAGTTACTAGATTAACAGTGAAGATCGTCTTCATCATATAAGTACCTGAACTTTGACTCTTATATTATACACTGGGACCTCAAATATTTTGCTCTTGACTTCAGGTGACATTGGTAGTAAACCTGATTTCTCTCTCTTGGATGCAATGGGGTTCCTTTAGGGAAAGTATTTTGGCCAACTAGATTGTTCGTCCTTGGGGGTAAGACAACTGGTATCTTATTTCACTTTGCAAAAGAATTTTATATGTCAGTTTTTCTCAAAGTTAAGTGTGTCTTCAAATCACTTTGAATTGATTTTTAAAATACCAGTTCCCAAGCCTCCCCCCACCCCAGCGTTTTAATTCAGTGGTCTGAGATAGGGTTCAAAAATGTGGATTTTTATCAGGCACCCCTGGTGTTTCTTTAGCAGAAAGTCTATAGCCGCCTATGGCCAGATACTGTTATAGTCATAGGTCAAAAGTGTAGGATATTTTTGACAATCTCTTCTTCATCTAGAATCATATTAATGTGTGTTCATTGAACAATTATTGTGATCTTGTTTAAGGTTTCCCTTCACAATTGGGTCTCTAGTTCGTTCTTTCGTTCTTTCTTCCTTCCTTCCTTCCTTCTTCCTTCCTTCCTTCCTTCCTTCCTTCCTTCCTTCCTTCTGAGAGAGCAAGCTGGGGAGGGTCAGAGAGAGAGAGAATCCCAAGCAGGCTCCCTGCTGTCAGCACAGAGCCCAACATGGGGCTGTGAAACACATGAACCGTGAGACCATGACCTGAGCCAAAACCAAGAGTCGGTTGCTAAACCGACTGAGCCACCCAGGTGCCCCTCATTTGATTCTCCAGCCTGGCAGCTGAAAACTAAGTCTTGCCTTGGAAAACCTGGGCCAGTGGTTTTTACTTGGAAGACTGTATCCAAATCATTTTGGGAACTCTGGGCTGGTGTGGCTTGAAAAATATCTCTGGGGTTGATTTTATATGTAATCCCTTCCCTCCTCCCTTATCACCAAATTGTCTCTTCCCACTCCCCCCACCCCTCCAGACTAGTAATGATCTTGCTATACTGTGAGGTGCTTGGTGATGTTTTGAAATTTCAGTATTGAGTTAAGACTGCACCCCAAGGGTGGCCTCAAGTGGTATTGGGAGGAAAGAGTGAAATCAATGCTGGGAAATAATTTTTTGCTGCACAATTGCAAGATCTAGCTTAAGAAATTCTGTTGCTAAGGACAGTCTTTTCATTCTTTTTTTTTTAAGTTCATTTGTTTATTTTGAGAGAGAGAGAGAGAAGCAGAGAGTGGGGGAGAGAGAAAATCCTGAGCAGGTTCCCGGCTGTCAGCACAGAGCCTGACCCAGGGGTTAGTCTCATGAACAGTGAGATCATGACCTGAGCTGAAATCAAGAATTGGACATTCAACTGACTGAGCCACCCAGGCGCCCCTTCATTCTTCCTATTTTTTAACTATTCTGCATAAAACTGAAAGGCAAGTGATCTACTTTGTAACTTTCTTCAAAATTACCATTATATGCAGATCTATAGCAGTTTTTTCTTCTCTCTGTTTCAGAGCTTACCCATTATTTTGTAGTGACTCTTTTTGTAGATCACTGTCTCCTTCTAGGTGAGGTGGGAGAAAGGGAGCAAGGAGAGTTGCTGTCAATTCAGGTAGCATCTCACCGGCAGGACTTGGTCAGTATCTGTCTACAAAGGAGATTGGAAACCATCATTTTTATTCAGGGTGGCCATGTACCAGCTAAGAATTACTTGGGGGAAAATACTGGAAAATGATTAGTAACCACCACATTCCATCCCTTTGGCCACTCAAATTACCTAAGCTTTTTTCCTCCTTATATAGAATGTATTCTCCCTCCTCCATTCAGTTCTTAAGTCCAGCTCAAAGTCCATTATCTCCCCAGAACTTGCAGTCCTCTCTGTCAGGACTGGCTGCGTCTTCTCATGCTTTGGAATTTTGTGAACTGCCACACACCCCCTACTGACACATTCGACATACAGAGAAAACTCCCATCTGGAAAAGGAAAGAATGAGGAACTCCAGGAGTCGCTATGCAAACCCCTTACCAAATCCTGCTGGAGAGGAATGATAAGAGCTCTTTGATGTGTCTATGCGGCAAGTTCACTACATTCCCTTGGCTTTGCCTTGTGGGTCTTTCTTTATCCGTTGTCTTCCATGGGCCATCTCTGATGTGGACACTGAGGACTATGCCCTCCTTGGGGGCTGCTCACCTTCCACAGCCTACTTTATTTTGCTAAGGTTAGGAGCCTGAGAGTTACTTTAGGGGGTTATCAACTGCACTTTTTTTTTTTTAAATGACCAAAGTTGGGATTTCTTTGGCAGTAGTTTTCTCATGAAATTCATAGGTTTGCAGTCTGTTTGCTTGTGGTCATTTTATGATCAATTGCCCCCAGACAAAGATGTCCTCTAGAGCTAGTTTTTAAGCCGGAAAACTCCAGTCTTTTATTGACTGCTTCTGTGCTCCACCCACTCAGCTCCCCAAACTTAGAGGTGCTTACCTTGAGACCATCAAAAATAATAGGCTCGAGTGGGAAGGTAATACCCTTGATTGGACCTGAGGGCTATCTGGTTCCCATTGCCCAAAAGAGAATCTTTACTGGAAGGTCCTTGAAGAAGGGCCTGTCTGTTCTCTTCCCTCTTGCTAACACAGCTTCTTCCGAACCACCTTTTGTAGTTGCTTCTAATTGTCCAAACCTGCCAGGATCTGCCTTCTCGCAGAGCTGCATTTCCCTCCATCTCTTCTTGCCAATTAGCTTGCTCTAGCTTGACCTCATCTCTCTCCCAGGGCTTTCCTGAAAGTGACAAGAAACAATGATCACACACTACTGAGCGACAGCTCCAGGGACATAGAGTCTGCCTTGCGGGCTGTCACCGGTGACAGTTGCACCGCACGTTTTGTCAGATAGCATAACACAGTGCTCATTAGCTTTCTAGCCTGAGATATCTGGGTCCTTGGTACCTACCGCCCGACTGCTAAGCCAATGTCATATGTATTTTAGGCTGTTACGGTAGCAACCCATCTCGAGTACCGAATTGTGTATTAGGTAGGGAGGGTATGTTCAGGGGCTGGGTTGAAGATGTGGAGGAACAGAGACCTAAGTGAGACGAGTGAAGGTCTGAGCTGGTATGACAGCTTTGCTCTGCAAGGTCCGAGGGGGTTCAAGCTCCTTCTATGTTGTTTCTTCACCATCCTGTGGGTGTTGCTGTCTCCTCTGGTCCAGGCTGGCTCACCACTGCATCCACACTCAGTCCAGCAGGACGAAGGAAAGGGAGAAGGGAAAGAGGACACCTCTCCCTTTCAGGGCAAGACCCCGAAGTGCACACATCATGGCTACTACCTTCTCATTCATCAGAACTTATTCACATGGCCAACTGGCTGCCTGGAAGGCTGGGACATACATCTTTATTGTGGGTGGCCATATATTTGGTTATCACCATGAAAGAGAAGGGAAAATGGATCTCAGGAACTGTAGTAGGCTCTGAGACAGACATATTGTAAAAATCTGGGGCAAACAACCCACTTTCAACTTTTTCACCTCATGTTTCATATCAAATTTTGAGCACTGTGTTTCCCAAAGCCTTGATTTCTGTTTTCACTGTTGGGATCCTAATGTAGGCCTTTAATTCTGGTCTGCTGCTGCTGCTGCAAGAAAAATTAATCCAAGTGCTCCTGGCCAAGTCCATGGATCCCTGTGGAAAAGTTTCAGAGGGTCTGTGGACTTTGCACAACTGTGTGTGTGTGTGTATTTTTAAGCTAAGAGCCTGTAGCTTTCATTGAATTCTCAAAGAGATCCATGACTTCAAAAAGATAAAACTGCTAGCCTCCTACTATTAAAATTTGTAGCCTAGTTCCTTGCTGGCTTAGTACAGTTTCTCTAAAACATTGGTTTCATTGAATTATTTTCTTAACTCAAGTCTCCAAAGGCTCTGTTATGCCTCTCAGAATAAAGTACAGGTTCGTTAGCTTGATATTGAATGCCCTTCATGTTTCATATTCTGCCTTCTTTTTGACCTTTCTCTGACATAAATTTCATGTTCCAGTCTTTATCCAAGGCTCTCCACCCTCATTTGGTATGCCTTTCCACTTCTTACCCATTCTCCCTGGCTCATTTCCATTCCTATCTCTTCTGTGACATCTGTCCAGACAATGCCAGGCCATCCTAATCTGCGCTCCCTCAGCTCTCAGTATGGGACCCCCTCAGACTCTATTGAACTTTTTTTTTTTAATGTTTTATTTATTTCTAGGAGAGAGAGAGAGAGACAGCATGAGCAGGGGAAGGTCAGAGAGAGAGGGAGTCACAGACTGAAACAGGCTCCAGGCTCTGAGCTGGCAGTCAGCACAGAGCCCGACGCGGGGCTCGAACCCATGAACCGCGAGATCATGACCTAAGCGAAAGTCGGATGCTTAACCGACTAAGCCACCCAGGCGCCCCTATTGAACTTTTTATGACTGCAGTTTCATGTAGGGACCATCCTCTCATGTTGTAAGAGCTTTACCTGCCTGGTAAAGTCTACATTCTGTTCAGCTCTACATTTAATTGAATACTTATTAAATGAGTTATTCCTACTAAGAAATGGAAATATGTTTCTGTATATGCATTTTATTTGTGGCATTTAACACATTTGAATTTTGAGTGTGTGATTGTAACACCAAGTATCAAGAAAGGAAGCACTGTATACATTGGGTAATATACTATATTACTATGCTTTAGAAGAAGTAATACTTTCTTTTTTGCTGATGAACACAGTGAAGACTTGCTGGGTTTTTCCTTAAATTCATTTAAGTGTATGTTTATGGTCAGTTCCATTAATTAGAACAGGAGTACATGGTTTAATTGGCTCAAGTCTGTTTCACGATGCCTGCCAGTTGTCCTAAAAGGTACTATCTTGGTGGAGAGAGATTATTGGGTTGGTGTAATGGATCATGTCCACAACTTTTTGGGACTGGCAAAGTCAGTCAAAGGACAAGGCCTCCTGAAAATGAACACATGGCATCCTCCCACCTCAAAGGTGACATAGTGAGATGGGGCACAATCAAAGTTATGGTGCCTCCTCCTCCTCTTTGCCTTTCCTTCATCAGTCTTCTTTCTAAAATATTTATCTTGGCTGAAAATCAATGCCTGCATGGTGTGACTACATCATGCATGAAGACTTCCATTACGTTAAGGCTTTGAAGAGGTATTGAATTTTCTTCCAGTAACCTCTTAGATGGCATTGGTTTCACTAGTTAAAATTTGACCTGTGATGAGTGTTCTTTGTTGCTGCCTATTAGTAACAGCTTGTACTTTAACCTCTGTAAACCTCAATATGGGCAAACTTGAGTTTATTCATCAACAATCCCAGGTGAAAATGGAGGAGTGTTGATTCATGAGTATACATTTCATTATGGAGGATTTGGATTACAAAAAATGGCAGAACTTAGGGACGAGCAGGAGATGGGTGCTGTAGGATTCCAAGCAACATTTATGGTTACTGACCTTGGCAGCGAGCTTTAGTAGTTGAAGTGGGGTTGTGGGTATGTTGCATATTAGAAATAACAGGAGCCTTTACTGGACTCATGAGAAAAGCGGTTGAAGAAAATGTTATTGCATTAGAGATTTTTAAAAATCTAGATAATTCTGGAATACAAATGCCAACCAAAAAAGGCTAATGACATTAGCTCTTATGCTTTTTTTTTTCTAATATCTCAATGATTTCTAGTTTGCTCATCCTTTTTGCTGTAGGCTCTGGACTTCCCTTTTCAATTTTTGTTATAGAATAATGGATAAAACTCTGGGTTGAAGTCAAATATGCCTGAAGGTAGCTTCTTCACTATCTCTGTCACATTTTGCAGGTCACTGAACCTCCCTGAGCCTCAGTTTACTTTTCCGCAGATGAGGACACCTATTTCAGAGTTGTTTCAGGGTTGGGTAAGATGATGTGTGTGAAACATTGAACAAAAGTTAGTACTCACTATCATTCACTATCAATCTGTTATCCTATTTATCTATCTTGGCAGTGATTTAAGAAAGGATTGGGGAAAAAACCAGAAAGGACCAGAGCAAGGTTTTTGTTTGTTTGTTTTTTAAGTATGAAATATCTAGTGAAATAAATTTTATTTTATTTTATTTTTTAAATGTTTATTTTGAGAGAGAGAGAGAGATACCGTACACAAGTGGGGGAGGGGCAGAGAGAGAGAGGGAGAGAGAGAATCCCAAGCAGGCTCTGCGCTATCAGCTCAGAGCCTGATGCAGGGCTTAATCCCATGAGCCGTGAGACCATGGCCTGAGCTAAAATCGAGAGTCATACGTGTAACTGACTAAACCACTCAGGCACCCTGAGATAAATTTATTTTATACAGATATTGTGTTTGAGGTGGAAAGAAAGGGTATGATACAAAATGAACTCAGTTGCACAGCCTAGGTCTATCTGAGTTTATTGTACGGAATATAGTAGTCTGGTACAAAGTCTTGGTTTAATTTATTTCTTTCTTCTTTAAATGTTTACTTATTTATTTTGAGAGAGGGAGAAAGAGCAGGGAAGAAGGGGAGAGGGACAAAGAGAGACGGGGAGAGAGAATCTAAAACAGATTCCACAATCAGCACAGAGCCTGATGTGGGGCATGATCCCATGAACCTGTGAAATTATGACCTGGGCTGAAACCCAAGAGTCTGATGATGGGGTGACTTGGTGGCTCAGTGGGTGAAGCATCTGACTCTTGATCTCTGCTCAGGTCATGATCTCGCAGTTTCATGGGTTCGAGCCCCACGTTGGGCTCTGTGCTGACAGCACGGAGCCTGCTTGGGATTCTCTCTCTCCCTCTCTCTCTACTCCTCCCCAACTCATGCTGTCTCTGTCTCTCTCAAAATAAAATAAACTTTAAAATTTTTTTTAAAAAGTCTGATGTTTAACCAATGGAACCACCCAGGTGCCCCTAAAGTCTTGGTTTTAATGTGGTTATCTATGAAGTTCCTAAGCTGAATTGGGGGGGGAGGGGAGTGGCCATCACATTTTAACAAGGTTTGAAGGGTCTCCAGTTATGAAATTCTCTTTCTTGGAGTCTTCAGTCATTTTATAGATATCCAACATTCCCACTTGCTATAAGCATATAGAAACCCGTGGATATGATCTAGATATTTTTGGGGGGAAGCTGTTTGTGACCAGATGATGAAGAACAACTGCACTGACTTTTAGATTAAGTACTAAGTTTAGTTTATCTGTTAGGGTACTTCATGCTGGTTAATACGAACCCTTCTTTTCCCGAAAATAAAACACTCTTCAGTGCCCCGACTGTGCTTGCTTACAGAGAGAATAAAGTAACTGATGTAGATATCCTTATCATAATTTTTTTTTTTTACTCCCATATTGGCCAAGGTTTTTTTTTCAGTGTTTTATTTTTTGTGACAGAGAGAGACAACATGAGCGGGGGAGAGACAGTGAGAGAGAGACACGGAATCTGAAGCCAACTTCAGGCTCTGAGCTGTCAGCACAGAGCCTGACGTGGGGCTCGAACTTGTCAACCGCTAGATTATGACCCGAGTTGAAGATGATCTCAGCTGTAGTCGGACGCTCGGCTGATTGAGCCATCCAGGTGCCCCTCGGCTAAGGTTCTTTTGACCACAGCAGAAACCAACTGTGGCCACTTAAGGGGAAGAGGGAACTTTGTTTGAAAAGATGCAAGTGTATCTCCCAGAGCTGAAGGATGTGTGCAGCAACCAACGCTCAGTGGGGGAAAATCGGCACTAACTCTGGGAATAACGGCTGAAGCTGTGTGTGGGCCCACAGGGCGCAGCTGTTAATGTGCTCAGCTTCTGTGCTCCCCATAATGCGTGCTAGGAGCCCTCAAGACCACCCCTGCATTTAGCAATTCACCCAGCAGCCTCATGGCACTCAGCCTCTAGCTGTACTCACGGCTCAGATTCATCAGGGTGATGTAATAAGGATACACAGCTCTGTGTTGTAACGGAAAACAGCATAGGCACTGTTGTGCAGGCTTCCTCGTGCACTCTCTCTCCCATGAGGGGTGACGCAGAAACACTCCCGTTCGTGCAACACAAACAGCGTTATATGTGCAGGGTCACCCAGGGTAGTCCGTTTGAGATTCAGCACCCAAGGTTTTTATTGGCAGATGTCCATGTGAGCACCCTCTGCCCGTGTCGAAACTCCAGACTCCCGGAAGGAAAGCAAGTGTTCAGCATAAACCATGTTGTCTACTCAAACAGGAGGCAGAGTGGACACCTGTATCTCCCAATCCCAAGTCATAAATTCTGGAAAGGGTGAATCTGGCCTTTGGACCAGACTCAGGTGCCTTTGGAATCCATTAATTGGGAGGGAGGCAGAATGGAATGAGGTAGATATGGCCTTAAGAACCCATTCCCTGAAGGGTGCCTGAGTGGCTCAGTCGGTTAAGTGTCTGACTTTGGCTCAGGTCATGATCTCACGGTTCGTGGGTTTGAGCCCCATGTCGGGCTCTGTGTTGACAGCTAGCTCAGAGCCTGGAGCCTGTTTCAGATTCTGTATCTCCCTCTCTCTCTGACTCTCCCCTGTTCATGCGGGCTCGCTCGCGCTCGCTCTCTCTCTCTCTCTCAGAAAAAAATAAAAAAAAAAGAACCCATTCCCTGGAATGGGAGAGTGCAGTTCTCGGAAAAGGAGCTCAGGGGCACCTGGGTGGCTCATTTGGTTAAGTGTCCGACTCTTGATTTTGGCTCAGGTCGTGATCAATCCATGGGATTGAGCCCCGCATGGGACTCTGTGCTGGGCATGGAGCCTGCTTAAGATTTTCTGTCTCCCTCTCTCTGCCCCTCCCAATTTCTGTCCTCTCTCTCTAAGAAATAAAAAAAAAAGAGGGGCTCAAAGTGAGGAGGAAGATGGTCTCACTACAGCTCTTGTACTGCATGTTTGAGGTCCCCAGCTCTGGAGAACTTTCATCACGAGGATCCTGTACTCTCTGATGAGATGCTGAATCGCAGGACTTCATTCAGTTAATGACAAAACATTTTTGTCTTCTGTGTGCCAGTCCCTTGAGCCAGAAGCATGCCTTCAATATTTTCCATTTTGTTTTGAAAAAGAGTATGTATGTGTGTTGTCTTCCCTATTCTCTCTGGCTTCTTAGGGATTTAAACATCAAATTCTTCTAAATTTCTATGGATATGCTGAGTACTAAGTTATTCATGTGATAGTATACCTAACATGAAGACATTCGTTTTTCTTTCACAGTAATCCTTTCATTTATTTATCCAGTGATATGGAATTCTTTTTATGAACAGTATATGTATTCAATGTGTTCTCATCCTTTGAGATCTTATAATATCATTGCTGCAGAATTAATATAGATGAAGCAATTTTATTTGATGGATTTTTTAAATGTTTTTTTTTTTTTTGAGAAAGAGAGACCATGCAAGCAGGGGAGGGGCTGAGAGAGACACACACACAGAATCCAAAGCAGGCTCTAGGCTCTGAGCTGTCAGCACAGAGCCTCACACAGGCCTCAGACTCACACGGGTCTCAAACTCATGCATGAGCCGTGAGATCATGACCTGACCTGAAGTCAGACACTTAACCAACTGAGCCACCTGGGCACCCCTGATGGATTTGAAATTAGAATGTAGTCAGTTAATTTAAAAAACAAAAACCAAAAAGGAGCGCCTGGATGGCTCAGTTGGTTAGGCATCTGACTTCGGCTCAGGTCATGATCTCACAGTTTGTGGGTTCGAGCCCCGCGTTGGGCTCTGTGCTGACAGCTAGCTCAGAGCCTGGAGCCTGTTTCAGATTCTGTGTCTCCCTCTCTCTCTAACTCTCCCCTGCTCACACACTCTCTCTCTCTCAGAAATAAATAAAAAAATAAAAATAAAAAAGGCTTTAAAGCTAGAAGTATGATAAAAAATGAGAGATGCTTTATGTATTTTGACAAATATATTTCTTTTTGATTTTGTTTTTGCAGATCTTTAAAATTAAGAGCACTTACGGAAGCAATCTGAATGCAGCATCTCTCTAGATTTTTATGATTTCTCCCCTCCTTACTTTACTTTCTTCCACAGCACCAGCCTTAGGAACAAATATAACTGATTCTTACAAGCATAAAGCCCACTGGTGGGGATGGGTGCACAGGAGTGCACTATGGGTGCAGTAGGCAGCAAGTCAGTTACATGGATAAAATCGGAAGAGCTCTGCTATACATGTTCACTGTGGCAAAGTTAGCAAATATAATAAGCAAAAGAAAACACAAGGAATTTTGTACAGGATAATCACTAAATTTTTGGTCCATTTCCTTTATGTATATGAGATATATGTACACACATTCAAATATATAAAGTATATTGATACTCATATTATGCTATATAGACTGTAATGAAATATACATTAGGTACTGTACATATATACATTGTAACAAAGAGCAGGCTCATACTATTTATACTGTTTATAGTCTTTTTTCATCAATATACACTGACACCTTTCCATCAGGCTCCTCCTACAACCTTATTTTATAATAGCTGTTGACATTGGTTGGAGATTAGTTGATAACTCTAGGCCATGTCCCCCTGGGGGCTGGGGATTTGCAGAGTTAGAGGACTAATGTGTGTGTGTGTGGCGGGGGGGGCAATGTCCCTGAGGAATTAAACTCCACTTTCAGTACTTGAGGGGTCTGTGTGGTGACCTTTACCTCCTGTTGTCCCCTGGGAGAAAGCAGGTTCCAGCTAGGATAGGGATATAAGGAATGTTTATGGAGGAGGGTAAGAATGCAGAGAGGTCGGTGGGTCATGGAGCAGAATTCCAGAGGTCGCAGTGGGAGGATCTGGGAGGCAGAGAGGGAAGGAATATGGGACTGGGTCTGGAACAAGAAACCAGAGTCATGGCGGGAGGAGGGTCTGAGAGACTATGTGTTGCCGGGATGGCTGTAGGGTGTGGCCAGAGATGTGAGGGCAGCGGACCTCTCTCTCTGGCTCTGCCAGAATAGTAGTTTCCACATGTCCCTGGGACTTGCTTTTGTGCCAACTTTCATGCCATTGCTCTTAGCATTGCATGAAAAGCCTGATGAACCGTTAGAAATTGGGGTAGTTGGGGCGCCTGGGTGGCTCAGTCGGTTGTGTCCAACTTCGACTCAGGTTATGATCTCGCGGTTGGTGGGTTCGAGCCCTTCGTTGGGCTCTGTGCTGACAGCTCAGAGCCTGGAGCCTGTCTTCAGATTCTGTGTCTCCCTCTCTCTCTGCCCCTCCCCTGCTCATGCTGTCTGTGTCTCTCTCTCAAAAATAAATAAAACATTAAAAAAATTAAAAAAAAATAAATTGGGGTAGTAATCTCTGTGAGCTGATGGGGGTTCACTGAGAGAATGTTTCCAACAGGGCTGCTCATTTGAGGATGGTGATGATAACCGTGTGTATTTACTATTAGACTTGCCCCACTAGAGATACAGTTTTATACTTGTTCCCGGAAGCCCTGGGAGGCACAAGAGATCACCCAGAGAGACAACAGCTTGAGAAAAAGGCTCCCGGCAGACCTGCAGAGCACCAATATTTTAGAGATGGACAAAGAAGAAGAGGTTCCCCCAAAATGACTGAGGTTGAGTAGCCAGTGAGTGAAGAGTAAAGCCAGAATCTGGCGATGCCACAGAGCTCAGGGAAGAATGTGGGATTTGTTTTTGTTTTTGTTTGTTTGTTTTGCTGTTTTCTTGTTTTTTGGTGGGGAGGAGGAATATGTTTTTAAGAAGTGACCGGCAGGGACAATGCTTTAGACATGGTCATGTGAAGGTTTCCTACTTTATAACACAGCAATTGAGAACTTCAGTAAGATTCAGAATAGAACCCTGTTGCAATTTATATGACTAACCTCCAGACTGGAATCAATTCATTTACTGGGATTGTTTAATCAGTTTACTAGTTTATTAGACATAATGTGGGTCCTCCTAACTGTTGTGTTCGTGTGAACACACCCTTTATGTATTCGGTACATCTCTGTTCTTTCCTGCAGCCGTGACAAGACACATACTTTGCAATACTCTGAATACAAACCCAAGCACATATGTAGCTCACTGCATGGCAGTACAGGTTCATAAAATGGTCATTAAATGTTTCAAAATATGCTAAATTTCTCTGGGTTCTAAGAATAAATACATGAGCCAAAAAAGTGTTCAGAAAATGTTCAGAGATAGTGGATCTGCTCATCATCAGGGATTTGTGATATTTGTAAGACTGCCTTGTTGGACTGAAAGTTAGTGGAATATGGGTTTAAAGGATTTTTTTTTTTCAAATTTTGGAAGAACTTTCATATGGAAGAGGGAAGAAAAGCAGTTTGGACTCAAAATAGAGTCATCAATTGGATTCATTAAAAGATAATGCTTCTCCTCCAAGCAAAGACTGACAAACTCATTTAGGGCTTTCTAAAGGGTTTGTTTCTTGTTTTGTTTTGCATTATGTGAGTGACAAGACCATTTAAAGTTTTTTCTAAGTTTATTTATTTTGAGAGAGAGAGAACATGTGCATGAGTGTGCAAGTGGGGGAAGGGCAGAGAGAGAGGGGGTGGGGGGAAGAGAATCCCAGGCAGGCTCTGCACTGTAAGTGTAGAGCCCAACTAAGGGCTCAAACTCACGAACCATGAAATCATGACCTGAGCTGAAGTTGGACACTTAACCAACTGGGCCACCCAAGTGCCCCATGACAAGATCATTTTTAAGACCTTTTTCTAGTCCAAGATTTCATGAGTCTATGAAATAACTCTGTACGTGGGCTCTTTAAGCAATAGGGAAGGAGATGTAACATTGATTTTGTAGTTCTACCTATGTCTAATTTTCAAGTAAAATATTAAAAAGTCTCAAATACTAATTAAGAGGGCTGTAATTATCCATAATCTCAGCATTTTAACAGTTCTTTTCAATGGGGTGTCTCCTTTTGCTATCTCTCTATGGGCATAGTTATTATTACAAATGTTTACCCATAGTTCTATCTCCTTTTTTTTTTTCCTTCATTGACTTTAGCAATCATGAGATAAATTTAAAGAAATAAGTGTGTTTTCCTGGGGACACCGGAGTGTCTCAGTCGGCTGAGTATCCAACTTCAGCTGAGATCATGATCTTGTGGTTTGTGAGTTTGAGCCCCACATTGGGCTCTGTGCTGATAGCTCAGAGCCTAGAGTCTGCTTTGGATTCTGTGTCTCATTCTCTGTCTATTCCTCCCCAACTCGTGCTGTCTTCTCTCTCTCTCTCTCTCTCAAGAATAAACATAAAAAGAAATGTGTGTTTTCCTGGATTCTGATAGTCTTTAAATCTGAGATGTGGTGGGTAGGAGCAATGTGTTAAAAATGTCTAAGGCCACAAAGGCTTCTTTGAAAAACTGATTTTTTTTTTAGTTTTTGGGCATTTCCTAAATTGTTTGTATTGTTTTATTTTCTCCTTGAATTAGTTGATCATGGCCTTGCCAGACTGGTGACTGTATACTGTGAACATGGTCATAAAGCTGCCAAAATCAACCCCCTCTTCACTGGACAAGCCTTGCAAGAGAATGTGCCTGAAATCGAAGCTCTTGTGCAGACCCTACAGGGACCCTTTAATACCACAGGTAAAGCCCATTAACACTAGACTGTCCATGTAACAGTTAACTGCCAAGACAAGGTATGGCTCCTTTCTCCATTCTTTTTTTTTTTTTTTAATTTTTAAAAAATTTTTTTTTATTTCTAGGAAAGAGAGAGACAGACAGCGTGAGCAGGGGAGGGTCAGAGAGAGAGGGAGTCAGACTCTGAAACAGGCTCCAGGCTCTGAGCTGGCAGTCAGCACAGAGCCCAACGCGGGGCTCGAACCCACGAACCGCGAGATCATGACCTAAGTGAAAGTCGGACGCTTACCCGACTAAGCCACCCAGGCGCCCCTCCTTTCTCCATTCTTGAAGAACTCATGTGCCCCCTGGAGCTGAGGCTCCCATGGGGTGTGAGTTGACCGTGAAGGGAACATTCAGGCACTGTCTAAGAGGACCAGCCTTGAGGTTTTAGAATAGTCTTTTGATAGGTCCCATTCCCTCTGAGTTTAAAAGCATTTACCAAAGAACACATACAAATGGCCAACAGGTAGGATGCCTGTGTGGCTCAATTGGTTAAGGCAGTTGGTTTGTGAGTTTGAGCAATGCATAGAGCTCTGTGCTGATGGTTCAGAGCCTGGAGCCTGCTTTGGATTCTGTATCTCCTCTCTCTGCTCCTCCGCCACTCGTGCTTTGTCTCTCTCTCAAAAAAGATTAAAACAAACAGACAAATAAATGGCCAACAGGTACAGGAAAAGGTATTCACCATCACTCATCATCAGGGAAACGCAGATCAAAGCTGCCATTAGGTATCATGTCACATCTGTCAGAATGGCTGAGACACAAGATAGCAAGTGTTGGTGGAGATGCAGAGAAAACCTCGTGCACTGTTGGTGGGAATGCAAGTAGGCGCAGTCACTGTGGGAAACAGTGCAGATACTCCTCAAAAAATGAAAAATACTGTATAATCCAGCAATCCCACTTCTGAGTATTTATTCAAAGAAATTGAAGTCAGGGTCTTAAAGAGTTATCTGTACTTTTATGTTTTTTGTGGCGTTATTACCATACCCAAAATATAGAAACACTTAACTGCCCATCAATGGATGAATGAATAAAGAAAATGCAGCATGGGGGCATCTGGCTGGCTGGCTCAGTCCCTAGAGCCGGCGACTGTTGATCTTGGGGTTCAAGCCCCACGTTGGGCATAGAGCCTACCCCCCCCAAAAAAAGATTAAAAAAAATAAACGAAAATGCAGTATATGCACAGAATGGAATATTATTCAGCCTTAAAAAAGAAGGGGATCCTTCCATTTGTGACAACATGGATGAACCTCGAGATGTTATGCTTAGTGAAATAAAACCAGTCCCAGAAGGACAGGTACTGCATGCTCGATCCCACCACATGACGAGTTTTAAATCATCAAACTCGTGCTTGCTTCAGCAGCACAGAGACTAGAATTGGAATGATACAGAGAGGATCAGCATGGCGCCAGCACAAGGATGACACACAAATTCGTGAAGTCTTCGATATTTAAGAAAAATAATAAAATAGTCAAACTTATAGGACCAGGAAGTAGAATAGTGGTTTGCAGGGTCTGGGAAGAGGTGAAAATGAGGAGGTATCAGTCAAAAGGTACAGAGTTTCAATTATGAAAGAAAAATAAGTTCTGGAGATATTCTGTACAACATGGGGCTGTTGGCTAGTATTGTATTGTATACTTAAAATTTTGCTAAGAGAACAGATCTTAGGTTCAGCATTCTTACTATGAAAGAAAACTATTTTTAAAGTGAATAAGGGGCACTTGGGTGGCTCAGTCGTTAAGTGTCCGTCTCTTGGTTTCGGCTCAGATCATCGTCTCACGGTTTGTGGGTTCAAGCCCCACATCCGGACTCTGTGCCAATGGCATTAAGCCTGTATGGGATTCTGTCTCCCTCTCTCTCTGTCCCTCCCCTGCTCGCTCTCTACTCTGTTTCTCTCTCAAAAACAAATAAATAAATATTTCTAAAAATATATATATCTTTAAAAAAATGAACAAAAATTGCAAGCCCAGAGACAATAATTAAAGAAAAGATGAACACCCATTATGGGCCACTTTACATCTGTTTTGTCAATTCATTCCTATACCTACTCCCTAAAGAAATTACTGACATCTTTATTTTACAGACAGGGAAACAGACACTTAAGTAACTCATAGATAGGAAGTGGCAGAGGTGAGGTGACAATCCAGCTCTCCCTTCCTGTTTTATTTCCCAGCCTGGGAACTTAAAAAATATGGGGCTAGATAACCAGGCAGAATCTTGGGCTCCTACCTCATGCCATTTTTTTTTTACTTATTTATTTTATTTTATTATTACTATTTTCAAAAGATTTTATGTTTAAGTAGTCTCTTTACCTGACGTGGGGCTTGAACTCACAACCCCAAGATGGAGGATCACATACTCTTCCAACTGAGCCACCCAGGCGACCCCTGTCATGTCTTTTTTTAAAAGTTAATGTTGGCCAACATCACATTCTGGTATATACATCAACTGGTAATGTTCTGGTAATGCAGTGACTTTTAAGGGCACAACAATTTCATTATCTTTCAGTTCCAGGATCTGACTGGAGTCAGCTAGGTAAATCTCAGCTGGGGGTCTCAGAGACAATCTATGCTTCCCTTGTAATTTAAATGGCCCTTCAGGAATGGAAAAGCTTAGTGTTTTAGTATCCACCCCATTCGCCTTGTTGTGCCTTCCTCTTCTTGTTTTTTTTTTTTTTTTATGTTTATTTATTTATTTTGAGAGAGGAAAGAGAGAGAGAGAGAGAGAATATGGGTTGGAGATGAGCAGAGAGAGAAGGAGAGGGAGAACCTGAAGCAGGCTCCACCCTGTCAGCACAGAGCCCGATGTGGGGCTCCATCCCACAAACAGTGAGATCATGACCTGAGTCAAAATCAAGAGTTGGACACTTAAACTCCTGAGCTACCCAGGTGCTCCTGTTGTGCCTTATTCTTGCTGAATCTACTTATAGATCCCTAATCTTGTATCAACTCATACTCCCATAACTTTGCATGGAATGTCTTTCCATCTCTACCCAGCCAACCTTGGGCATTCCTGTTCATTTTTAAGCATGCTGCAAGCTCTGCCCACTCTGTAAGGCAGAGCTAACCACAGCTTGCCAAGGTTGAGTTCAGGATCCCCTCACCTGTACACTCATACAGCTGTGTGCAACTCTCAACAGTAGTGTATCTACCAAAACAAATAAAGAACTTAATCTGACTTCAGAATAAAGCTATTCTAAAAATACTCTCAAACCCTCCATTCCGTACTCACTGTAAATATGAAGTTACTTAACAGAATGTGCAATCTTCTTAGTGGGAAAAGCCATTAGTTTATATGACTTGGTATTGTCATTACTTGTTTATAAAATTTTCCCCATAAGGCTTAGATTTTCTTTAGGAAAAAGACTCTTTCTTTCTTTCTTTTCTCCTAAGTAAGCTCTAGGCCCAGCGTGGGGCTCAAACCCATGACCCTGAGATCAAGCATCACATGCTGTACCTATTGAGCCCTCTTGAAAAAGACTATTTCTTAGTTGTGTTTTTGTACACTCAGTGCAATACAGCTTCTGGCATATTGTAGCTCTCCAAATTTGGTTACTGGATGGATGAAACTATGTTTATCTATAACCATGTGTTTTTATGTCTCTTCTTTTAGAAGCATGATGGATCTGTGTATTTGAAATACATGTAGTTAATAAAAATAGCAGAAAATGTGAGAAACACAAAGCAATTGTTAAGCTGCATGCTTTTCTTTGTCATCACATTTAATAGTTTTAAGTTTTTGAAAAATTTTATTGGGTAAAGTATACATAGCCATTGCCACTGTAACCATTTTATTTTAAGTAATTTCTATGCCCAACTTGGGGCTTGCACTCACAACCCCAAGATCAAGAGTTGCACACTGTACCACTTGAGCCAGCCAGGTGCCCCTCAACTCAAACCATTTTAAAGCATGCAATTCAGTGATGTTTCATACAGTCACAATGTCAACCATCAATTTAGTTCCAGAACATTTTCATCACCCAAAAAGGAAGTCTTGTGCCTAGAAAACAGTTACTGCCTTCTCCTCAGCCCCTGGCAACCACTGATCTACCTTCTATTTCTATAGATTTGCCTATTCTTGACATTCTGTATAAACGAAGTCCCAGTCTGTGGCCTTTTGGGTCTGGCCTTTTCCATTTAGCATAATGTTTCCAAGTGTCGTCCAAACTGTAGCATAAATTGGTACTTTATTCCTTTATGTGGCTGAATAATATTCCATCGTATAGTGTGGGGAAATAAGTTCAAGAATTCCTTATACTTCTATAGATGGGTTAAGAAAGCTTAGGGCGAAAAGCCACCACCACAGGGCAAAAGAGTCCAAGGTTAGTCATTAAGTAGGAAAAAGTTTGGGGCCAAAAGCCGCCACTACTGGGTGAAAGTGCCCAAGGTTAGTTAGCGAGATATTATAATGGGATCACGAGTAACTTGTTATATCACCTGCAGGAAACTACTTTCTATCTGGTGCCAATATACTTTGATCACAAATACCACTTGCCCCCCAGACCCTTTGCTTCTTACACACACAAGTTAATAATTAATAATTACTGTCTGATTATTTTCTTCATGTTCACCACATGTGTAAGATCGTGAGAGCTCTATAAATACAGAGATGAAATCCCTGTTCAGGGCTGTTGTCTCCTCCTGGACATTAGCCTCTCTCATATTCAATTCTGCATCCACTCTTTTGCTGGACAAGAGAGAACTCCAGATTCATAGTCTGTGACAGTATGGCTATATTTTGTTTATACCATCAATGGATATTGGGTTATTTCCTATCTCATTTAATCTTTAAAAAATTCTTTTTAACATTTACTCATTTTTGAGAGACAGAGTGTGAGTGGGGGAGGGGTAGAGAACGAAGGAGACACAGAATCCGAAACAGGCTCCAGGCTCTGAGCTGTCAGCACAGAGCGTGACATGGGGCTCAAACCCATGAGCTGCAAGATCATGACGTAAGCCGAAGTCAGATGCTTAATCGACTGAACCACCCAGGCACCCCTGTCTTATTTTATCTTAACAACAACCCCATCCTGTGCTCCTGTTTTATAGATTAAAATGTGAGGCAGAGAAGCCAAGTGATATACAAAGCAATTTTTATAACTTGAATGGTCAATCAGTATCAAAGAGCTAAAGTTTATTGTAAGAAACCACAAGCAATAATAAAGTAAATGTTGGTTTGTTAAAAACTCAAGTTGTAGGGTTAGATAAATGACTGATCATTGATTTGGTGCTGAGCTACTGATATACTACAATGCTCTCCTTTTTTTTGACCGAGGTTCAGGCAGATTTCCCTTTACCTTAAAATGTTGCTCTGCTATCCAAATTAATCACATTTAGACCAACTGTTTAGTGGTAGACATTACTTTATAAGTATTAATATAAGACTTAAACATTTGGGGAGATATTTGTGATAAAGGTAGAATACCTGATCTGTAGCTATAAAGCAGATGAGTGTTAAATTTCAATTTTTAGTTTGAAATTACAGTAGAATCAAAATTTGGCATGAAGCGGTATGGCTCTCTCCTTGTGGAAAAAGACTTATATTCTCTCTCCTAGTCTGACTATTTCGTGGCCTTTGACCATATTTTTAGTTTTGCCTTTAGAAAAATCCAGATAGCCATTGATGATGACCCGGCTTATCCAGAACAAAATGCACTGAATTAAAATAATATTTTTGGTATGTTCTATAATTAATTACATGGTTGAGGGGCGCCTGGGTGGCTTAGTCAGTTAAGCGTCCGACTTTCGCTCGGGTCATGATCTCGCGGTTCGTGGGTTCGAGCCCCGTGTCGGGCTCTGTCCTGACTGCCAGCTCAGAGCCTGGAGCCTGTTTCAGAGTCTGTCACTCCCTCTCTCTCTGACCCTCCGCTGCTCACACTGTCTCTCTCACTCCCCTAGAAATAAATAAAACATTAAAAAAAAATTTATAATTAATTACATGGTTGATTGTTTCTTAAAATGATCCCTTTGATTCCATTTTCTAGGGTTATTGAACATGGGGAAGGAAGAGGCCTCTCTTGAGGAAATATTAGCCTATCTCAACCAAATCTACTGTGGGCAAATTTCTATTGAAACCTCCCAACTTCAGAGCCAGGAGGAGAAAGACTGGTTTGCCAAACGGTTTGAGGAACTGAAAAAAGAAGCCTTTACCACAGAAGAGCGAAAACATCTGTCAAAACTAATGCTAGAATCTCAGGTATAAAAGTACCAGCTAACATCAAAGGAATAGGATGGCTCATTTTCTACAAAGATACATCAACATTGAACAGAGGGACTTAAAGCATTTACTTACCCCTATTTACCTCGTTGCCTCAACACAACAGAGAATAGAACACACACCACTTTTTTCTAAGTAGGAAAAAGTAGATCACCAAACAACTGTCAAAATATATACTTTTTATATATTTGCCTATTCACTCTGTAAAAGACTGCAAAGTCCTTAAGACCTTGCTTCTCTTTTTATGACCTGGAGTGATCAAAAAAAGAACGATGCATGGAAGAGACTCTTGGTACAAATTAATGGAGCTGAGTCTGTCAGGGCTATGATCAGGACTCGGGGGCATGTCAAAGATGACAAGAAAACTATGTCCAGTAATTTGGATAGTTGGGTCATTTGCAGCCTTGATGAAATAGTACCATAGAGCCCTGTACTAAAACATAAGGCTTAGGAAGGACAGGCTCTGGCCCAGCCCCTACTCTAGAAGAACACATTCTAGGAGGATCCCTCTTGGGGTAAGTTATTCCACCACTCAAGTGGTTTTCTCTGCAATCCGACTGCAGCCTGCTCTCCTTTAGGCTTTCCTGCCACGTTCTGGATTAGTCATTTCTGTCTCTGGGGTGTGTCGTGAAGGAGCACAGCTGCGGCCACTTGAAGCAGTGTAGGGTGTTCCTACAATACACACGAACGTGTCTGACTTCGACCTAAGTAGTTGGCTGTCTTCCCGCCATAAGTGTGTCTGACGTGATGTTCCATAGGAGTTTGATCACTTTCTGGCCACCAAGTTTGCCACGGTGAAGCGGTATGGAGGCGAAGGAGCTGAAAGCATGATGGGCTTTTTCCACGAGTTGCTGAAAATGGCAGCCTACAGTGGGATAACTGATGTAATTATTGGCATGCCCCATAGAGGGAGGCTTAATTTATTGACAGGCCTTCTGCAGTTCCCTCCAGAGGTAAGGTACTTTCTATGATATACAATCAACTGTAACAGAATAGAACTGATGATGCTAGTAATTCTTTCTAGAAGCCTGAGTAAACCTCTCAGCCATTGGTCCATGAGGTAGCTTAATGAACTGATGGAACCTGGGGCTCCTGGGTGGCTCAGTTGGTTAAGCGTCCCACTTCAGCTCAGGTCATGATCTCATGGTTTGTGGGTTCGAGCCCTGAATCAGGCTCTGTGCTGACAGCTAGCTCAGAGCCTGGAGCCTGTTTCAGATTCTGTGTCTCCCTCTCTCTCTGACCCTCCCCTGCTCACACTGTCTCTCTCTCTCAGAAATAAATAAAAAACATTTAAAAAAGTAAAAAAAAATTAATTGATAGAACTTAACACTGGTGATAGATCTGGTATTTGAGTTGATTCTCTGTGTATTCTGTAATGAATTCTTTCTTCTCTCTGGGAAGGTAAAAGTTTGTTTTCTCAAGGATGATATGAATAGATCATTTCTTTGAAATTCTCTCTGTTCTTTGAAGCACGCTTTTCTAATGTAATAAAAATTGCTCAAGCAAACATTAAGATCGGTGAAATTATTTCACCTTCCAAGGAGTCAATTTTCCCTTCCATTTATTTGCAGAGTTTGTACTTAACATATTATACTAAAACTAATAATACATTGTCATCCTGGGAGACCACTCACATGAGTGGTTTCGTGGATAATTGGATCTTGGTGCTCCTCTTTCATCCAACTCAGCTTCTCTATCAGTCTCTCAACAGACTTGAGAGTCAAGATTGCAGATTTGATGTCCAGGAACATCAGAATGACTTGCAATTTAATAAGATTGTGACCATTGTGTGTGGCTTAACCTTACCACTGATCTGGGCCAGGAGATTAAAAGTAATTATAAGTGTTAAAGGGACTGTGAAAGTTAATGGAATGAATGGAGCCCACGGAAGGATGTGTTATCCTTAAATCATTAGAAAGTATATATGATGCCATGTTTGGGGCCAAGCTTTACCACTACTCATCATACCTCAGTTTTTCTGATGTTGAGAGATTGATAATCTGCTCTTAAAAGACAGAGACTTTAGACAAGGCAGACAATGACCGAATCAAGTGATTGACAAATGTGCTTAAATATATGTAGAAATCTGTAAACCCAAAATTACATTCCCCAAAATATTGCAGACAAAAAGTGACTCCAAGATGCTGAATTATAATTGACCGTATTTATGAGAAACACATATGTATACACACTGCGAGTACGTGTGTTCCTCTTTGGAGACTGGTCAATATGAAGCTCATGGGTCATTCAAACCATTTGGGTAGTTGAGAATAACATGTCTTTGGCAAATGCCTTGGCTTGACCCAGCTTTGTTACTTGGTGGCCCAAGGACCTTTAACAAGTTAATTTCTCTTGTTTGTGCATTTTTTAAAACTGTAAAATCATAAATATTTAATTTTTTCTTTTCAAATTTGTTTAAATTCTTCCATGAGTCACTTTTTTTCTGTCTGTTCATGTGCATCTTTGTTCTCTAAAACTTCCAATTGATTTCTTGGGTGTTCAGAATAATTTGATATTTATCTAGCTGTTCCGGGGGGAGGCAAGCTTGGGGTCACCCTCCTCCTCTGCCATCTTAACCTCTAGCTTGTGCATTTTTAAAATGGGTAGTAATGTTTGTCTCGTGGTAAGCTATGAAAATGAAGTCAGAGAATGTATGCAAGGAAGTCCTTTGAGAATTAGACAGTAGAAGTTTTATTCAGTGTGATTTGAGCTGATTGGTGCATGTCATCTTGTGTCTAAATGGGATTAAATTCTATTCTACCATTTTCCTGTCTGCCTTTAACAAGATTCCTACAAAGTTCATTTGGAAAATATATTCTAACAGGTGTATTTAAGAAAAAATTATTTTGCTTATGGCAAGGTAGAGATGACTTACTATCTAACATCTTAATACCTAACTTATCGTCTATATGTCTAACTATCATGTTAGACTCTTTGGAAAGTGTTAGTACCTCAGGGGTGCCTGAGTGGCTCAGTCAGTTAGGTGTCCGGCTCTTGATCTCAGTTCAGGTTGTAATCTCACAGTTTGTGAGATTGGGCAAGGAGCCTGCTTGGGATTCTCTCTCTCAATTTCTCTCTGTCCTTCCCCTTTTCTCTCTCTCTCTTTCTCTCACTTTTAAAATAAATAAATAGGGGCACCTGGGTGGCTCAATTGGCTGGGTATCTGACTTCAGCTCAGGTCATGATCTCGCAGTTCCTGAGTTCAAGCCCCACATTGGACTCTCTGCTGTCAGTGCAGACAGAGCCTGCTTCAGGTCCTCTGTCCCCCCTCTCTGCCCCTCTCCTGCTTGCACTCTGTCAAAAATAAATAAAAAGAATTTAAAAAAATAAAACAAAATAAAGCAAAAAGTATTGGTACTTCATTTGATAGTAAAGGTCTCCAAGTAGGTCTGTGCATTTGAGCAGTTAGAATTTTGTTTAATGCATGTCGATAATAGTTATACAAGCATGTACATAAAGGGTTTTTTGTTTTTAATTGTATGATTTAAACTAGCCCTCTCTTCCCTGGTATCCATTGTGATAAAAGACATTTTTCCTCGTATGTTTATTCATAACAGCTGATGTTCCGTAAAATGCGAGGCTTAAGTGAATTTCCGGAAGACGTTTCAGCCACCGGAGATGTTCTGTCTCACTTGACCTCCTCAGTTGACCTGGACTTTGGCGCGCACCATCCCCTCCATGTGACAATGCTGCCTAACCCCTCACACCTGGAAGCTGTCAACCCCGTGGCTGTCGGGAAGACTCGTGGAAGGCAGCAGTCTAGACAGGACGGGGACTACTCTCCAGACAGTTCGGCTCAGCCTGGAGACAAAGTCATCTGCTTACAGGTACTTGTAGCTTCAGGAAGTGAGGCCAGAGGTTGGGGAGAAGGGGAAGATGGGAAGCCCAGGCTGGTAGCTCTGAAAGGAGATGGTAGAGGGGCGCCTGGGTGGCTTAGTCGGTTAAGCTTCCGACTTTCGCTTAGGTCATGATCTCGCGGTTCATGGGTTCGAGCCCCGCATCGGGCTCTGTGCTGACTGCCAGCCCAGAGCCTGGAGCCTATTTCGGAGTCTGTGTCTCCCTCTCTCTCTGACCCTCCCCTGTTCACACTGCCTCTCTCTCTCTCCTAGAAATAAATAAAACATTAAAAAATTAAAAAAAAAAAGAAAAAAGAAAGGAGATGGTAGACATCCAAGATGAAGTTGAGGTGAAAAGAAGATTCCAGGCTTGTTTTTAAAATTAATAGCAGATATGAGGTCTCATCTCAAGGCAACTGACTTTAGACAGAGGTTTCACTGTGGTTTTTTTCTCTCTTATGAGGTATTTAAGGGAGCATTGACTAGTATCCCTGATGCTTTTCAGAGGAGAGATGTCAAAACTTCTCTGAAAATATGCCCCTCTAGGAAACTACCTGGTATCCATATATCTAACAAGGCTGTAAGAATCTGGCTTTCATTTGTTAGCTTCTTGTTTGTTTTAAAATGAAGGTCTTTGACATTAAGGCAACCGATACATATTGTTAATGTGGCTCTTGCTTCCTTTACCCCCTCAGTTTTTTGGAACCTGACAGCCTAGATGTTTGGACTGTGGATCACTTTTTTTCTTTCTTCTATGAGTATTCATTTAAATATGAACCTTTAACTACTGGGCAGTAATTAATTCTTGGTATCAGTAGCTGAGTCTTTAAACCCCATAGAAATACGTACCTCTATAAGGCAGGAGAATATTTGGCTGCATTTTTACAAAAAACAACTTTATCTTATTCATGTTCATTTTCCATGGGCCAGAAACTTACAGTAAGTAAATTGGGGGTATCCAGCATTGCATTTGACTATGACATAGTTTTTCAAAGTGAAAATCTTAACATTGTTAGCCAGACATTCTAGTTACCGTTCGCTTGACTTAATTCACCATACTCTAAAATATTTTAGTCGTTCACATTAGCAAGTCTTAACATGGACTTTAGAAGCAGGAGATGAAAATGACATTTTCTTTGTTTATTTTTGAAAAAGGTGGGGGGAGGGGCAGAGAGAGAGACACGCGCACACAGAATCCAAAAAAGGCTCCAGGCTCCAAGCTGTCAGCACAGAGCTGATGTGGGGTTCGAGCTCATGAACCTCGAGATCAGGACCTAAGCTTAAGTCAGATACTTAACTGACTGAGCCATCCAGGCACCCTGACATTCTCGTTAAAGTGATAAGAAACTGCCCTCCTTTCTCTACTTTGTGTTCCCAAATCACCTGCCCTACTGTATCTATACGTGACCTGCTGTGCTGATTTCTTGTGGGAACTCTAGATTTGGAGCCTATAAAATTATGGTGGGTGAGATTCTGGGTGCTACTTTTTCTGCCTGACCTCTTCTCTTTATTTTGATCCTGAACCTGGTGAAAGTAGATTGTCATTTGTGATCAGTGTGTGTCCAAACCCGCTTGCCATGTTTAGCTACGGAGCTTCCACCTCACCCAGCATTTGTTTGTGCTTACGGACCCTCACTCCCAAAAAGCGCTATGCAGAAGAGTGGAGTGGTTTCTCCTCTGATTTGAGAAAAAAATAAAATTAGAAAATGGTGCCTGTGTGCCATGAATCTGAAGACCATGATAAAATGATGCAAGTTGTGAGCAGATGTTATGTTACTTTAAAAAAAATGGGTTTTTTTTGAGAGAGAGAGAGAGAGCACAGGTGCATGCATGCGTACATGGGTGAGTGGGGAAGGGGGGCAGAGAAAGAAGGAGAGAGAATCTTAAGCAGGCTCCATGGTCACCTTGGAGCCTGACTCATGACTAGATCCCACAACTGTGAGATCATGACCTGAGCCAGAATCAAGGGTTGGAAGCTTAACTGACTGAGCAACCTAGGTCCCTCTAAAATTTTTTTATTTGGATATAGTTGACACCAGATGTTATGTTCTTATTGATGCCTCTGATATAACATTTTATAAAGGAGAAGAGAAATACATCTTCCTTCCTTTACTGAACTCCTTTCCTTTTTTCTTTTTTTAAAAAAATTTTTTAATGTTTTATTTATTTCTGAGAGAGAGAGAGAGACAGTGTGAACAGTGGAGGGTCAGAGAGAGGGGGAGATACCGAATCTGAAACAGGCTCCAGGCTTTGAGCTGGCAGTCAGCACAGAGCCCGACGCGGGGCTCAAACCCACGAACCATGAGATCACGACCTGAGCCGAAGATGGAAGCTTAACCGACTGAGCCACCCAGGCGCCCCTTTTTTCTTTTTTTCTGAGAGAGCGAGAGAGAGATGGAGAGAGACGGAGAGAGAGAGAGATGGAGAGAGAGAGAGAGAGATATGGAGAGAGAGAGAAAGAGCGAGCAAGCGCACATATGCACAGGTGAGCAGGGGAAGGGCAGAGGGAGAGAGAGAGTGTGTGAAAGAGAGAGAGGGAGTCCCAGCAGCCACCACACTCAGCTCAGAGCCCAACTCGGAGTTCCATCTCAAGACTGTGAGGTCACATACGGAGCCAAAATCAAGAGTTGGATGCTTAACCTATTGAGCCACCCAGGCGCCCCTAATGAATTCCTTTTCTATCACTACTCCCAAGAAATCCCATCGGCAAGGAGGAATGTTCAGATGCCAGGAGACCCTGGACCTTGTGGCTAAGGGTTGGACTTGACATTGTAGCATGGTGTAGAAGAGACAAACACTGGAACCAAGACGATGAGTTCAAATCCTGGCTTTGCTGCTCTCTGGCTTGGTGTGCTTGGTTCTGTTATGGTGGTTCCCTGAATCTCATAGGAAAATGGGAGTGTGTTATATTCCTCATCAGGTTCTGAGAATTAAGAATGTGGACATTGTAAGTTACTTGATCTAGGAGAAAGGCTTGGAAGAGTGGAGGTATCATAGGAGGCCCAGGGTCTAGCCCAATGTGAAATATACACTCTTTGTGAGCCTTGGTTTCCTCCTCTGCAAAAAGGACAGTAGTGACTTCCTTATCCGGCCCCCACCTGGTTGTTGAGTGGATTGATACTGTGGACATAATGTAAGGGTGTGTTATTACTAGGTATAGATACTTCCAAATGAGACTCATCCCTATACACCCTTAGCGAAGGGAAGGCGGGGACTGGAAATTTCCCTGAGGCAAAGGAGTGCTTCCTTTCTTTGACAAAATATTGTACTTACATTTAAAAAAAATGACTATTTTAAGGACATTGTCCTTAAAATAGTCCTTTTAAAAAATGCACTTTTAAAAAATGCACTTCGAAGTATTCTTTCTTCATTTATATTTAGGTCCTTTTAAAAAATGCACTTCGAAGTATTCTTTCTTCATTTATATTTAGGTCCTTTTAAAAAATGCACTTCGAAGTATTCTTTCTTCATTTATATTTAGGTCCTTTTAAAAAATGCACTTCGAAGTATTCTTTCTTCATTTATATTTAGGTCTTTTACTTCTGTTATTATAAGAGTCCCAGTGGTTACCTTAAGTTGGAACATATCGGATTGTTTTATTGTTTATTATTATTATTATTTATTATTATTTTATTTTAGAGAGAGTGTGAGAGGGCGAGTAGGGGAGAGGGGAGGAGAGGCGGGGAGAGAGAGAGAGAGAGAAAATCTTTAGCTCCATCCATGCTCAGTGAGGAACTTGACCCTGGGATCATGACCTAAACCAAAATCAAGAGTTGGCTGTTAGGGGCACCTGGGTGGTTCAGTTACTTAAGCATCCAACTCTTGGTTTTGGCTCAGGTCTTGATCTCACACTTTTGTGATTTCGAGGCCTGCATCAGACTCAATGCTGACAGTGCAGATCCTGCTTAGGATTCTCTATCTCCCTCTTTCTGTCTCTCCCCCACTCATGCTGTCTCTGTTTCCCTCAAAATAAATAAATAAACATTTAAAAAATTAAAAAAATAAAAGTTGGATGCCCAACCAACTGAGGCCCCCAGGGTACTCCAGATAATTTATTCCTAAATATTTATTTATTTTTGAGAGAAACAGAGAGAGAGAGAGAGAGAGAGAGAGAGAGAGAGAGCAAGCAGGAAAGGGGCAGAGCGAGAGGAAGACACAGAATCTGAAGCAGGCTCCAGGCTCTGAGCTGTCAGCACAGAGCCCAATGTGGGGCTTGAACTCACAAACCAACAGATCATGACCTGAGCCAATGTCAGACGTTTAACTGACTGAGCCACCCAGGTGCCCCTTTTATTCTTTAGTTTAGCATTTCAACTATTTATGATACTAGCCTTTTATTTATTTTTTTATTGCAATATATTTGACAATAGCATTATGTAAATTTAAGGTGTATAACATGTTGATTTGACAGATAATTGCTTGCCTTTTAGCCTGAAGTCAGTAGAACTCATATCTTCTTCAAAGATCTTCTAAGATCTTTAATTCCCTCATTATTTGCTTTCAACTTTTCCAAAAAAGATTTCCCCTTTTATCTACTACTTTCATCTATCAGGTTTTGTAAAGATGTTGTGATCTAACAGACTTCAGATGTGCTGGAAGAAGAACACATTTCAAATGTTGTGTGATAGTATTTTGTTGTTTCCTCAAAGCATCTTTTNTGTTTTTGTTGTCATATCACCCTCCCCGTCTTTGTGTTCACAGTGTGGCCAACACACCCAGTGGGGATTAGGTGATGTGAGCTGCACTCTGTCTCTTTCAGAGGCAGGATGATTGGGGGAAGAGAGAGAGAGTTCAAAGCTGTGCACTGTTCCTCATGTCTTATAAGCTGTTTTCATGAAAACTGTACTGGAACTGATTTTCCTTTGTTACCACTGATAGCCCTTCCTTCTGTGGTGCTGCTGCATGTTCTAGAATGTTGATGGGTATATTAGAAGTGATGCGTGTGAGTGACAATTTGGGAGGGAAGGATAGATCAACTGGTGGTGGCCATAAGCAGTAACAGGCTTTGAAACCTACTTGAGATCAGCCTAACCATTCTTTCTTTTTTCTTTTTTTTTTTTATAATTTTTTATTTTATGTTTTACTTATTTCTGAGAGAGAGAGAGAGACAGCATGAGCAGGGGAGGGTCAGAGAGAGAGGGAGACACAGAATCCGAAACAGGCTCCAGGCTCTGAGCTAGCTGTCAGCACAGAGCCTGACGCGGGGCTCGAACCCACAAACCGTGAGATCATGACCTGAGCCGAAGTTGGATGCTTAACTGACTGAGCCACCCAGGCACCCCCAGCCTAACCATTCTAGAAAGTCTTGTATGGAACCAGCAGATTTTTAGGAGGGCAGGGGAGCAGTAAGAGCGTGGTTGTATTCATTCCTGTTATTATTTGAAAACAGTTTATTCCAAAATGGAAACATAAATCTCTCCACCCCTTATGTTCATTTTCTTGTTTTCTCCCCTATGACTTAGGTTCACGGTGATGCTTCTTTCTGTGGTCAGGGGATTGTTCCCGAAACATTTACGCTGTCTAATCTCCCACATTTCAGAATTGGTGGGAGTGTCCATCTGATTGTCAATAACCAGCTGGGTTACACCACTCCTGCAGAAAGAGGAAGGTCTTCCTTATACTGCAGTGATATCGGTATGTGACATAGGGAGGCATCACTAGGGAAACATCTAGTTCAATATGGAACAGCAAGTGTCCCTGGTTATCCCGTTTTAAATCAGGGGTCAGATATGGTTAGTAGTTACCAACAGTGATGTCCATATTCCTTCAAAAGTCTGAGTGTGACCTTTGAATCCGAAGAAGTGCAACAAGAGGGAAACAGAAAGGGTGCCATCTCCAATCGCCCAGGTATCTAATTGAATGCTCTTATGGGAACCAAAGGTCAACACAATTAGCACAACACCAGGGTGCTTATCTTTAGGAGATTCAAACCCGGGGTGCCCAAGACCTCAGTCAAGAATGATACTGAATTTGGCTAAGTGGTCTTGGTTAGAAATAAGATGTGAAGAAGCAAAGTTGACTTGTTTTACCCTGGAAATTAGCAGTATTAAGAGAAAGGCAGGGCTTTTTGTACCCATTCCCCCAAGTCACAAAATTATATGACTTGTTAGATGGTAGGAACTATTCCAGTTTTGTACCCAGCCCTTGGCCTAGATGCCTTTTGGGACTATCTACGTGAATGTTTTGTGATAAGTTTGATAGATACCGGAAACACATTCTAGGGTTTTTCTTTGAAGAAAATTCATTTTTCTTCAAATTTTAATGACCCTTTTATCTCAGGAGGAAAGATATAGTAGTAATGACAATAACAAAATAAATAGTAGTTATTATATACCAGGCACTATTCGGCACTTTATATGCAGTAACTCATGTAATCTTTACAACATCACCAGGAGGTATAGGAGCTGTTATCCCAGGTTTTTTGATGAGAAAACTGAGATTCATAACTACTAAGGTCACAGAGTGCGTCACATAGCTGGGGCATGACCTCCTTCCTGTCAGCTGGACTCCAAAGTGTGGGTTCTTAACAACCCAGCCAAATCATCTCTGAGTGTGTGGGCTGCCTCCCCATGTGGGCAAGAGGGCTTGGAGGTGGGCTGATGGCCTTTGGGGCTGGCTCACCGGCTTCATCTGTCTTCTCTGCCTCAGGGAAGCTGGTGGGCTGCGCCATCATCCATATCAATGGAGACAGCCCAGAGGAAGTGGTTCGTGCTGCACAACTGGCTTTTGAATACCAGCGCCAGTTCCGGAAGGATGTGATTGTTGATTTGTTATGCTACAGGCAGTGGGGCCACAACGAGCTGGATGAACCCTTCTTCACCAACCCGGTCATGTACAAAATCATCAGGTATAATTGTAAACCTTTGTTGAAGATCCCCTTACTCCCATAGTGCTTCCATTGTTTTTATTATTTTTATTAGCCACGCTGAGGTAGGGGGACCATCTCCCTGGGTTGCCTGAGACACGAAACTTTTGGGGCTGAGACTGGGATACTCCTGAGCAAACTGGGATGGTCATCCTATGGACCCCAGGAAAGCTCCCCAGATTCTTCAAACTCTACACGTTTACTCTGTGAATAAACAAAGGCAACTTACCAACCTCACTTGGCCAATGAGTAACTGAGGTAAGAAGACTTGGGCAGAGCCCTTAGCCCAAAGCTACTTAGTGTGTCATTGACAGGACCAGAAACAGATCCATGATTCACGTGGTACCTTGCCAAGAGGCAACATGATGGATTTTAAGGAACCCTGAGAACTCTGCTGTCCAATATGGAAGCCAGTACCATACATGGCTATTGAACACTTGAAATGTGGCCATTCTTGCTGGGGATGTTGTGAGAAAAAAGTTGAGAGAAAAAAAGTTGTGAGAAAAAAAGACTGTCAGCTACCTCAATAAGAATTTTTATGTTGGTAAAGTATTGAAGTGACTATATTTTGAGTATACTGAGTTAAATATGTTATTAAAATTCATTCTGTTTATATTTTTAAGCTTTTCTAATGTGACCACTAAGAGATTTTTAATTACATGTTGGCTGGCTCTGTATTTCTTTTGGACACCATTGAGACAGGAAGCTAATGAGATGGAGAGGAACATGTTACTTTGGAATTTCCTTTTTTGATACTAGAAAGTACAATAGAGCCCCCTTCTCACATTTTATTTCCCCATAGATATAAATTAAAGTAGAGGAATAAATTTGGTGACATTTTATAGGTCCTTCTGGTCAGAGGTAGCACACTGCTCTTGGAAGAACAAATCTGGGTTCTCTGTTTAGTTTAGAATTTAGCTGCTGGGTGACTTGATGTGGCTCAGGGCCCCATTAAAAAAATCTATCCAGTCCATCTGTCACTTTTGTCATGATTAAATATGATAAAATATGTGATCAAACTTTGTTATTTAAAGTGTTACTTGAGCATAGAGTGGCATTATTATTGTTGTAAAACCGAGATACTGATTATTATAGTTTCTGGATTATTAAAACCACCTGAAATAGTTATTGGTGACTTTGAGTTCAATACTTTTTGAAATAAAGGGGTAACACAATGTAGGTCAGTCTCATAAATATTTGTCCAGAATGTAGCAATTCATACAAAAACTCTACTAGTTATGTCTACCTGTATATTTAAAAAAAATTTTTATTAATTTCTGAGAGAGAGAGGCAGCATGAGCAGGGGAGGGTCAGAGAGCGAGGGAGACACAGAATCTGAAGTAGTCTCCAGGCTCTGAGCTAACTGTCAGCACAGAGCCTGACATGGGGCTCGAACCCACGAACCATGAGATCATGACCTGAGCCGAAGTTGGACGCTTAACCGACTGAGCCACCCAGGCGCCCCTAGTTATTTCTACCTAGATGTAGATAAAACCTTATAAAGGTGAATTTGTTTTTTCTTGCTTGCCTGCAAGAGGTTGTTACTCACCATCACCTTTAAAAAAATATATTGGAGGGTAAGTTACATAACATAAAATGGATCATTTTATTTTTTTATCTTATTATTTAAAATTTTTTTTTAATGTTTATTTTTTAAGAGACAGAGATAGACAGAGCACGGCAGGGGGGTGGGGGCAGAGAGAGAGAGGGAGACACAGAATGTGAGGCAGGCTCCAGGCTCTGAGCTGTCAGCACTGAGTGCAACACAGGGCTTGAACTCACGAACCGTGAGGTCATGACCTGAACCGAAGTCAGATGCTTAACTGACTGAGCCACCCAACCACCGCCCCTAAAATGGATCATTTTAAAGTGAACAATTCAGAGGCATTTAGTACGTTGGCATTGTAGTAAAACCACCCCCTCTATCCAGTTCCAGAACATCTCCTGCATGCCTTTTTACAGTGACGTGGTTCTGCGTTACTTCGACAATGAGTGTATCTGTCACGCTTTGGTTTTACAAATCCAATGGACTTTTCTCTCCTCTTTCTTGGACAGAGCCCGAAAGAGCATCCCAGACACATACGCAGAGCACCTCGTTGCCAGTGGACTCATGACCCAGGAAGAGGTGTCAGAAATCAAAACCTCCTACTATGCAAAGTTAAATGACCATTTAACTAACATGGCCCACTATAGCCCCGAGGCCACCAACCTGCAGGCTCACTGGCAGGGCCTGGTCCAGCCGGAAGCTTGCATTACTACCTGGGACACGGGTGTGCCCCTGGACCTCCTGCGGTTTATCGGCGGGAGGTCTGTGGAGGTGCCGGAAGGACTCCACATGCACGGCCACCTTCTGAAGATGTACGTTCAGGTAGGGAGCATTACAACTTCCGGTTGTCGTTTGTTTGTCTTGTGCAGCAAAGAAGTTGGTTGTTGATCTTGTGTTTTCGGTTGGGCTAATGAATTTGACATTTATTGTTTGTCACTAGGTTCTGGGAACTGACCCTAGTGATGTTTTGGTAGTGATACTCTCTTAACTCAGATTTGTCTACTTGTGCATTTTTCTTTCCTTTGTACACACGTACAGGTTTTTGTATTGATAGTCTGTTCAGATTTTGTCTACTTTTCATTTTCCTCCATTTACTTATTCATTCATTCATTCATTTATACATATATGTTTAATACATGTACGTGCACTACATGCACATTATCAAGAATACACCAAGACAGAAATCTGTGTTTTGATTTTTTTGATCAGTGAGCAGAAAACACTTTCATTTTGAGGGCCAGCTTAAATAAAAATAAATACACATCAGTACACATACCCCTAAAGGCAACCATTTAGACCTATATATGTGTTGATGTTTTACATATTGTTTCACGTTGAAGATAGATTGAAGCTTTGGTTTTCCTGGGACTTTGGAATTCCCCGGAACGTGGGACCCCTTGTGCTTAAAGTGGAGAAGCAAGGAGTTAAAGGCCCTTGCCTTCCTTAAACTTGGATAGAAACACTTTGTCCTCTGAATGCAATGCTTACTTCATTTTTAGGTTTTTTATTTTTACTTATTTATTTTTAAATGTTTATTTATTTATTTTGAGGATAGAGAGGAGTGAGCATGAGCAAGCTAGCAGGGGAGGGACAGAGAGAGAGAGAGAGAGAGAGAGAGAGAACCCAAAGCAGACTCCTTGCTGTCAATGCAGAGCTCAACTCAAGACTTGATCTCACAACTGTGAGATCATGACCTGAGCTGAAATCAGGAGTCAAACACTTAACCAACTGAGCCCACATAGGCACCCCTAGGCTTTTATTATAGGCGTAGTGACTCTTAAAATAATCTGTGTTCTTACCATCCCGCTGAAGAAATAGAATATTACAAGTATAATTCCCTGTGGGCCCTCCCTGGACCATCTCCTTCGTGCACAGGGTTCACCACTAACCTGAGTGGCTGCTTGTTTTGCCTGTTTGAAAACCTACAATTGTTTGGGTGCCTGGGTGGCTCATTCAGTTGGGCGTCTAACTTTGGCTTAGGTCATGATCTTGCAGTCTATGAGTTCGAGCCGCGCATTGGGTTCTGTGCTTACAGCTCAGAGCCTGGAGCCGGCTGCACATTCTGTCTCCCTCTTTCTCTGCCCCTCCCCTGCTCTCACTCTGTTTCTCTCTCAAAAATAAAATAAAAACATAAAAAAATTAAAAAACCTACAATTGCTATCATACTCTCATCTTTCCCTTCGGCACTTTCTGTTTTACTTAACGTTCTAATTTTGATACTTATTGTTGTTGCATTATGTTTTTTGAACTCAGCGTGGGAAAGGGCATAGACTTAAAAGTGTCTTTTTTCCTCCCCTTCCGTTTTTCACAGTCCAGACTGGAGAAAGTGATGGATGGAACAAAATTAGACTGGGCTACAGCAGAAGCTCTTGCCTTGGGCTCATTACTTGCTCAGGGTAAGACGTTTCTGTTTAGTTGCATAGCTGGTAGGGAATGCTTTATATGACATTTGCTGTATGTCACCCCTGCGGTTTTGAGAAACACTATCTCCGGTTGTTTTCAGTGACTAGAGAGGTTCTAAAATGTGTTAACTTTTCTTACTCCACAATATTATTTAATCTTTAGTATAAGTTGTGTTGTAACCTTCATCAGAGAATAGACTTCAGACTTTCTTGCTGGGACACGAAGAGCCCTGTGCTGGTTGAATTGGAAAGACATTTTCCTCTAAAAATTGTAGGGCAAACGATGGCCCTCCATTCTTGTATGATCTTGCCTTACACAGACTTCTGAATATAGGACAGGTATATTTTAACGTGGTTAATCTAGTGTGAAGGGAAATTCTCAGGATGAACTGAGGGGTAAGAATTCAGGGTCACCGTGCCTTGTTAATACTTGGGTCATTTAAGGGAATCTCTTGTTTTTTCCTCACTCAAGGTTTTAACGTCCGTCTGAGTGGGCAAGATGTTGGCCGTGGAACTTTTAGTCAGAGGCATGCCATGGTTGTTTGCCAGAACACCGATGACGCCTATATCCCTCTGAACCATATGGACCCGAATCAGAAAGGGTTTCTAGAGGTAGGATGTCTCAGTGTCTATTGTAAAACCCAGGTGCTGATAATTACAGTTATAGGATTCTTGAAGCAGCTGGAAACAGATATGAGAACTTTGGGTTCAATATTTTTTAAAAAAATTTAGGGCGCCTGGGTGGCTCAGTTGGTTGGGTGTCTGACCGGCGCAGGTCATGATCTTGTAGTTCAGGAGTTCGAGCCCCGCATTGGGCTCTGTGCTGACAGCTCAGAGCCTGGAGCCTGCTTTAGATTCTGTGACTCCCTCTCTCTCTGCTCCTCCCCTACTCACACATTCTCTCTCTTTCTCTCTCAAAAATAAATAAAAACATTACAGTTTTTTAAAAAAATCCAGTAGAGTTAACATGGTGTTTTATTGGTTTCAGGTGTACAATATAGTGATTCAGGACTTCCATACCTCACCCAGTGTTCATCTAGATGAGTGTACTCTTAAAAATGGGTTAACACTAGTTTCTTCCTTAGGAGTCTGTTTTTTTGTGTGTCTCTTTCTTTTTGTTCATGTCTTTTGTTTCTTAAATTCCACATATGAGTGAAATCATTCGGTATCTGTCTTTCTCTAACTTATTTCATTTAGCATGATACCTTCTAGATATTACTCAGCCATACAAAAGAATGAAATCTTGCCATTTGCAATGACATGGTCTCAATTCTTTTTGAAATAAAGGGTGCTGAGTGGTGGAGAATGTGGGTTTATACATTTGGAATGAAGTGTCATACTAGTGAGTAGACTAGAGCTATTCTACTCTAGCTACTCACCTGTAGTCATGTAAATGTCAAATGGATGTTCATTTGGTCAATCCAAAATTGACATTATAATCTCTGCGTTGCTGAATTCATTAAAGTCAGCCAAAGATGTGGATAATAAGCCAACATTTCTTGCCTGTTATAAAAAAAAAAAAAAGAGGTCTTGGGGCATTTGGCTATCTCACTTAGCAGAGTGTGCCTCTCTTGGTCTCAGGGTTGTTAGCTCAAGCCCCACGTTGGGCGTAGAGGTACTTTAAAGAGAAAAAAGGCCATGTTTCATCAAGGTTACCTCATTTTCTAAGGGTTAGTGGACTTGATGAATGCATGTATTACCATGTATTTCTATGTGCTAGTTGTTGGACTGTACTCATTAGAGTCAAGGGTGGAGGCTAGGTCTTTTCATTTTTGCCTCTGCCAACAATTAGAATAGTGCCAGGTGTACGATGTTTATTAAAATAAATTGTCCTTCAAGGTATGCTTAGTGGTAGGTCATCTTTTTTCCTACTCTAGTCATTTCTTTGAGTATAATCTTGAGTTTGCTGATACTAAATATTAAAAAAAAAAAAAAATCACTTGTCAGCACACCTGGGTGGCTCAATCTGTTAAGCGTCCGACTTCAGCCCAGGTTGTGATCTCATGGTTTGTGGGATCAAGCCCTGTGTTGGGCTCTGTGCTAACAGCTCAGGATCTAGAGCTTGCTTCAGATTCTGTGTGTGTGTCTCTCTCTCTGTCCCTTCCCTACTCACACTCTGTCTCTCTCTGTCTCTCAGAAATAAACATTAAAAAAAAATTCACTTGTCAAAGGAAGATTCTGGGACGATTACTTAAAAGAGTGTGAAGCTCATCTTTTCTTTACATTAGTCTAAAATCTACCCCTGGATCAAGTTAGATTGGTGAACTAGTTACTGAAATGTTAAATATCCCACTACCCCAATGTCTTTTATTGAATTGTGACTTGATATATAGTATCAATTCATTTTGAAATTACTAGTTAGAAAGCCCTAAGTGAATGCCTCGCATCTGTTATGAAGTTGCTGTCAAATATTTGATTGACAATCGAAAACCATGTCCTTTATTTATTATTTTAAAAATTATTATTATTATTTTAAATTTACATCCAAGTCAGTTAGCGTATGGTGCAATAATGATTTCAGGAGTAGAATCCAGTGATTCATACCCTACATATGATACCTAGTGCTCATCCAAACAAGTATCTTCCTTAATGTCCCTTGCCCACTTAGCCCATCCCCCTACCCACAACTCATCCAGCAACCTTCAGTTTGTTCTCTATTAAAACCATGTCCTTTATATGTAGGACCCTGGGAGGAACTCCCACTTGCTCTTGGTACTGAGTGATTGGTACTTCTCTTGGTACTGACTGAGTTGACTGAGCAGTGGTTTGTCTCTGTGGTGTGTGCACCATGAATTCTGCAACTGAGCGACATTACTCTGTCAGTAATGGCTCCCAGGAAGAGGTGGGGGCTACCATGCCCTTGGTGACTGTCGGTCACCAGGTTGTCTTTCCCCTCCATTCTGTATCTTAATCTTTATCTTTTTTCTCTCTATGTACTTTTATGTCATCACATTGTACATTATATATATTTATGAACCATCTCAAGTATGTTTTGGGATAAATAAAAGGATTAATAAATCCAAGAAATGAAAGTAGATGTGTGTATACTAGAGTACAAAGTACAATGAATGTTTAGTAGGAGGCACAGTGAATCTCCTTGGGAGTAAGGAACAACCTTGGGAGAGAAGCTGGATTTGAGCAGGGCTTGAGGAGTTGCCACCTAGTCTGATGCATTCAGGGAGAACATTCCAGACACCATAGCACGTACAAAGCCTGTGAAGCAAGAAGACAGGAACTACAAATAGCTTCATGTGACTGGAGGTTAAGTTGCAAAGTGGAAACAGGAGTAAGGAAGAGGAGGCTGGCCAGACTCCCCACATTGTATAAGACTTGGAATGTGTGTAAGCTGGAAACCATGGAGGAATTTTGAACAGGTGATCAGATTTTTGTATCAGAAAGAACCCTCTTCATTGTAGCTTGGAAGCTGAAGATGGATGAGAACATCGGATGGTTTTTCTACCCAGCTTTATTGAGGTATAATAGGACAATTTCTTTTTTTCTTTAACAATTTTTTTTAATGTTTGTTTATTTTTGAGAGAGATCATGAGTGGGACAGGGGCAGAGAGAGAGGGAGACAGAGAATCCAAAGCAGGCTCTCTGCCACTAGAGCAGAGCCCAGCATGGGGCATGATCCCACGAAAGATGAGATCATGACCTGAGCTGAAATCAAGAGTCAGACACTTAACCAACTGAGCCACCCAGGTGCCTCTGTTTTATTATTTTTTAAATTGAAGTATAGCTGACACACAAAGTTGTATTAGTTTCAGGTGTAAAATGTAGTGATTTGACAAGTCTGTATATTATGCATTGCTCACAAGGGTAGCTACTGTCTGTCACCTTACAAGGCTATTACGATACCGTTGACGATGTTCCCTATGCTGTACCTTTCATCCCTGAGACTTATTCATTCCATGACTGGAAGCCTCTACTTCCTATTCTCTCCCACCCATTTCGCCCATTCCCCCCACCACCCCTCCCACCCCCGCAATCACCAGTTTGTTCTCTGTGTTTATGAGTCTGTTTCCACTTTTGTTTGTCTTTTGTTTCTCTTGTTTTTTAGATTCCACATATAAGCAAAATCCTATGGTGTTTGTCCATCTCTGTCTGACTTATGTCACTTAGCATCGTACCTTTTAGATCTACCCCTGTGGTCATATGACTGGGTAGAATTACATTGCATTTAATTGTCCTGTCTCTTTTATCTCCTCAGAGATCTAATTTTGTATTCTGCTTTTCTTTTCTTTTTTATTTTAACATCCCATGATGGTTCTTTTGCTTTATTGTGCAGATAGGATATTAGAATAATGGATTCTAACCACAGGTAGGCCTTCTTTTGGTAACTTTCTCCCCTTTGTTTTGTGATATATATTTTTTAAAAACTTGTATGACACAGTTTTACTCTAAGCGATCAAGGTAGATCATCTGAGAAGTTAATTTTGCTTATCCTTAAAGAACACCTTTAATGCCCATATTGCATTCTTCACCCCCTTTCCTTGTGCCACCTTCCCCCACGTGCATCACTCACAAAGGGCAGTAAATGTCCTTTCTCAAGAAATGAGGAGATAAATGGAAAGGGAGCTCCCCTCTGTGCCCCGCCTCCCTTCTGAGAGGTTTGTGACGCTTTACCTTGACTGATCTATGTCCCCAGCTTTCCTTGCAATGACAGTGTTTCTGTTCTCGTCCTTTGCATTAGGTCAGCAACAGCCCGCTGTCAGAAGAGGCTGTCCTGGGATTCGAATATGGGATGAGCATCGAAAGCCCCAGGTTACTGCCCCTCTGGGAGGCTCAGTTTGGCGATTTCTTCAATGGTGCTCAGATCATCTTTGACACGTTCATCTCTGGAGGTTGGTGTCAGCAGATGCACATGGAATGGTGCATAGCACTGGCCTCGTGGGGACAAATGAAGGGGCCATAGCTGCTGTACCACAGCCACTGAGGAGAGTTTGGGGCTGCCCTGCTGTCTCCTAGGGCATGACGGCTATTGGCTGGTTATGGAAGCTGCTGGAGGGCTAGGGGCCACTCCGTCACCATACAGGCAGCACTTTCTCCTGGCCAGTATGCTTGGCCGTAGGGAGGAGGATGTGTGCCTGCCAGCTCCTAAGTAGTTTGGCTTTGGGGTCTGCACTTGGGGGTTGTTGAGTAACTGTGACATGAGTACCAAGCAGGCAGTGGGGACATAGTAAGCACCTGTGATCAGAGTGAATGGCAGCCTTGAAAATCCACTTCCCTCGCGGCGCCCGGGTGGCTCAGTCTGTTGAGCTTTTGACCTCAGCTGAGGTCATGATCTCACAGTTCTCAAGTTCAAGCCCCACGTCACAGTCGGATTCTCTGTCTCTGCTCCTCCCCTGCTCATGCTCTGTCTCTGTCTCTCAAAAATTAAAAAAATAATAAAAAGAAAAGAAAGAAAATCCACTTCCCTCAACTCAGGGATGTTCAAGTATTTAAAGGCTGGTAGTTGTGCATCTTTATTGTTTTGTTTTAAAAAAGTTTTTTTAAGTTTATTTATTTATTTTGAAAGAGACAGAGACAGTGTGAGTGGGGGAGGGGTAGAGAGAGAGGGAGAGTGAGACAATCCCAGGTAGGCTCTGCACTGTCAACACAGAGCCCAACGTGGGACTCAAACTCACAAAACCATGACATCATGACCTGAGCCAAAGTCAAGAGTCAGACTCTTTTTTTCTTTTTTTTTTTAATAGTCAGACTCTTAACCTTAACAGACTGAGCTGCCCAGGTGCCCCTTGTTTTGTTTTGGTATTTGTTTTTGTTTTTGTTTTTTTTTTGAGGGCACAAGTGAGCAAGGGAGACAGAGAGAGAGAGAGGGAGAGAGAAGAGAGAGAGAGAATCCCGTGAGGGGGAGAGGGAGAGAGAGAGAAGCAGGGCTCACCAGAAGTGGGCTCGAACTCATCCACCTGAGATCATGACCTGAGCCACAGTTTAATGCTTAACTGACTGAGCCACCCAGGCGCCTGCTTGTTGTTTTTAATCATCATTTACAAAAGCAGAACCTACTTATTATAAAATTCAAAGTATAAAAGTATAAGTGTGAGTCCCCATCAGCCCATTTTCTGGAGGTAACCACCCCCACTTGGATTCTGTGCACTCTAGTCGTCCCTCTGGCCGTGTTTCTCTGTAACCTTGTGGTTGTAGGGAAGGAAAGTGGCTCGAGGAGACTGGATTTTGACATGTCCCGAGACTGTCTGGAAGTGTCCACGCCTACAGCCCGAGGACAGTGGCCTGTGTTGTGACTGGTGCTGTGAGGGGAAGGCCAGAGCCTCCTGTGCTCAGTACAAGCTGTGTCTGCAGTGGAAGCAGAGCGGCCCACACTGTCCTGGACACCCATCCATTCACCTTGTGGCCTGTGTTCCGTCTGCTACCACCCATTCAGTGAGCGTGTCATATAGGGTTGCAGGCAGTAGGATGGAGAGTGTCCTCCTGAGCGTGTAACACTGATGGAAAGCGCAGGGGACGGAAACGACTCTAGGGGATCAGACAGCAAACTAACACTTGTGTCACTGCCCACGTCACGTCAGACGGTTCTGTTCCTGCTTTGGAGCGTTCTTACCCCCTGTCACGTGCTTTCCCAGGGGAGGCCAAGTGGCTCCTTCAGAGTGGCATCGTTATCCTTCTTCCCCACGGGTATGATGGGGCCGGACCCGAGCACTCCTCCTGTCGCATAGAGCGTTTCTTGCAGGTATGTCCCATGCCTTCTGGACTCCGGGAAATGTTTCCCTCCTAGACTTACCTCCTGTGGATACTTGATGCGTACCTTAAACTATGAGACCTTGTGGTCTCTGTATGAAACGGCTTCAGTGCAGGGTCAGTGTTCTTTATCAACATGATGCCTTGGGGATAGGAGTATCATGGTTTTCTGGCAACTGAAGTCATTCTTTTTTTTTTTTTTTTTATGTTTTATTTATTTCCGGGAGAGAGAGAGAGAGACAGCATGAACAGGGGAGGGTCAGAGAGAGAGGGAGACACAGAATCTGAAGCAGGCTCCAGGCTCTGAGCTGTCAGCACAGAGCCCAACACGGGGCTTGAACCCACGAACCGTGAGCTCATGACCAGAGCTGAAGTCGGACGCTAAACCGACTGAGCCACCCGGGCGCCCCCAGCTGAAGTCATTCTTTTTTTTTTTTTAAGTCATTCTTGTATGGAAAACATCAGTGATTCTCAAACCAGGCCGATCCTCCACAGAGCTTTTTGTAAACAGAGATCAAGGACTAACACGAGATCCGATTCTGCAGTGTGTGGCCTAGGAACCTGTATTCTTATCTAAAAAATTATTTTTGAGTAACGATAGTATTTTTTTTTAATATTTTTATTTCTAAGAGAGAGAGAGACAGCGTGAGCAGGGGAGGGTCAGAGAGAGAGGGAGACACAGACTGAAACAGGCTCCAGGCTCTGAGCTGGCAGTCAGCACAGAGCCCGACGTGGGGCTCGAACCCACGAACCGCGAGATCATGACCCAAGTGAAAGTCGGACGCTTAACCGACTAAGCCACTCAGGCGCCCCTATGATAGTATTTTTTTATGAAATGATTCATGATCATTAAAAAATGTTTCAATAGCCATGCAGAAATAACCACAGTTATTATTTCGTAAGGATCGTTACCTATGTCTTTTTATGCATGTGGCTTCCTAGTATTTTATTAAGAAACTTTTCAAACACACAGGAAAGTTACAAAATTTTACAGTGAACATTCATATGCCAACCCCTTAGATTCTACGGTTGATATTTTATTATACTGTACATGTTTTTGTCACATCTGCTCGTCTCTGATCCATCATCTATAAATCTGTATTATCTGCTGATGTATTTCAGAGTAAGTGGAGACATGGGTCCACCTACAGGTTACAGATGTGTAATCTGTACACATTATCCTAAGTGCATGAATATCATTAATTATTTTAGCATATGTTCAGATAAAATATATAGCTAGATGGCAGATTAGTCGAAAGGTAAAACAGTAGATAGATGGATGGTTATGTTGATAGGTAGTAATACAGAAAAATGATTTTATAAAAAGTGGATTACAGAAATAAATAAATTGAAGGTTAGCTAAAGACTGCATGTGAAATACAAAACTACAGTTTTGGGAAAAAATACAGGAAATGAGTATGTGGAAGATATAGTTAGAGAGTTGTCAGTATACAGATGGGCGTCCCTTAGGACAGCCTGTGTCCTTGCTATTGAAGAACATTTACTCCTTTCATTTCTCTCCCAGATGTGCGACAGCGTAGAAGAGGGGGTAGATGGAGACACAGTGAACATGTTCGTGGTACACCCGACTACCCCTGCTCAGTATTTCCACCTGCTCAGGAGACAGATGGTTCGGAATTTCCGAAAACCCCTCATTGTTGCTTCTCCGAAGATGCTGCTCAGGTTCCCTGTAAGTAGAAACAACTGGTTAGGAAGCCTTTCTCCTTCTTTCATTTTTATATGCATTTTTCTCTGTTTTCTATATCCATTGTTATTTATTTAAAATGATTTTGACTTTTTAAAATTTTAATTCCAGGTAGTTAACATACAGTGTTATATTAGTTTCAGGTGTACGATATAGTAATTACACACTACACATCACCCTGTGCTTATCACGACATGTGCACTCCTTAATCCCCATCACCTATTTAACCCGACCACCCCGCCCCCGCAACCTCCCTTTGTGTCTAATTATATTTAAAAAGAAACATCTAGGGGCTCCTGTGTGGCTCAGTCGGTTAAATGTCCAACTTTGGCTCAGGTCATGGTCTCTCAGTTTGTGGGTTCGAACCCTGCTTTGGGCTCTGTGCTGACAGCTCGGAGCCTGGAGCCTCCTTCAGATTCTGTGTCTTCCTCTCTCTTTGTCTCTCCCCTGCTCACACTGTCTCTCTCTCACTCTCTCAAAAATAAACATTAAAAAAAATGTTTAGAAACATCTTTTAGTTTTAATTAAAAAGTTTTTAATGTTTATTTATTTTTGAAAGAGAGAGAGAGACAGAGCACAAGCGGGGGAGGAGCAGAGTGAGAAAGGGAGACACAGAATCTGAAGCAGGGTTTTATGCTCTAAGCTGTCACCACAGAGCCCAGGGCTTGAATCCACAGACCATGAGATTGTGACCTGATCCAGACGACATTTAACCAATTGAGCCACCCAGGTGTCCCAATCTTCTTAGTTGTAGCTGGCCTTGCAGCTTTCTCTCTCTTAAAAAAAATCTCTCTATAATAACTAGGAATACAGAGAGCACCTCATCTCACAGTGAGCAGAAATAATTCTATAGAAAAAGTTTTAAAGTACAAAGAGTCTAAGCACCAATATCCTTCCCTGTTCTGTGGGGAAGGTGTTCTAAGACTCCAGTGGCTACTGTGCTTTTTCCTGTACATACATACCTGTAATAAAGTTTAACTTATAAATGGGGCACAGTTAGAGCTTAACAACAATCATTAGTAATAAAATATAACAGTCATAACAATATACTGTAGTAAAAGTTATGTGACTATTTCTTTCTCTCAAAATATCTTCCTGTACTGTACTCAACCTTCTTCTTGTGATAATGTGAGGTAATAAAATGCCTACACGATGAGACGAAGGGAGGTGAATGACGTAGGAACTGACGTAGTATTAGGCTACTAGTGACCTTCTGACCATATGTCATGAGGAAGACCATCTGCTTCCAGTCAACTGTGAATAACAAACTGTGGAAAGCAAAACCACGGATAACGGTATCTTGTGTACTATATTGAGGGTAGCAAGTTGGGAATTTAAAGTATTTTGATGAAAACCAGTGGTATTATCTGTTAGCTTTTATTTAGATTTTTTTCTGTTAAATGATATACTCCTGTTTCAAACATTATAACGATATAGCTTATTTCTATAGCGTTTAAACCATTTTCTCTCGATTTACCTGAACTGATTGTTAGGCACACAATATGTTCTTTAAATCACAACAATATGCTCATTGTCAAGTGGCAGAGTTCAAGATAATAAATATTACTAAGCATATATTTATCGCATCTGCTATAATTTTTTCCAGTTTTATACGAGCATCTTAATTAGGATTAGCATTCAGAACATGTTTGTGCTTATTTGGATCCTCCGCAGATGAGGTGAAGTGAGTCATTTAGGATTTGGCTCTTCAAAACTACCTTGTGCTTCGCGCAAAGGTTCGAGAGTGTATATTTGGCGTTGAGGGGTGTTGAGGAAAGCAGTGAGTGATTTGCCTCCCCAGGTGGGCAGCACTTACATGAGCCTAGAGTGGGCGTGTGTGTGCCTGCACTGCCTGTCCTTGGTCCCCACTCTGGGAGTCGGGGTTGAGGAAATGCTCTTCCCATTCTTTCCCCAGTGGCAGGGTTCACGTGTTTGATCTCCTCATTGTGTCTTCCTCAGCGTGCCTTGAACAACGTAGCACATCTCAAGATGGCTTCATGACTCTAGTGGAATCACAGGACATTTAAGAAAAAGTAACGCAAGGTGGCTGAGTGGCTCAGTTGGTTGAGTGTCCAACTTTAGCTCAGGTCATGATCTCACAGTTTGTAGGTTTGAGCCCCATGTCGGGCTCTGTGCTGACAGCTCAGAGCCTGGAACCTGCTTCAGATTCTGTGTCTCCCTCTATCTCTGCCTCTCCCCTGCTCATCCTCTGTCTCTCTCTGTCTCTCAAAAAAGAAATAAAAATTTTTAAAAAAGAAAAATTAACACAATTCTTTTAACACAGTCTTTCTGATAGGGCTCTTTTGACACACACACACACGCGCGCGTATATGTATATATTTTAATATTAAAAATTAAATTTTTTTTTGTTTTTGAGAGAGAGAGAGAGAGAGAGAGAGAGAGAGAGAGAGAGAATGAGTGGGGGAGGGGCAGAGAGAGAGGGAGACCCAGAATCTAAAGTAGGGTCCAGGCTCTGAGCTTTCAACACAGAGCCTGATGTGAGGCTTGAACCCATAGACCTGTAGATCATGACCTGAGCTGAAGCCAAGAGTCAGACACTCAGCTGACAAAGTCACCCTGGCACCCCTGACACTGATATGTTGAAACAGCAATGTAAAAGGGGCCAAGTCATAATGCAAATTAATTTATTTCTAAGAAATATGTACATCTGGGATTCTTCACCCAACTTTCATTGTAGCTGCAAGATAGTCACCTACTCCCTCAATCATTACTATAAAGGAGCAAAATCATATTAAATATAATATATGTATGTTTAAGTATTGAGTGAACTCTTGGAAATATTATTGAGAATTTCTTTTGCTGTTTGTAACTGAGAATAAGAGTTCATATTCTGGCCCTCGCTGTCCACTCCTCTCCTCATGTCTAATCTATAACTTACCAAATAAGTGAGGCCTTGCTCTGGAGCCTTTAAAATATCAATGGCTATCCCACAGATTTTCAAGTAAAAAACTACTATCTTCATTAGACATATAAGTCCTTTTAGTAATTGAAAGTGAGTACCACCATTCTTGAGGTCTGATTTCTTCCTGAAAATTAGCTATTGTACCAATAGGTACAAGTGATCTAGCAGAATAGAAGTGCACTCTTTCTTTCCATGGCCCATTTGGTGATGACTTGCTGTTGATAAACACGACTTGGGGCTCTAGGGAGTTTGCCTGTCACATAGTACCTAAATTCTACCCCAATTTCCCTCCCTGCTCTCAACTCGAGTTCCATTTTTTTCTTTAAAAAAAATTTTTTTTAATGCTTTATTTATTTCTGAGAGAGAGAGAGAGAGACAGTGTGAGCAGGGAGGGTCAGAGAGAGAGGGAGATACACAATCTGAAACAGGCTCCAGGCTCTGAGCTAGCCGTCAGCACAGAGCCTGATGTGGGGCTCAACCCCATGAACTGTGAGGTCATGACCTGAGCCGAAGTTGGACGCTTAAGCGACTGAGCCACCCAGGTGCCCCGTCCTTTTTTTTTTTTTTTTAATTTCTTAGTGAACTCTATGCTTAATGTGGGGCTTGAACTCATGACCTGGAGATCAAGAGTCTTTGGGCTCTAGGGAATTTGCCTATCATGTGGTACCTAAATTCTACCCCAATGCTCTACTGACTGAGCCTGCTGGGCACCCCTCCAGCTCTTTCTGATTCCTGCTATAGAAGTGGAAGCTGACCAAGGGCTCTGCTTCAGGATGGAGAAAGATTGATTCTATCATACATTATTCAGCAACAAGAATAAATAAAGAATATACATTTATATATATTATATATATGATTTACATATAATATATTTTATTTTATAACATATATATATATTGCTAATATTATTTTTTGGGTTACATCACAGTGTCCTACATCAATGTGGTTGCCTATCAGTGGACCAGTCAAAGTCTCATCTTCCCATTTGGGACTAGGCTATAGGGAAATGAACTAGATGAGGAAATGGGATCAAATCCCCAACCTCCTTAATGGTCTACTCTAAGTTCTTTGCAACAAGTATTTAAATTGAGCCCCTTAATACCATTTCTTTTCATCACAGAAATATCCATGTATTGTTCCTGTTTGTTCTGTGACTCATTACATTTCACTTATAAATTATGGTCAAAATTCCAAAGACAGAAATCACTGCCCTAGCTTAGGCTGTTTTCATTCACAGATTCCGTCAACTGTCCTCTCCGATTCCAAGAAATTAAAGCATATTTTTTATTGATATTAAAGTATGATCGAACTGAAATGTTGATTCTCAAAATGTTACTGTGGCATCAGACAATAGGCAATTTTAAGTCACCTTGAACAAATAATCTTATTCCAAAATATACAGAATAGATATTTTTGGGAAAGATATTGTGCTTATTAGTACACATGTTTACTTCCAGTTCTAGAAGGGAAATTTAGTGTTATTTCTTGGTAAAGATCCCTTATGAATAAGGCACCTTCGGCTCCTTTCCTTCAGCTAATAGATTTGTGGCTTTTTCCCCCTCTCCTTAGGCAGCCGTGTCAAGTCTTCATGAAATGGCACCAGGAACAACATTCAAGCCGGTCATTGGTGATTCAGCTGTGGATCCCAAAAAGTAATTTGATGTGTGTCTCTGTTTTCATGCTCTGTGGTAGAATTTTAATTAGTGGGGAAACTAGTTCATGTTAAGGAGCCCACAGTGACCCAAATCTCCCGTATCCTGAAAGAAGTAAGTCCTTTGTGTCCTTGGGTCAGGAGTTAGAGTATGTGTGGAAGAGTGAACTTTGGAGGCATACATCGCTGGAGAAGGCTTGCNGATGCCTTTTATTCTGAATGGTCTCCTCTTTCTTCTGATACAATTCTTTCATATATTTCTCCTCCACCACATTGTCTCTCTTCTACCCAACAGTGTTAAGAGTCTAGTATTCTGCTGTGGCAAACATTTCTATGCCCTGCTGAAACAAAGAGAATCCTTGGAGGCCAAGAAGGGTGACTTTGCCATCATCCGATTAGAGGAACTCTGTCCTTTTCCACTGGATTCATTACAGCAAGAGATGAGCAANTATGAAAAAAAAAAAATGCTAAAGCCAATGTCTCCTTGTTCTCCTGGTGTTCCATTCAGTCTTCCCTTCTCTCTTTGTCTCATGACAAAGAAGGCATGTCATTTCTTTTTTTTTTAAATATTTTTTTAATGTTTTATTTATTTCTGAAAGAAAGAGAGACAGCGTGACCAGGGGAGGGGCAGAAAGAGAGGGAGACACAGAATCCCAAGCAGGTTCCAGGCTCTGAACTGTCAGCACAGAGCCCAACGCAGGGCTCAAACCCATGAACTGTGAGATCATGACCTGAGTCAAAGTTGGACGCTTAACCGACTGAGCCACCCAGGTGCCCCAAGACATGTCATTTCTTGAGAGGTTGGAGGTAACGTCTGCTATAATATTACTTAGGATAAATCGATATAAGTATAAAAGGCAAGGCTTTGTGGGGCTGCCATAATTGGACTGGAATAATTGGATCTCTATGCACTGGGTGCAGAAATTAATTCAAGATCACAGACCTAAATATAAAGTGTAAAACTCTAAAACTTCTAGGAGAAAACCTTCCTGACCTTTGGTTCGGCAAAAAGTTCTTAGCTGTGACACTAAAAGAACATCCCATAACAGAAAAATTGGACTTTATCAAAACGAAAAAACCTTTTGCACTGTGGAAAGGGGTTGCAGAGAAAATAGACACGGTGTGGACTGGGAGAAAGTATTTGCAAATACATATGTGACAGAGAACTATCCACCTTGTTCAGAGAATTTCCAAAACTCAATAGGAAGAAAACCAAATACTCCAAGTTTTCAAAAGGTGCAAAAGATTTGAACCAAAGAATGGGATGGGAAACAACCATATAAAAAATGCTCAACTGTAATTAGTGATAAGGGAGATGCAAGTGAAACCAAAATGAGATATGGCTACACACCTAGTAGAACAGCTAGAATTAAAGCGGTAAGGTGGCAGTGTCCAGTGCGGATAAGGAAGCAGAGCATCTGGAACCCTCATTCATTGTGGGAAGGAATGGAAACTGGTCTAGTCGCTCTGGAAACGTGTCAGTTACTTATAAGGTTACACGCAGAGTTGCCACACAGCCCAGCGGTCCACCTGGAGATATTTACCCAAAAGAAATGAAAACATGTTCACAGCAAAATGTCTCCAGCAGCTTCATCCATAGTCGCCCCAAGCCACCAGTGCATCCTTCAACCTGTGGACAAGTAAGCAATCCGCGGTGTATCCTTATAATACCTGCTACTCAACTATGGGAGAGTGACGTATGGCTACAGGCAAAATCACAAATGGATTTAGCCAGTTCAAGGGAGCCAGAGCCAAAGGCTACATACCATGTGTTTCCATTTATCTGATGTTCTGGAAAAGGCATAAGCTGTAGGGATAGAGGAAAGATCAGTGGTTGCCAGAGGTTGGGGTGGATGGAGGGGTTGCCTTGAAAGGGCCAGGTTGAGGGAATTTGGGGGGTTGATAGAATTGTTCTGTATCACAAGTGAGGTGCTGGATATATGACTATGCATTTGTCAAAAAGAAAAGAAAAAAGACAACACTCTGCCATATTGGAAAAGCATATATTTACTTGAGGAAAGCTATATATACATACACACTATATATGTACATATGTGTATACATATGGATATAATGTGTCTGTGTAGATACATAGTATATATATGAATCCACTGTGTATACATACATATATATGTATATATATAGTGTGTGTGTATTTAAAAATTTTTTAAAAATTTTTTTCTTAATGTTTTATTTATTTCTGAGAGAGAGATAGCATGAGCAGGGGAGGGTCATCGAAAGAGGGAGATACAGAATCTGAAACAGGCTCCAGGCTCTGAGCTAGCTGTCAGCACAGAGCCCGACGTGGCGCTTGAACCCACGAACCGTGAGATCATGACCTGAGCCGAAGTCGGACGCTTAACTTACTGGGCCACCCAGGCACCCCTTAAATTTTTTTTTTAATGTTTATTCATTTTTGAGAGAGAGAAATAGAGCATGAGTGGGGGAGGGGAAGAGAGAGAGGGAGACCCAGAGTCCAAAGCAGGCTCCAGGCTCTGAGCTGTCAGCAGAGCCTGATGGGGGGCCGAACTCAAAAACTGCAAGATCATGACCTGAGCTGAAGACTGATGCCCAACCGACTGAGCCACCCAGGTGCCGTGTGTGTGTGTGTGTGTGTGTGTGTGTGTGTGTTGTATGTTTACCTGGAATACTGAAATGAACTTTCTTCTGTTACAGATTTTATTTGGAGTCAGGAGGAGCCTCAGAACATGGGTCCATGGTGCTTTGTTTCTCCAAGGTTTGAAAAGCAACTGGCCTGCAAGGTAATAGCTTTCTCTCTTGCAACATTTTGCGCATGTGTGTAATTTCTCCTGGGGTGCCAAGAAATCAGTTTGTCCCCTATGAACCCGGTGCGGGGCTTGAACCTATGAACTCTGAGACCATGATCTGAGTCAAAGTTGGGTGTTAAACCAGCTGAGGCACCCAGGCGCCCCTCCAATTCTTTTAAAGATAAACAAAAATATAAAATCTAATTTTAGGCTCTTTTTTCAGAATAAAATGTTGCATGTTTATCAAGAAAGATACATTTGTGCACATGCTAGTATTGTGCACGTGCTAGAAAAGTGATTATACTTAAAACAGTAAAAGCCCTTCCCTGTCAGCTACCTTTCCTACTAATTCATTCAGAAGTCTTGTCCCAAGACTCAGTATCCAAGCCCCGGGGAACAGGGTGACGAGTGGGTTATGTTACAATGTGGGGGAAATGGTGGCCAGTAATGCTTGTCCCAGGCTCATCCACATAGCTCGCCTCCCTCAAAGGCCAAATTCTTCCTGATTATGCTGTAGGAAGGGAAGAACAATGAGAAGGGCAAATGTGCTTCTGTTTATCTTCCTATCTGCTTCGATTAGGACTCAGTTTACGCTTTTGTTACTAGTTTGCTGGGCCCAAATCATTTTCACCTATAAATAGTTCTAATTTAGGAAAGTCTGTGGGTAAAACCAACTAATACTTACTGAAACATAGGACATAATTCAAGAATTTATCTCACCTCATGGTGCCTGGAATTTAGTTTTTTGTCGTGACAAATATCTCCTTCCAGTCTATTCTAGAGAACTCACTATTTTTCCAAAAAGGTGATTTGTGATTAAACAAGCTAAGAGAAATGCATGGACTGCCTTGGGAGAAGGAAGCAGGGCTCTCATCAGGTTCAAATACCATTTTATTTCTTTTCTGCTCCAATGACAGCTCCGTCTCGTGAGCCGACCCCCTTTGCCGGCACCCGCTGTAGGAATTGGCACCCTTCACCTGCAGCAGCATGAAGATGTCCTCACCAAGACCTTTGCTTGATAGTGTCTGTTGAGCCACTACTACTTCCTTTTAAGAAAACTTCCGTGAGGGGCACCTGGGTAGCTCAGTTGGTTAAGTGTCTGACTTCGGCTCAGGTCATGATCTCACAGTCCTTGAGTTCGATCCCCACATTGGGCTCTGTGCTGACAGCTTGGAGCTCAGAGCCTGGAGCCTGCTACGGATTCTGTGTCTCCCTCTCTCTTTGCCCCTCGCCCACTCATGCTCTGTCTCTCTCTGTCTCAAAAATAAATAAACCATTAAAAAAAAAAAAGAGTTCCATGAAAAGAAAGGCGTGCTTCTGACTCTTTTCTTCCATTAGGTAACATGAAAAGCCTATGTTCCTCTAAGATGTTGGGATTGATGAGGGTGGTTTAATCAGAATACATGGAACAGCCAAGGGAATGAATTATCCATCAATACACGAATCTGGCCAGTCCATTTTGTCCTTAAAGGTACAGTGGTGTTTTCTTTTGGTTAGATCTGAGTGAGTTGTAGAGCTAGTTCATGATCCAGATTTTTTCAAACCACTCTTTCTCATTACCTATATGCCCAGGAAAAGTTCTTTAGCTTAAATTTGCAGCTCTGTACAGATTACTTCAACATTACTTCTAAGTTTGCTTGCTGCGTGTCACTTTGATTAATTTTGCCATTGTGACTATCAATATTTTCTTTTGATGTAACATCTAGTGCTGCTTTCCAGCCACTGTGAAAAATGTTTCACCAAATCCTGTAGCAAAACTGTATTCGTCCTGATTCATGTTTTTCAAGATCGTTGTTTTCACCCATTGTCCTTAAATATCTGTCCAATTCAATACAACTCTCTGGATGTATAATCTTTGTATAATCTTTTTATTATTAAAGAGTTTTAGCTACAATGAATTTTATTTGTGGGCAACATAGTATCTTTTCCCCCTAAATTGTTATCTTGATATTTTTAACTGACTTTGGGTATCTGATGTGGGGATTTCAGATCCTGGTTAGTCAGTCTTTGCTTCTAAAATGTGTGAGGAAGTGATGTTCATTTGTAGTGTCTAAGGAGCTTTTTTTTTTAAAGTTTTTTTCACGTTTATTCATTTTTGAGAGATGGAGAAAGACAGAGCATGAATGGGGGCGGCGGAGGGGCAGAGAGAGGGAGACACAGAATCAGAAGCAGGCTCCAGGCTCTGAGCTGTCAGCACAGAGCTCGACGCGGGGCTCAAACTCATGAACTGTGAGATCACGACCTGAGCCGAAGTCAGATGCTCAACTGACTGAACCACCTAGGTGCCCCGTGTTTAAGGAGCTTTTTAACTTTGACGCTGGAAACTTCCCAGCACCAGGTACTTGGGGATTTATAGAGATCACTGACCCACTCCATTACTTCTGAAACTTTGTGGAAGCAAAACTAAACAGCAGCAAATGAGGCAGCTTTATGTACCTTGGTGCTGCAGCGACTCGGCCATCTACCATTCTTGTGCCATGACATTTTGCTCAGAAATGATGGAGCACATGCTGAGGCACTTTTACTGGCAGCTGGTCATGTCTTTCAGAACCAAGGTGTAGGTTATTCTGGCCACGGGAAGTGGATTCATGATTCACATCTTAAATGTATGCATTAGTGTATTGATTTAATAATGCTGTAAAACTCACATCCTTTTTATTCCTATGTACCTTAATGCTTCCTTCCTGTGTCAAGGTTATAAATCATGTAATTTAGTGTCATACATGTACATCAGTAATTTCTAGTGCTGCTAAAATTACAAAGGTCTGTTTAATGAAAATGGTTATCAAGGTTGTATACTGAACTAGAAAAACAAAAGCACTGTCATATTTTTCAGATCTCTTGGTTTCTTGGGTTAAACATTTCAAAGTTTAACCACATAATGAAATGGGAAACTAGTTTTTTTCATTTTTTATTTTTATTTATTTTTAAATTTTTTAATGTTTTATGTATTTCTGAGAGAGAGAGAGACAGCGTGAGCAGGGGAGGGTCAGAGAGAGAGAGACACAGAATCTGAAACAAGCTCCAGGCTCTGAGCTGTCAGCACAGAGCCCAACGCGGGGTTTGAACCCATGAACCGTGAGATCATGACATGAGCCAAAGTCGGATGCTTAACCGACTGAACCATCCAGGTGCCCCTTTTTTTTCATTTTTTAAAAGTTCAGTTTAGAGTTCTTTAAATTGGTAATTTTTCTTCTCTGGTATCTGATTACATCTCCACCTTGAGCCATATAAATGTGTCTTCTGGAAAAAAATTTATCTCCTACATCTTAACCTTCTTACTCTCAATCACTATTGGAACATGGGTCAGCATTTTGAGTCACCTTGTAGGAAGGGACCATTTAAAGAATTCCAAATCAAATACTCCCATAATAAAGTATGGGATAAAAATATCATAACAAAATAAAATAAAAATATTTTACTGTATTTCTCAGAGAAAGTTGATAATGTGATATTTGTATCCTGCTTATACCTATGCTAATTAATTTCATATTCAGTGAAGAGCAGGCTCAAATGGGATATTCAGTGAATAGAAATTTTAACAACCATGAAAAAAGGTTCATTTTGTCTGAAGTGACATATTCATAGTAAAATAAATTTTTCTTCCTTAAGAACCATTTTTCCTCTGTCTCTCTCTCTTCCCCTCCCCTACTTGCTCACTCTCTCAAAAAAAAAAAATAAAACAACAAAATGGGGTGGGTGTGCCTGGGTGGCTCAGTTGCTTGAGCGTCAGACTTCAGCTCAGGTCATGATCTCATGGTTCATAAATATGAGCCCTGCATTGGGCTCTCTGCTATCAGCATGGAGCTGGCTTCAGATCCTTTGTCTCCTGCTCTCTCTGCCCCTCCCCTACTTTACCCTCTCTCTCAAAAATAAATAAAACATAAAATAAAAACCATTTTTTCTCAGTTTTCTGTGTGCATACTATGAGGTAAATCTAAAGCATACCTTCTTTTAGTCTGATTCTAATTTCCTCTGAACTTTTATTATTTAAAAGAGTTCCTTGAGGGGCACCTGGGTGGCTCAGTCGGTTAAGCACCCAACTTCGGCTCAGGTCATGGTCTCACAGTTCATGGGTTCGAGCCCTGCGTCGGGTTCTGTGCTGACAGCCAGCTCAGAGCTTGGAGCCTGTTTCAGATTCTGTGTCTCCCTCTCTCTCTGACTCTTCCTTGCTCACGCTCTTTCTCTCTCTCTCTCTCTCAGAAATTTAAAAAAAAAAATCAAAGAATTCCTTGACTAACATTAGAAATCATATCCCTTTTACAAAATTGAGGAAATACAGTTTACGGAGGAAATTAGTGGTTATACAGGAAGGAAGTCACAGATAAGAGTCAAGACTTTGAAATCCTGAGGTCCCAAAAGCTTCACCTCCATTTCTCTTGGATTTACTTGGATATTTGGTTTTCATCTTCAGCTTCTCGTAAGTTTCAGGCTAAAACCATCACCTTTTCAGGACATTTGGACAGCATGCTTAAATCCTCAATGTTCATAACCCACTACAGCACAAATAAACAAATCCTAAAATACTCTATGGAAGTAGCAGTTTATTGTCATGGTTGTATTTAAATCTGATAAAAGATAGTCTAAAGCAGACTGTCATTTCCCCATTGACATTTGCAAAATCAGTTAATTTTAGAAAACTTTTAATAAAAGTGTGTTACTCTAGTGCTGTTTCCCTGGGTCTCCTCTGATTCATATGGAGAACAGGCTGCAATTGAACAAAAATAAGAAATGACCCTGTAAGAGTAGGATGGTATTTCCTCAGTAATTTATTGGACATCTACTGCCAATATATGGCATTGTTCTGGACAATAGAAATACACAGGAGGAAAAGAGAACATGGTTTGCCGTTTGTCCTCAGTGCACTAACTGTCTATTTGAGATGACACAGTATTTTACATGTAGAGAGAAATGTTCTTGCTGGATGTGCTAAGACAGTGTGGGACATCAAGGTAGAGTGAGATTCCTGACAGATGTGGATTAGGTGGCATTTTGTGGTTATACAAGGAAAAGTCTTGGGTAGCAGGTAGTAGAGAAAGACTTAAGGATGTTGGAAGGCTGATTCACAGCAGTTATCTAGTGTCAAAGGTTATTCCCAGGCTCTTACTTGAAAGATGGAGCTGTCCCAGAAATAGGAAGTAAAGAGGAATGCAAGCAACTTTCCTCCTGTCAATTTCATGCAACTTTACTGAAAGGTATTATATTCATGAAACTACCTCATAATCTAGGATCAAAACTGTGTGTAAGTCAACCCTTTGCAAGTCACTGTAGATGATGCCATCTAAAAGTTTATGGATAGTAGGGAGGTTAGACAAGCATGACAATGACTAATACAAAAAATGAGATAAGAATGAAGTCATAGGATGTGAGGTTATAACTAGGGCAAATTGGATTTTTCCAAAGTGGCTAAAGCAGTATTTTGCTCCACCTGCCCTTCCAGAACCTTGCCACAACTTCACCTAGAGGTGGAGTCTCCCTTCCATCTCGAGATTGAGCAGGATTTTGTGGATGCCTCTGTAAATATAATGCACTGAAGGTGGTGTTGGGTGACTAACAAGGATGTCCCTTGGCATCCAGTGGCCATGTGTGAGGAAGCCCAGGCACCAAGAAGCAGCCACGTGGAGTTACTGGAGCCGACAGCCAGCTGCAAATGCTGGACTTGTGAGAGAGCCTATTTAAATTCTTGGAGTTGTCCCAGAAGACCCCAGTTAGAGCAGAGACCTAAGCATCTCCAGCCTAAATTTGCGTGTGTGTGTATGTGTGTGTGTGTGTGTGTGTGTTCAGAGATAAACAAAGCTGCACACCAATTACAGTGGTCAGACAGATTTTAATCAGTAGTATACTATTGTAGGAGAAAAAGTCCAGCGTGAACTGAACTCTTAATTTGTACAGAGATGACTGGAGTTTTAAAGAGAAATTCAAGGAATAGGGACTGGGTGGTGGGGCTCAGCAGAGTCAGAGAAGTGAAAAAATTACCAAAAGCTGGAAGGGGGAGGGATTGGCCCATGTGACACCCTCATGGGTTTGTTAAGTGATGCTTACGGAGGTCAGGCTCCTACCCTTCCCCAGAGTCTGGGAGACAGAAACACTTATCCTCAGGCGTTGGTAAATTCTTGTGGCAGTTTGAGTTTTCCAAGGCAGATTCTCAAGGGAGGGCTAGGGTCATCTCAGGGATGGAGCTGTCAGAAATTTTTTCCGATTTTAGTCTCTAGTGCAAGGTAAAGCCTAGTGAAGAAAGGGATGAGTTTGGTCAAGGAAAAAAAAATCTCTCTCACATACACACGAATAATTTGTTTCCTTCTTGGACACAGATCTAAGCATTAGAACAGATCATTGGATTTGGTGATTTGGGGTCATTAGTGACCTTTGAAATAGCTTGTTTCATGAGAAGAGCAGAAGTTACAACTGCAGGGAGTTAAAACTGAGTTAGGAAATACATTTGAGAGGCTTATGCGTGTCAGTCTCGTCCTTTAATTTTCACACTTGTAGTTCGTAGCTATTATCCTTATTCTCTTGATGTAGCTCAGAAAGGTTAATTGCCCAAAGCCATTGAGAAGGAGAGGAGGGGATGAAACTGTGGGGCTGGCTGATTTCTAGAACTGCTTTCCTTTACATCACGCTGTCCGGGAAGGGATAAAGGGAACAAAATTCTGAGCTGAAGATGGAGCACATGTAAGCTATTAACCATAGGCAAAGTGTCACAGATATTTGAAAACTTCCGAGAAGTTCCAATAAGGCGCGAACAAAATAAAAAAGGCTCTTAGCGTCAACACTGCTTCTCCGGGCGGCTTAGACCCACGTCTCAGGACCGCGACCCTCGGGCGGTCGCTTTCGCCCAGTCTTGACCCGTCCGACGGAGCGCCCGCGAGGCCTGATCCGGGCCAGGCGGTCGAGGAAACTGCCACGGCTTGACACCAAGCTGAGAGACGAGCTCAGGCACGGAAGGCCCCGGCCGCCATGGCCACGGTGTCGCCCAAGCAGCCCGCAAACTCCGCAGCAAGNAGCACCCGGAGGCCCGGGGTTTGCGCTCGCTGGGTGGCGAGGAGCCGAGGACGGCGAGGGGAGGCCATTGGTTTTGGGGGCGGGGAGTTCGGGAACCGAGCGAAAGCTGGACCACTTCTGATTTTTCAGGAGCTTAGGCAGCTCGTATTTTTATTCCCATATCACCCTTCCCTGGCGTGTTAGTTGGGATGAATAAAGCTTCCTGACTTGTTTGGTTTCTTAAAAAGTGATGCATGGCATATATGGTAGGGGAGGAAAGAAGCGCGATTGATCGCATAGCGTTTTCTCTAAAATTTTCCTTTCAGTCATTTTGTAGCGTTTACTGAAAACTCACTGTGTGTAAGCTCGTATAAGCCTCAGGGTAGGGACAAGGCCTTGAATTATGGGCATCATTGAGGGCCGTCTCCTAAACACTCCACACCACATGTGTTTACATAGATACTTACATAGCTGTTCAGATGTTTGTTGGATGAGTGGAAACCAGAGCCGTGCCCCCATTGGCCAACTAGTGGACATTTAGAAAGGAAGTAGAGGAGACCCCTGACCTTGAATTTACAGTATAATCGGTGAAATTCCGTAACACGAGAGTAGACAAGTGGCTGACAAAAGCATTGTTTGAACTCTCTGACACAAATGATAATAACATGCTAAGAAATCTGGGAGGGGGTTTGGATTGAGGTTGGACAGGAAAGGGATGAAGGAGTCTAGGAAGTTTCCTGATGTGATTAATATTTGTTTAGCATTAGAGAATAATTCTTCCATAATTCTGATTTGCTTTCCAAATAGTCCAGAATGGTACTTGGGCAATGAATATCTGCCCATGAGAATTTCTGAATTCTTTTGTCAAACATCAGAGACTGCCATCATTTTGAGAGTCTCATGAGATCACCCAACTTTGGGAGCGTAATTACTCAGGTCCCTGTTAAAACAATCTCATGATATTAACATACCGAATCCAGTGTCTGTAGGGGAAGATGATCATAGCTAATAGCTGGTTGTGCCTTCTTGTGTTTCTGCACATTACAGACGCTGGCAGAGACTGAGCGAATATCATCTTCGTTCTCCCCTTCTTTGGCAGGAATTGACATAAGCTATGCCAGAAGATAGTGTCTATCCTTAAAGAACCTTGGTTTATCTTACTTTTGTATATAATGAGTTATCTGGGAAAGCAGTCCTTTCTAATGAAACGTAATTGTCATTTTCGGGACTGATTACTACACATACACACGTACTTTGAGATTGTTATGTGGGAGAGGCAACCAGGCAGTGAATGTTGACTTAGTGAAATGAAGTAGAGATTGTATACTTCAAAAAAAAACTATATGTATAGATGGCGATTCTGTGATCTTTCTCACAAATGCATTTCAGCATCTTTCCATCTAAAGTCAGGCCTGCAGTCTAGTGCATTCCTTTAGGAATACTTTTCCTCCTGTATTCCTCCTCTGATAGGTCTTATTTTCTTCTCTAGTGCATTGCCTTGTGGGTAACGTAGTAGACTGCATTTGCTTTTTTAATGTATTTTGATACTCATTGAATTATTCCTTTTCTATATATTATAAGCATGAAGAAGCAAAATCATGGTAAAAGGATGCTTGTATTTGCTCCCACTGACTAACACCTTAAACCTTTTGGATTCTTTTGTCCCTTGAATTATTGCTCTTCCCTGAGGTGTTTGAAATGGAGAGCCCCATGATTACCTTTGGAGGTAGGAGTGGGATGGGTTGCCGCTGAAAGTTAGAGAACATTTGTATTTGTTTCTGTAGAAAGGTACATCTGTTTTAAAAAAAACTTTACATAATAGGGAAATTTATTCTTTTCTTCTTTTTCTTTTTTTAACAGTCAAGTTTTTAGAAGTTATCAAACCTTTCTGTGCAGTTCTACCAGAAATCCAGAAACCTGAAAGGAAAGTAAGTATACCATTTTGGTAATATAGAGGGCAGATAAATGACTTATGCTCCTGATTGGTTTACTGTCCCTAACCCTCTTCTGGTGTGTTTGGAGAAATATTACCTGCTCCTCCTCACAAGGGGCACAAAGTGAGTAAAACTAGTATGGGCCAGTTTAAGTCCAGGTAGGTTATCTTGTGGTCTTAAAAAGGACTTGTTATTTGAAGTTGACATTTCCAAACCGAGTGTTTCTTTGGCCTCCGTGTTAGATAAGATATTCTTCTATCTTTAGTGATCCCATCTCACTGAGAATCCAGTCTGCTGGGTCAGTTTTGAGAACTACAGCCGTTTTATGTAAATGAGTTACATTGTGCTAGCATAGATCTCCCATTTCTTGATCATTCAGTACAAAGAAAAATTACGGAACTGCATCCAGAAAATAATGTGACTGTATCAAATTGTTCTTTCATCATTGTACACTTTTAGAGTTAAGGCCTTTGAATTCAGAACTATTGTTAGTCCCAAACTGGCCAGTTCCCAGACAGTCTGTTTGCTGTACTTGTGATATCTCACCAAACTAACAGGAAAAAGGATGTAGAAAGAGAGAAGTAAAACTTTTGTTAGACTTATTGTTTTATTTAGAAGTATATATTTTTTTTTTATTGCTTTGAGGTTTTAAAAATTGTTCCAGGTCCATGTTAGGCCTCCCAGGAAGCTCTAGCTTTTCATATTCCATGAAATTTTCATCTCATATAATTAACGGGCAGTACCAGCTGTGCACAGTGCTTTGTTAACTGAGATGCACGCATATTGGATCTGTGTCTTGCACATCATCCTTTTCGGTTTCCGTTAACGTAGTATAGCGTGCTGAGGCCTGCCTGGATGTAATCTGCTGAATTCTTGGAAAAGGAAAGAAAAGCTCTGTTTGAAAAGTTGAGCTTTTTGCTTTGGCTGCTACTAACTAGGTGAGAGTATTGTAACAGTAAAAAAATGGAGCATGTCATGACACGGAATGTTATGCTTCCGTGTGGAATTTTGCTCTGTGTTTGCTATTTCCTGGTTGTGATGGCTCCTCCTCATTGCATTTTACAGATCCAGTTTCGAGAGAAGGTACTGTGGACGGCTATAACTCTCTTCATTTTCTTAGTATGTTGTCAGGTATGTAAACCAAATATTAATTCAGTGTGTATGCAGTTGTTTGAGGGTGTTGGTTGGTTAGAGTGTCAGAAACTTATTTTAGTTAAAACAACAAATACCTGGAATCATTTGAGCATTGTTATTTTTAATCTGACTTGATGGCGAAAATGGTTATCTTGTTCTGTGTATTTTTTTTAGTTGTGGGTTTGAACATTTTTTTCTTTTTTTCCTTAGGGTGCAGTTAATAATCTTTACCCACTCTTTCCCTGAGATATTTTTTTCTTACTGATTTAAGATGGATTTTTGTATATAAATGGGTTACACCTTTGACATACATATTGCAAATGTATTTCCTATTTTGTTTGCCTTTAATCATGTTGTAAATAGCATGTATTAGTTTAAAAATCTACCCTAAAGTCAAACACTAGAACCCCGGTCATATACTGTACACGCTGATGAAATTCTGTGATGATTTTTAGTGATATTTTGCAGAGATTAAATGCAAAATGAGGATATTCACAAAATGAGGATAAAATGTGACCCGTCCATGTCATGAGATTGTTGTGTGGATTAAATTAGATAATTTAGGTGCAAGTTTTTGAGGATTTTGAAAAGCTATTGAGATACATGTAAGGAAATTAAAAAAAACTGTTTTAGGAAGCAGTGGAGTACATTAAGTCCATAATCTGGGGAAAAGCCAAATATATTTTTTTGAGGAGTGAAACAATTTGATCATTAAAATATTTTACTGCTGTACTTAGTTTAAGATTGTTTTGGGTGGCCAGGGAGTGAGAACTTTTTTAAAAAATGGAAAAGTAGAAAAAATAATAGTCGTCTTTTTACCACTTACTTTTAACATTTTAGAAGTTCCCTTCCTTAAAAAAAAAAAAGCCAACTTCATGAAGATATAATTTCTGTATGGTAAAATACGCTCATTTTATTAAGTGTACATTTTGAAGTATTTTGACAAATGTATACACCCACATACCTAGTACCTCAGTGGATATAGAACATTCTGTCACTCCAGAAGTTTTGTACAATCTCTTTTAGTCAGTCTGTACCTCACCCCCAGTGTTAGACAAGCACTGATTTGCTTTCTGTACCTAGAGTTTGTTTTTTTCTTTTTGTATTTTTTAGAATTTCACATAAGTGGAGTCATACAGTATTATTCCTTAGCGTCCAACTTCATCACTAGCTTTTTGAGGTTCATCCATGTGTTTGGTGTAGCAGTGGTTTATCCCTGTTTCTGAGTAGTGTTCTGTCGTAGGACTGTATCATGATTTGTTAATCTCTTCACCTGATGGACATTTGGGTTTCCAAATTTTGGCTATAATAAAGTGTGAACAATCCTGTGCAAGACTTACTGTGAATATTTGTTTTCCTTTCTCTTGGGTGAATACCTAGGCGTAGAATTGCTGGGTCGTATGGTAATTATAGGTTCAGCTTTCTAAGAAATTGTCCAACTTTTTTCCTAAGTGGTTGTCCTGTTTTCGATTTCCACCAGTCACGGATTGGAGTTCCATTTCTCTGCCTCCTTGCCTACCCTTGGTATTGTTGAGTGGTTTAGTACTAGTCATCTAATGGGTACGGTTTTAATTTGCATTGCCTTGATAAATGATATTGGAGTTTTAATGTGCATTTCCCTGCTAAATGGTATTGAGCAACTTTTTCATGTACTGATCAGGTGTTTATCTCCTGTGAAGTGTCTTTTTCAAATCTTGCGCCCATTGAAAAAAATTACATTATTGTCCATTGAATTATACTTTCTGGATTTAAGTCCTTTCTCAGATAGATGTACTGTGAATATTTTCTCCCAGTCTACAGCTTGCCTTTTCATTTTCTTTATATCTTTTTTTTTTAATTTTTTTTTAATGTTTTATTTATTTCTAGGAGAGAGAGAGAGACAGCGTGAGCAGGGGAGGGTCAGAGAGAGAGGGAGTCACAGACTGAAACAGGCTCCAGGCTCCGAGCTGGCAGTCAGCACAGGGCCCGACGCGGGGCTCGAACCCACGAACCGCGAGATCATGACCTAAGCGAAAGTCGGACGCTTAACCGACTAAGCCACCCAGGCGCCCCTCATTTTCTTTATATCTTTTGAAGAGCAAACATCCCAAGTTTGAATCAGGTTCTTTTGGCCCATGGTGTTTGTTTCCTATCTGAGAAATTTTTGCCTCTTCTGAGGTGGTGAAGATTTTCTTCTGTGTTCTTGTAAATATTTTACAGTTTTAGCTTGTATGCTTTGGTCTGTAATGTATTCCAAGTTAATTTTTGTGTATAACGTAAGGTAAGGTTGAGGTTCATTTTTTTCTGTATAGATAGCCAATTGCTGAAAGGCTGTCCTTTCTTCATTGAATTATCTTGGCATCTTTGTTGAAAATCAGTTAGCCATATAAGCCTGAGTATATTTCTATACTCTGTTTTATTTCATCAATGTATATTCCATTATTGTTATGGTCAGCCACACTGTTTGATTACTTTAACTTTTATTAAGTCCTGTGATCAGGTCATAAAAATCCTCTGACTTAGTGTTTCCTTTTCAAAATGGTTTTTGGCTTAACTAGGTTCTTCGTATTTCTGTATAGATTTTAGAATCAGCTTGTCAGTTTCTATATGAAAGCTTGTAGAGATTATGATTTGTATTGCTTTGACTTTATAGATAAATTTAGAGAAAATTACTTTCTTGACAATATTGATTCTTCTAATCTAAGAGGCAGCAAACATTGTTCTGTAAAGGGCTAGGTAGTAAATATTTTAAGCTTGGCAGCTAGAACCCAAGAACCATAGGACCCGTGTTGCTTAAAAACTGTGGCGTTTCTCACGACTATTTCCTGCAATAAATTAAATGATGCATTTTATGTTACTGTATTATTTATTGTTTTTCCTACAGTGTGATCGCATAGTTGCCAAGCTGTGTTTTTTGTCTTTCTCATGCTTAGGAGTTCTGCTGGTGCTTTCTTGAGTCTTTTACTATAGAATCTCAGGTTTATTTTCACCTCCCAGCCACAGTTAAAGGGTTTGAGGTCTCCTATTCTGCGCAGTTTTCTTTACCATGAGGGAATGGCAGGAGGGGAGCTAGGCTGTTCTCTCTTCTCCTGGGTGGTTCTCACCACGCCACTGAGGAGGGCTGTGTTCGGTTCCGGACTTCAGATCAGGTCCCTAATTCCCAGCTCAGGGCAGCCCTGTAATTGTCAGTTCGACCAGCAGAGAGCCCGACCACTCACTTCTCTCTTCCGTTTCTTCCCAGCTGCTGTTTCTAGTCCCTTCTAACCAAAAGAGGCAAAAAAGATAAGGTTGTCTGTGCAGATTGCTGTTCTCCAGGTTTGGAATGTTCCGGGAATTCTGAGGGATCTGTTGCCCTCCCATTGTGAAGGCTGGAGCTGCCTTGGTGCTGGGTCTCTGCTCCTCAGTTGTCTGTGGTTTTCTCGCGCCTGTGACCACCAGTGCTTCAAGTTTACGATCTCTTTTCTTCTTTGGCTGTTTCACAGATTTTTTTTTTCTTTTTCTGTAGCTTTTTTTCAATCTTACTAGTTTTTACTATTTTACATGTTTAAAAAAATGTGTTTTCTTATGCACTGTGGAGGATATTCCATCACTGAATTGCAGCTCGCCACCTTAGCCCACAATATTTTGCTTGGTTTTCCAGTCCCACTGCCTTTGGGAATCCCTCGTGCTAATTTTCTTTTGTCTACCTTATCCATTGAGGGTTTTCATTAAAACATGGACTGCTTATTTCTCATAAGTACTGTACTGTATTTAGTCAAGTTGAAAATGATTATTGTATGTAATATAGGGCAAGGTCTGGAACTTTGCAATTGTGACAGGGTCCCAGAAAATAGCTCTTGCTTCTGCCCAAATATTGTATGTAAACCTATAACTATGGATTTTACTAAGAGGAATAAATTTAGACACGGAGTTTAATAATCCTGTTGACTACGGGAAAGGAAGGAATGCCATTACTTAGGAGAGGTTGGCCAACTTTTTCTTGTTCAGTGTCCCACAGATTATCTAATTGTGGAGGTAATGGCCATCTCTATCAGGTGCAGTTAAGGAGTGTAATTTGACTGACTGACCTCTTTCCCACTTAGGGAATGTTGTGATGTGGACTGTCCTGTAGTGTTAATTAGTTTTAATATAGCAACTTTCTTCCTCCCTGTTTCTCACATTAGCTGAAGAGTGTCTGCAGCGTTAGGGTACACATAAAATCTCTTGCTTCACCAGTTTTGCTACCCAGCTAATAAATCCAGATGTCCAGAGAGGTTTAGGTTGACCAGATGGTTGTTCACAATTGTTGGCAACATCTTTTGGAACTTAAAAAAGAAAATCAGCTTTATTATAAAGAAGGTTTTTGAGATTGGAAATGTACTTTTGTGTCTAGTCCCCACATAGAGAGGGGAGGGAAATGGCCTGGTGCTGTGTCCTAAACATTGGTCATATAATAGGAAATGTTTGGAAGTTAAGGATTTGTTTTCTGGTTAAAGATATGCACTCATTATTAGAAAACTTGACAGATGCTGAAAAGAATAAAGAAAAAGTCAACTGTAATCCTACCCCTAGAGATTAGTATTCTTCAAGATTGTAAATATTTACACTTAGTTTTATCTCCTAAACATATTTTTACAGTGTTTAGCTTTTATTCATACAATTCTGCACCTTTCTTTTTATCCCAGGGTTTCTCAGCAATGGCGATGAATTTTAGGCTGGTCAGTTCTTTGTTTTGGGGGCGCTAGTGGATGTTCAGCAGCGCCCCGACCCCTACCCGCTAGACGCCAGTAGCATCTCCCTTCAAGTTGTAACAGTCGTCTTCACATATTGCCAAATGTCCCATGGGAGGCAAAACTGCCCCGGGTTGATAACCACAGTGTCATTCTTAGTATTACAAAATAAGTACTTCTGTATGCTATTATTAGCTGTTTTAAGTATAATTTTCAGTGGCTGCATAATATTCCACTGTATGTATAATCCTCAGTCTTACCTTGGGAGTGTGTCTGTGGCTGTCATTAGTACCCATAGCTTAGCAAAATTATTCTGTGACTAGGTAGATATATCCTATAGTTTATTGGTAGTGGTATTTTTTAAATGTATATTTATTTATTTTGAGAAAGAGAGAGAGAGAGAGCATAAGCAGGGCAGGGGCAGAGAGAGGGAGAGAGAGAATCCCTAGCAGGCTCTGTGCTGTCATCGTAGAGCATGATGTGGGGCTTGATCTCACTACTGTGAGATCATGACCTGAGCTGAAATCAAGAGTTGGATGCTTAACTGAGTGAGCCACCCAGGTGCCCTGGTAGGGTATTTTTTTTTTTTTAATTGTGAAACACATAAAATATACAATTTACCATCTTAACTATTTTTTAAATGTTTTATTTATTCTTGAGACAGTGCATGAGCAGGGGAGGGACAGAGAGAGAGGGGGAACAGGATCCGAAGTGGGCTCTGCACTGACAGCACAGAGCCTGATGGTGGGGCTTGAACATGTGAACCACGAGATCAGGACTTGAGCTGAAGTCATGACTTAAGATCATGACTTAGCCAACTGAGCCACCCAGGCCCCCCTTCCGTCTTAACTATTTTTAAGTGTACATTTCAGTATTGTCAAGTGCATTTACATGTTGTACAACCAGTCTTCATCCTGATAGGTGTGTTTACTAATAGATTGCTGTAAGTAGTGATTTCTGTTAGAAAAAAACTTTACCTTTAGGTACACTTGTTTTGTTACAGAACATGGGAAGTAATGGGTTTTTTTTTTTAAGTGTTGCAAATATTAAGTAATTGAAGTATGAATTAAGCTCCAACTTAATTTACAGAATGCATTTTTAGAAACTGTTTTATGTAATATTATAGATCCCACTATTTGGAATCATGTCATCAGATTCTGCAGATCCTTTCTACTGGATGAGAGTTATTCTTGCATCCAACAGAGGTATGGACTTACGCTTTTGCCTCCATGCTTGTTAGTACCGACATCAGATAGATAGGAAAATGGGGAAACAACTGTTTTGATGTCTACAGGGGTGGGGAGCATATGGTAAAAGAAACTGGTTGCCTAGGAGAAGAGGCCAACACGTAAATACTTACAAAAGTGTACGTATTGTAAGAATAGAAGTATGTACGGAGTGTACAACAGGGAACATAGGGATAGCACTGGCTGGAACGACTCTCCATCCTTCTATGGGTCATGTCTCCTTTGAGAATCTCATTAAATTTACGTTTACTCTCCCGAGAAAAATTCATATATACTCATGCACACACATTTTGCATAAAACCTCAGGAGATTCACAGACCCTCCAAAATCTGTCCTTGGGTTTTGTGTGGGACTGACGACCTTGACGAGCAGTGTCAGAGAAGCGACAGTGCTGGCCTCACATCTGAATTGGAGTTTAGCGGGTGGAGTCAAGGCAGAGGGAAGCCTGAGCTAACTGCACATGTGTGTCAGGCAGTGGCTAAAGAGATAGGTAGGGGCTGGATCATGACGGGTTTTGTTTGTAATTTTTTTAGATTAAAATAGTCATATTAGTCAATTATTAAAAAATGCACCAGAATTTGTATACAATTTAACAAAAACATTTTAAAAATGTTTATTCTTTTTTGAGAGAGAGCACGTGTGAGTGGGGGGAGGGTCAGAGAGAGAGGGAGACAGAGAAGTGGAAGCAGGCTCCGCCCGCTCTGTCAGCGCAAAGCCTGATGTGGGGCTTGAACCCATGAACCGTGAGATCATGACCTGAGCCAAAGTTGATGTTCACCTGAGCCACCCAGGCACCCCAAAATTTGTATACGGTTTTATATAAAGCTGAAAATGAGGGGTGGGTGGGTGGCTTAGTCGGTTAAGCGACCGACTTTCGCTTAGGTCATGATCTCGCGGTTCGTGGGTTCGAGCCCCGCGTCGGGCTTTGTGCTGACTGCCAGCTCAGAGCCTGGAGCCTGTTTCAGAGTCTGTGACTCCCTCTCTCTGACCCTCCCCTGCTCACGCTGTCTCTCTCTCTCCTAGAAATAAATAAAACATTTAAAAAAAAAAAAAAAAAAGCTGAAAATGAAAGTCTCCCATGTCAGGGTTAACTCCTGGGAAGATAATAGATTGGTGAATATCTATCCAGACCTTTTCTCTGCATATACACTCACAGGTGTAAATTTATGTTTAGTCAGCCTTTGAACAACATGGGTTTGTACCGTGTGGGTCTACTTCCACATGGATTTTTTTTCCCAATAAATAAAGTGCAGTGCTATAAATTTATTTTGTTCCTTATGACAGTCTTCATAACATTTTCTTTTCTCTAGCTTATTCAATTGTAAAAATGCAGTATACAATACATATAACATATAAAATATGTTTTAATTGACTGTTGATGTTATTGATAAGGCTTCCAGTCAACAGTAGGCTACTGGTTAAGTTTTTGGGCAGTCAGAAGTTATACATGGAGTTTTGACTGCATGGGGGTCAGTGTCTTTAACCCCTACATTGTTCAAGTGTCAACTGTACTTTTTCTTTTAAACTAAAAATAAGATAAACTTTGGCACTATTCTGCTACTTTAGTGTGTTTACTTACTATTTTGGATGAGCCGTTTCATTTAATGGCTGTATACCGTTCCATTAGACGTGTACGCCATGATTTATTTAATTATTCAGCAGATATTTATTGAGTTCTTAACTGTGTGCCAAGCTTTGTGCAAGGTGCTGAGATTAGAGATGTGGTCACAACAATGTCCCTGTTGTCAGGGAATTTATAGTACTCTGTTTGGGGAGGTAGCTTCTGCATGAAGTGTATTTTGGGCGAGGGGAGAGACATTTGGGCAGAGACCTGCAGGACATGAGAGAGAAGACCGTGCAAAGATCTGGGGAAGGAACATTCTAGGGAATAGCATGTGCCAGAGGCCCTGAGATGGGAGTGTGCTTAATATGTTCAAAGAATGATGAGTCATTGTGGCTGGAAGAAATGGAGTAATGTGGTAGGACACAGTGAGTCCAAGAGCCAGATCCTAAATGGCTTGTAGGCAAATGAAGGAATGTACATTAAGTGTGATTCCAGGCCAGTAGGGTCCTCTCATGTCACACATTTAGTTTTGTCCCCAATTTTGTATCATAACTGGTGCTACCTTGAACGCCATGACTGTTATGCTGTCTCGTATAATTTTTCAATACAATTAGTTTCCAGAAGTTTAACTGTTTGCAAGAAATATACACATAAATTTTTGATAGATAGTGCTAAATTATTTTCCAAAAGATTTATATTTTATACTCTCAGCAGTTGTATATGAGACTGACGTTTTTCTTCCAACAGTGGATATTATTTTGGCCTTTAGTCTTTGAAAGTTAGGTAAGAATTGGTATCTGTTATGTGGTTTGTATTTCTTCATATATTCGTGACCTTGAACATCATTTTATATTTTTATTGACGATTTGAATTTTTTTCTACGTGGACTTGTTTAAAGTAAGAGAAACTTTACTAGTTCAAGCACAAAAATGGAATTATTAGAAGGATAACTGGTTATTTTTTCAAATCCATAGAGGAGGTAGAAAAACTAAGCCTGGGTAGGGACAGAGAACCTGGGCAGCTGGTGACTCAGCAGCAGGGACTGGGAGCCGCCTTCTGGGGCTTTAACATCCCCAATTCCTGGATTCTTTGGTTCTTAGCTCAAAATTCCAAATTACAGGATTTATACTGCGCTCTGTCAGCTTTGGGTAGTTTCAGGGTTATGGAGTTCAGTGCTGGGACCCCTCCCCTCCTGTCAGTATTTCCTGAGAAAGCGCATTATTGGGAGCAGCTGTACTGTGTTTCTCTTTTTCCTTTTTATAATTGTTTTCTATTGGTTTGTTCATTTTTAATTGATTTGTAAGAACTCTTTGAATATTAGAGATATGAACTCTCTGTCATCTGTGTTTGAATATTTTTCTTTTTTTTTCTTTTCCAACTTTTATGCAGTGTTTTGCCACATGGATTCTTCATAGCTCTATCTAACCAGAGGATCTGTCTTTTTCATTGTGGGTTTAGGTGTTTTGTCATGCTTAGGAAGGCTTTTTGCTTTCCAAGATGATAAGCATACTCACTTCTAGTATTTTAGTTATTTGTGTCTTATGGTTAAATTTTCTGTACATCAGGCCTTTATTTTGATATAAGTCATGAGGTAAGAAATGCAGGAATGATTTTTTATAGATGGCCAGTCATTGGTAAGGTCCATTTGTGTTTTTCCCTACTGATTTGAGGTGCCATATTTCCTTTGTGAAATTGTCATCAAAGTTTGACTGGATTTATTTTGGACTAGAGCCTTTTGACAGTTAACAGATTTTTTGTGATTTGACTTAAAAAAATGTTTACCTTCCTACCTATTTCTCTACCTACTGGTTTTAACAGTAGGGACTGTTGTTACCTTTTACTGTTGAAGAAATCTTTGAGAAGACATAAAGAATCTTTCTAGAACGGAATCTTTTCTCATATTAAGGGTACCTTTTCAGGATTTATAAAAGCCAGGATTTAAGATGACAAAATGACAAGTGGAAACATATTCTTGATGCTGTAGAGTTACTTAGTTCTATGTGTTAACTTATACACTGGGTGTATTTGGTTTTCTTATTTTTCACTATAAATACAAAATGTATTTTCTGTAAAGAAAAACTTAAAGGGAGGCAAGAAGAAGAAAATAAAAATTATCTATAACCTCACTGGGTAAAAATAATCATATCATAGCAGCCATATCAGGAAACTATTTTTCCACTTAAGTATTAACTGAAATCAAACTGTACTACTATTTTCCAGATATTTATTGCTATCCAACATGTCGTGAATATTTTTCATGTCACTAAATCTTCTACAACATTGATTTAGATGACTCTTTATGTAATTTTAGATTTTGAATTAGAAAAATCAGAAATACTCTTTTTTAAACAGTATTTTTTTTTAAACATGTATTTATTTTTGAGATGGAGAGAGAGAGACAGACAGACTGACACAGACCAGGAGTGGGGGCGCTAGGTCACAGAGAGAGGGAGACACAGAATCCAAAGCAGGCTCCAGGCTCTGAGCTGTCAGCATGGAGCTCAACACGGGGCTTGAACTCGTGAACTGTGAGATTATGACCTGAGCCAAAGTCAGACACTCAACTGACTGAGCCACCCAGGTGGTGCCCTAGCCTGCTTGCTTCCCTCCCTCCCTCCTCCCCTCCCTCTCTGTCTCTCTCTCTCTCTCTCTCTCTCTTTCTTTCTTTCAAGTTTATTGATTTATTTTGAGAGAGAAAGAGTGCACATGTGGGCATGTTCGTGTAGGGGAGGGGCAGAGAGAGAGTGAGAGAGCGAGCGAGAATCCTAACTGGCTCTGTGCAGTGGAGCCCCACATGGGGGCTTGAACTCACTAACCATGAGATCATGACCTGAGCCAAAATCCAGAGTCAGTTGTTTAAAAGACTGAGCCATCCAGGTACCCCAGAGTCACAGATATTCTTAAGTATTGTTTTTTACTAACTTCGTATTTAAGTTTCAGGATTGGTATGTAACTTCTTATTTTGCATTAAAATAAAGTGTTAAGTATAAGTTTTAAAAATAATGATTTGGACAGAAGTCTTGGAAGGTTCCTTTCAATGGATTTCTTTAATATTTTAAGTTTAGACTTTATAGAAATGTACGTTTTTATGGTATCATAATTTTATTTCAGTGAATTGTTGCAAGGTTGTGTTAAAAGAAAAAAATCCTCTCATTTATTAAGCAGTTAATGTTTAAAGGGTGAAAATCTGCTTGTTAACATTTGAGCATGTATTTTAATAGACATAATTAAGGATTGCATCACTTTTAAATGAATCTGCATTGGGTATAGTAAAGGTTATTTACTTCTTTATTTCTCCTTTGCAGGAACTTTAATGGAATTGGGCATCTCCCCAATTGTAACATCTGGTTTGATTATGCAGTTGCTGGCTGGAGCCAAAATCATTGAAGTTGGAGATACACCCAAAGATAGAGCTCTGTTCAATGGAGCCCAGAAACGTGAGCTATTAATGCAATTAGAGTCTTTTCCAAATTGGAGAATTTTGTGGTAAAGATATTTTTCTAGTCTTTTTTTTTCTTTGGTTGTAAGCATGTACTCCTTTCCCCCCCGATTTTTGTCAGTCTTTGGTATGATCATTACCATTGGGCAAGCCATTGTGTATGTCATGACGGGCATGTATGGGGACCCTGCTGAAATGGGCGCCGGCATCTGTCTCCTCATCATCATTCAGGTAAGAAATCCAGGTTTTCTTTTGCAGATAACAGTTTGATCTCTTTTTTCTCTTCTAACATTTCTTTACGTGACTGATAGATTAATATCTGGATTATTTAATTATAAGATTTGATTATTGAAGTGACACATAAAAATTGTATTGATGTACAAAATTAAAATTTATTATAATAGCCTCATAGCCACATGGTGTAAAGAATTATGGAGCAACTGTATTTCGCTGTTTCTAAGATGCACATATTTTACTTTCTGACGTCTCTGAGGCCAGGATGTTTTCTTAGAGCTGATGGTGCCTCCCGGTCGCTGACAGCCGGGCGACAGTAGTGATGGTGGTCATTGCCTGTGTGCATGCGTCAGCTGGTTAAGGCTGTTCATGTGGTCGTTACGTCAGTTGGTTTTGTGCATTGTTGCTGTAACGTGTTTTTGAGTTAGGTTGCTCTTTAAAATGTCTTGAAGAGGGGCGCCTGGGTGGCTTAGTCGGTTAAGCGTCCGACTTTCGCTTAGGTCATGATCTCGCAGTTCGTGGGTTTGAGCCCCGCGTTGGGCTCTGTGCTGACTGCCAGCTCAGAGCCTGGAGCCTGTTTCAGAGTCTGTCACTCCCTCTCTCTCTGACCCTCCCCTGCTCACGCTGTCTCTTTCTCTCTCCTAGAAATAAATAAAAAACATTAAAAAAATAAATAAATAAAATGTCTTGAAGAGCCTAGAATTTGTTGTGAACAGTCACTGTACAGGCACAAAGGCACAGAGCAAACTAGATGACAAATGTGTGGTTAGGTAGAAAGTAACTTTCCTTATAGGTAGAAAATAAAAACTTTGATAAGCTACTGTGCCATAGTTTAATTGACAGTATTTTTTTCTCTTAGTGGTACACAAAATAATGACACGACAACATCTTAACAGTAAAATACGTGAACCCACATACATATAATCCATGGATTTTTAAAATAAACCCTTTGGAACTGAATTTTTATTTTTTAGTTTTTAAGTTTTTGGAATTGAATTTTTAAAGGCCAACGTAATTTTCTTCCTAAGTATCTTAAAGTGTGTCAAACTTAGAAGGTATTTCTCTAATGTACAATCCTTAAAAATCATTTAGAGAAGCTATTCAAGAATGGATTGTACTTAAGTTCTAGATTAGTTGTGAGATTTTGAAAAGAAGTTTGAGAAGTTAAAAATAGCATTTAGAGCATTTAGAGTCTTGATTATTTTGGAAATGCCTCTTGTTCACTCTGGAATTAGGAGTCATTAGGAACATTTTTTTTAAAGGGACACCATTTGACTTCCTCTGTTGTCTTTATTTTTTATTTTTTTAAGTTTATTTATTTTGAGGGGTAAGGGGAGGTGGGAGGGGGGGAGAGAGAGAGGACAAACCAGCCGGGGAAGGGCAGAGAGAGAGATCGAGGAGGATGGAAGATCTGAAGCAGGCTCTGTGCTGACAGCAGAGAACCCAGTGCAGGGATCAAACTCATGAGCTGTGACACCATGACCTGAGCTGAAGTTGGATGCTTAACCAACTGAGCCACCCAGGCACGTGTAGGAACGTGTTTTTAATCGCCAAAAGATCAAGGTTAGAAATAAATAAAACTGAAATACCAAATTATTAATATATACATTGAGAAAGAGGATCGTTTCAGAGTGGCGTGGTTGGCCATTATTTTTGAATGAGAAACATTATATAGGAAGCAAATCAAAATAAGATAATTTAGTGAGTATGATTGAGAACAAGGAGAATTAGTATGTTCAAGTATATTTATTGGTATCATTAACAACAGGGAGGACTCTTCTCACTAGATGGAAATATCTTGTCTTTTGACCAAGGGGAGGAATTTCAATGGATTATCAGAGTTTGGTAGGTTTCTGAGCCCTAATGAGCTCCTATTTGGTAGGAGAATTCCTACCTATAAGGTAGAATTCTTTAGAATGACATTATTGTTATTTCTCTATTTTAAAAACACTTGATTGGCAAATTTATAACCTTTGAGAATTAGAGGAAGAAGAGTTGGAATGTCTTGGGAGAGAAGATTTCAAAAGTGATTTTGTTGTCAGTGCTCAGGATCACGTGCTTTTGGCATTGTTGAGGATACTGATACATCACTTGTTGCGGTATTCTGTTTCTTTATAGCCTTTGCTTTATGCAATCCATAGTTGAGAATAACCCTGATTTTTTACAAGACAGAATTGGCACTTAACTATTAGAACGTTATGCTCCAGAAAAATTTTCTAGTATTTTAGTAAGGATATTTTTAGATTCTTAAAAAATTTTTTTAACTGTTTTTATTTTTGAGTCAGAGAACAAATTGGAGAGGGGCAGAGGGAGACAGAGACACAGAATCTGTTGCAAGGTCTAGGTTCTGAGCCGTCAGTCCGACACAGGGCTCAAACCCATGAACCACAAGGTCATGACCTGAGCCAAAGTCAGATGCTTAACCCACTGAGCCACCCAGGCTTCCCAAGATACTTTCAGATTTTTTAAGAACCTCATCTGACCAGTTCTGGGCTGAAGTATTAACTTCTGTGGAGTCATTATGAATTTGAAGTTGAGATAAAATGGAGTTAAGCCATTTTAGTTTTTTTCCAGTATCAGAAGTCAAGGAATAGTAATATTCCAGGAATGAATACGTGGATATATCCTTTTTTGAAACATAAATTCTGGCATACAAACACTTGAGATTGATTCTTACAGTGTTACTGTAGAGAAAAATTTGTCTTGTTTCATCATAGACGGGTAGCACCGTCCCTTTAAGGCATTGCTAACATTAAAAATGTTTGGGTAGACCGAAGAGATACAATTGGAGCAGTGAGTTTCACCTAGAAATGTAGATTTTGAAAACTTTGCAATACCTTTGTGTACGGTATTTCTCGTCTTAATTATCTTATTTCATTCATGGTCATGTCTTTCAACTAGTGAGTTTTGAAATCTAAATAGTTGCTCTTGATGAAAATAAAAGAATAGAAACTATCAGTGTGCATGGCACATAGGTAAGTGTTGTTTTGTCAAACTAAGTGTGTGTGTGTGTGTGCNTTTGAAATCTAAATAGTTGCTCTTGATGAAAATAAAAGAATAGAAACTATCAGTGTGCATGGCACATAGGAAAGGTAAGTGTTGTTTTGTCAAACTAAGTGTGTGTGTGTGTGTGTGCGCGTGCGCGCATGCACGAGCAGAGTTAAATTGTTTTATGCGTACTTTAGAGACTTACACGTATGGTACATTCTACAAGAGCGTGCAGGAAGCGCTCACTTTCTGTCACCGTTCTGGTCAGTGAGGTGCGGTAACTTGCTGGTTTCTCATCCCCGTCAGAGGCATACTTCATATACTTTTCACCATCTTTTATCTTATTCCTTTGATTGTAGAAGTGGTCTCTCATTTAGGTTTCTCTAGAATTCCTTTCTCCAGTTAGAAAAATAGGAGTTTGATTTTCACAGGATACACATGAATCCCTTTCTAGTCTGAGGGTCATTGGTCTGAACAGTGGGTTTGGAGAATTAACAGGTGTTTCAGAGTGACGGTGACTCTCGACAGGTCGTTTAGTCCGAAGCTCAGGATCCTACCTTTCAGTGGGCTGATATGTTGTGGAGAGCTTTTATCCCCTGCACAGGGTTGGGTTTCTGATTGGGAGTGTTTATGTACTCACTACATAATTGTGGTAAAAAAATAAAAGCTCAGTATTAAGTCCTAACTTCTCTTGTATCTTGTCAAAGTGGTAAACTTGGTTTTCAGACAGTAAAGGATTCATGAGCTCTCTTAGAAGTTTGAAGAATTGTACCCTTTTTCCGGTCCTTTGAAAGTCAAACTAAAAGACTGTAAATAGACATAATAGGCTGTCTCCAAGCACTGAAATGACAGTTAAGGAAAAAAAAACCTGCAGCAGGTAAGCATGCGTAAAATGGCGTACGGTAGTTGTTTGCTCTCTCTTCTACCTGGGGATGTTGGGTAAACTGAGTAAATATGAGGGTGGGAGGGTTCAGAGCTGGGAAGAATGGAAGTGGCATTTCCTCAGTTACGTAGGATGGTTTTTAAGATGGGGACAGGTGTGAGGTTGGGGGCACCGAAGCATTTTTTTCTTCCCCTCTTGATCAGGTTACTGAAGTTCAGGGAAGGTGTCACGACTGCGGAGGTCACTTGCAAGGCTATAGATTATTTTTAATTGATGCATGCTTTTATAGAAATGTCTTCTCCAAGAGGAGCATTAAGAATTTTCAATTTTACATAAACTAAAGTTAGTATGCTTTTACTTTTTAAAAAATGATGAGCTTAAGAACCTGGCAAATCCTTGTCTTCAAATTTACATTCAGTCCTTGTCTCTGTATGTATAGAATGCATTTTTTACATTGTTATAATCTCTGTGCATCTTAATTTGTGTTCTTTTTTACTTATTCTATGTGTATTAGAATTGATCCTTGAACAACATAGGGGTTGGGTGCTGACCCCCCCCACCCCCACCCCCCCGGTTCCTGCAGTTGAGTCCCTTAGAACTTAACTACTAAATAACCTACTGTTTACCCAAAGCCTTACTGGTAACATAAACAGTTGATTAACGCATATTTTGTGTGTTGTGTGTATTATATAATGAATTTTTACAATAAAGTAAGCTAGAGAAAAAATGATGTTATTAAGAAAATCATAAGGAGGAGAAAATACATTTATAGTGCTTCAGTGTATTTATAAAAAATATCTTTGTATAGGTGGACCTGTGTAGTTCAAACCCACGTTGTTCAAGGGTCAACTGTATATATAACATAATCTATAAAGTGTTACATATAATGACTTCAGAAAGGTATCAGTGTAGTTCACATACTTGTCCTTTAATGATGGTATACGGTTGCATCTTGTTATTATACCTTATTTCATTTGGTCTTTGATTTGGAATATTTTCAGTTTCTTGCTGTCCTAATTCAACAACTTTGAACATTTTTGTTTTCAGTGTGCTTTTCAATAGGCCTTATTTAAACATTATAAGAGAAACTATTCAGATGGTTTATAAATATGCTTTAAAGGTCGAAATGTCTACTTTATAATATAACAATATTTCCGCTCCTCTGATTGGCAGAACTGCCTTCTGTCTATACTAATGAGGGGTTAAAAAGATGCAGAGTGGTAACAGTGATACTGCAATAGTTAGGTTTTAAATTTAAAAATGCCCGTACATTGAAAGTAGTCACCGGTGTTCATCTTCCCCTTTCTTGAGTTGATTCTTGCTTCAGCTTACTTGCATTTCTTTCCCCACAGTTGTTTGTTGCTGGTTTGATTGTGCTGCTGTTAGATGAGCTGCTACAGAAGGGTTACGGCTTGGGGTCTGGTATTTCCCTCTTTATTGCCACCAACATCTGTGAAACCATTGTCTGGAAGGCCTTTAGTCCCACTACTATTAACACTGGCAGAGGTACATTGCACAGTGTCTGCGACTGCACGAGTTTTGCTGGATGTGTGCTGGAAAGTAACCTGTCCTGGAGCAGGACATGTCTGGAGACCCCCTGTCTGCCCTCCCAGGGGTCTGCCCTCCCAGGGGACCACTGACGCTGACTGCTCAAGAGCTAAGCAGCAGAGATTTGTGGAGTATGAAGTATTACTTCAAAAAGAATAGTATCTAAATTTTAGCCTCTGCTCGTTCAAAATTTGACTGATTGCAAGCAGCTTTTCAAAAATGTTACTCGCTTAAGCCATTGCTGCAGAAGTCATTGATTTGACGAATTTCCACATTCCCAGGGGGATAAAAAGGTAGTGGATTAAGAGTTTTCAAATGAAAAAACTATTATTTATTATATGAAGAAGCACTAATACTTTTGCTGCTATTCTACTTGGCTTTGTAACAGCAACTAAATTTTGACATAATTCATTCTGTCTTTCCTCTTCCCCGTTTCCATTTCTCTCAAATGCCATGCAACGTTCATAGTGGTTACCATCTAGAGTGATCCCAGCCTTAGGAAAATAGCAGTGATGGTTTGTTAATATTCTTGGTAAAACCAACTTAAAAGCAAGCATGATAGAGTAACATAGATCTTTTGATTCTGACATCTTTATTCTGCTTTGCTGCTGCTTCCCCCCAACCCCATCTGAAAATACTCCCCTTCACGTCCCTTAACTAAAGGAGAGGCAAATCATTATGACCTAAATATTTGCTTAGGTTCATTCTACTTGGACTGTTTTCATCAGGAACAGTCCCTTGAGAAAGCTTGAGATTTGTGCTAAAAGAAATACATTTGCCTCAACGATGTAGCTATTTTTAGAAGCCCCACACATGGCTGTAGAGTTATAGAATAATGAACATTGGTGAATTATTTGACTCCCATTTTTGGCCATATACTGGAGTGTCAAGGTTATTTGTTTGATTCTGGGACAACTTGGGGTAACGAGTCTACAGTCCATTTCTATCTTGATTTATCAGGTACGGAGTTTGAGGGTGCGGTCATAGCTCTCTTTCATTTACTGGCCACCAGGACAGACAAGGTCCGAGCTTTAAGGGAGGCTTTCTACCGGCAGAACTTACCCAACCTCATGAACCTCATTGCCACAGTTTTTGTATTTGCTGTTGTCATATATTTTCAGGTAAGTCTGCTTTCTTCACTGAAGTACATGGGATGTGGGCTTTTATTTTGCTTTTAAAGAAGAGCATGCCGTTTGAAATGTTAGCATCTAACAAGTGTTGCAGAATGTAGTCAAGCAAATAGTTCTGTTCTTTGGACTTCAGGGTGCAAAATGTTGATGGTTATGGCCTGAAACAGGATTTCCCTTTCTGTGTGCATGTGTGCAAGGGAAAACGTTAGCGTTGCCTTTTCATACGCCCCACTGCGGCGGCCCTGCCTGCCGTCTGTATGTTCTTGATTTGATGTGGGCAGTTACTGTTAACTTCCTCTTCCTTTTCATTTTTTAGGGATTTCGTGTTGACTTGCCCATTAAGTCGGCCCGCTATCGAGGACAGTACAGTAGCTATCCCATCAAGCTCTTCTACACCTCGAACATTCCCATAATTCTCCAGTCGGCCTTAGTGTCAAACCTGTATGTTATTTCCCAGATGCTGTCTGTTCGATTTAGTGGCAACTTTTTGGTAAATTTACTAGGACAGTGGGCTGTGAGTATTTTGTTATTTATCCTAAGCATTCACATTTATTGTAATTTGCATTTCATGGTTATATTTTTAGTCAAAAGAGATGAGCCAAAATTGAAGCAGTTGCTAGAGCATTTTCACATTCACTGACCTAGAGAAGAATTTGTCATTATTCTAAAGGATTGATGAGTGGTGTAAAACTAAGATTGGCCAGGTTCTTTGTATTAATCTATTGTCTAGGAAGCATTTTCACGTCTCACCGGAGGGACCTTAAGGTTAAAGTGACAGCTGCCTCATGAAAGCGCCTCCCTGTTTCATTATCTTATTCTGCTGTTGTCTGGAATGTTTTTTAAAGAAGCTATTTGCTGACTGCATGTGGGGTATTGAGATCTACTGTTTCACCCCCCATTTTTCACGGCCTGAATGGCAGTAAACTAGTAGTGATGAACTGGGCTAGAGAGAGGCATGTGATTATTGGCCTGAGGAGAGAACAGTTACCAGAAATAGAATCTGGCACTCTCTGACTTCCCTTTTAGATCCTGTCAGCATATCTTCTTCTAAAGAGGCCCAGCCATGTCATCGTTACTGGAGTGCGAGTTCTTGTCACATTGAATTTTAAGTGGTTTAAATTCTGTCATATGACCACGGAGTATTTTTCCCCCTTACAACTATAGAATTAAAGGAGACTCAGCCTTTATTCTTTTACAGAACATGTTAGTGTAGAATTAGTATTTCACCAACTACGTTAATAAGCCCTGAAATATGGTGCTTGCTCTATGCCTTTATCTTAATATGCTGGCTTTCCCATTGCAAGTTATAGTGACATATCTTTCTGCTTTTACTAAAGGTCATTTTTTTTTTTTAATTTAAAGTTTGACAGTGTAAGGCAGCAACTCTTGAGTATTAGTTGAAGGAAATAGGATTCCCTTTATCCATAGTACTCTTTTTCCATTCATGGAACAGAAATATGATTACCTGTGAGGAGGGAAGATGCAGTCCCTCCTCTTGCAAGCTAATAATCCAGCAAATTCATGACTATGGTAATTTCAGAGCAATAAATACACTGAGTGGTTGTATATAGATTGTGCTGTGATCTAACGAAGATTCTTTTTAATGAGATAATTACTGGGTAATTGAATTTGTCTATAAACAGTGCTTTTGATTGGAGATTAGTGATTGCAGGGCCACAGTAAAGAAACATTTTGAAATGTATATTCAGGAACAAGACATTTTAATCATTGTGGCCAGAAATTGCTTTCCACCCCAAATACCCGAGAATATACACTGTTCCCAGTTCTGTAACCGTTTTAGGAAGAGAAGGAAGGTTTTTTCGTAGGTGTATTATAATGTTGGTTTTTAAAAGGTCACTCTTCTGTTAATAATATATTCACAATGTCCTTTATGTACAAGATATTAAATAAATAATTTGGAAGGAGTGAAGATATCAGATATAAAAAGTAAATCTTTAAGTTACATAGGACCATTAGCTATAAGTGCTTTGAGCTTAAAACATAATTAATTGTTGAGTTTGAAAAGTCATAAAAATATATCTTAAGCAGTTGGGTTGACCGTTTCCCCTTCTTGTTCTTGTCCTGTAGGATGTCAGTGGTGGAGGACCTGCTCGTTCTTATCCAGTGGGCGGCCTCTGTTATTATCTTTCTCCTCCCGAGTCCATGGGCGCCATATTTGAGGATCCCGTCCATGTGGTTGTTTATATCATCTTCATGTTGGGATCATGTGCATTCTTTTCTAAGACGTGGATAGAGGTGTCTGGTTCCTCAGCCAAAGATGTAGGTATTTGTTTTATATGAAAAAAAAGACATTTTTAATTTTTAGCTGTCAAAAAATGGTAATTGGAACACTCTTAATTACTTTTGTAATTTCAGCTTTAAGTCATATATTTGCAATGAGGTAATGTCACCTGTGGGGGATTAAAAGCCAGTTTCTGAAGGTAGAAAAATTTTTAGATTTTTACAATGGTTTGTGACCCTCCAAAGCTTAACCCTACCCAACAAATTCTTTTTCCTTAGTATTTAATTTCTGTTTAGGGAGGTGATAAATAAAAAAGATAAGAAACACTGGTTTAGTGTATGGGTGGTTGCACAGCATTGGACCACAAGTGTAATGCTAATGATATCACAGCACCTGCTCCAGGGTTCTTGTATTTTATTTATTAGTGTGTGGAAAGCACTTTACACAGAGCCTGGTAGATAGTAAACAGTGAAATATTAGAGTTTGATTAAAAAAATTTTTTTTAATGTTTATTTTTGAGAGCATGAGTAGGGGAGGGGCAGAGAGAGAGGGAGACACAGAATATGAAGCAGGCTTCAGGCTCTGAGCAGTCAGCACAGAGCCTGATGCGGGGCTCAAACCCTTGAACCAAGAGATCATAACCTGAGCCGAAGTCAGATGTTTAACCGACTGAGCCACCCAAGTGCCCCATGCTTGAATTTTTTTTTAATGTTCATTTTTGAGAGAGAGAGAGAGAGGGAGAGAGTGGAGCAATGGCGGGGGCGTGGGGTGGGAGTGGGAGACAGAGAATCCCAAGCAGGCTCTGTGCTATCAGCCCAGGGACTTGAACTCGTGAACTATGAGATCGTGACCTGAGCCAAAATCAAGAACTGGATGCTTGACTGAGCCGACTAGGTGCCCCTAGAGTTTGATTTTAAAAGTTGTTTTTCTCTTGGCAGGTTGCTAAACAGCTTAAAGAACAGCAAATGGTAATGAGGGGCCACAGAGATACCTCTATGGTTCATGAACTTAATAGGTAAGGTCATGAAATTTAACCCGTGTGTGTGTGTGTACATACATATGTACCTGGTTTGTCAGTCTTTATTGTCAAATGTTTTCGTGTTTAAATATGAAGCATTTTTCTTCTACATCACACAGAAGAACCAAAATTTAACACACAGCAAAATTGACATTGAAATGATTTTTTATTTTGTGTTCCCGTGGGGCACCTGGTGGCTCAGTTGGTTAAGCGTCCGACTTCAGCTCAGGTCATGATCTCACGGTCTGTGGGTTCGAGCCCCACATCAGGTTATGTGCTGACAGCTCAGGGCCTGGAGCTTGTTTCGGGTTCTGTGCCTTCTTTTCTCTCTGCCCCTCCCCCATTCATGCTCTGTCTCTCTCTGTCTCAAAATTAAATAAAACCAAAAAAAAAAATTAAAAAAAAAATTGTGTTCCTGTCACTGGTCAGCCGAGTATTAAAATGTTCTTGATTGGAGGTCCTTGTCATCTAGCTGCACATAAAATCACTTGGGAGCTTTTAAAAAGGACTGATAGGGGCGCCTGGGTGGCTCAGTCGGTTAAGCGTCCGACTTTGACTCAGGTCGTGATCTCAGTTTGTGAGTTTGAGCCCNCCGCTCTTCCTCTGTCTCTCAAAAAAAAAAAAAAATTAACAACAACAACAAAAAACTGATATTCCACTTCTAGAAATTAGGATTTATTTGGTCTAAGGTGGATCCCATGCATTAGTTTATTATTTTTGAGAGAACGCTTGTGGGCGCCTGCTCATAAGCAGGCTCCACCCTTAATGCGGAGCCTGACAGGAGGCTCGATCCCAGGAACCTGAGATCCTGACCTGGGCTGCAATCGAGAGTCAGATGCTTAGCCGATTGAGCCACCCAGGTGCCCCTCCTTCTGGGTTTTTTTTTTTTTTTTTTGCATTAGTTTATTTTTTGATAATAGCTTTATTGATTGGGCTAATTCACATACCATGTAATTTACTCATGTGTATGGTGTAGTGTTTTTGCTTATTTTTAGTATATTCAGAGTGTGTAATGATTACAATGTAATTTTAAAAACATTTTTGTCACCAGGGCACCTGGGAGGCTTAGTTGAAAGAATATGTGACTCTTGGTCTTGGGATCATGAGTTCAGCCCCACGTTGGCTGTAGAGATTACTTTTTAAACTTAAAAAATTTTTTTCATCACCAAGAAAAACACCATTTACCTGTTGGTTATTTCCATTCCTGCTGCCCCCTCCCATGCCCCAGGCCACTTTTTACTTTTGATCTCTACAAATTTGCCTTTTCTGGACATTACATTTAAGTGGAATTGTGATCTTTTGTAATATTTTCACTTAGCATAATGTTTTCAGGGTTCATCCATTATTTGTGAATAATATTCCATTATGTGGATGTACTGTACCACATTGTGTGTATCTGTTCATCAGTTGATGGAGATTTTCATTGTTTCCAGTTTTTGACTTTCATGAATAATGCTGTTAAGAACATACTTGTACATGTTTTGTGTGGACATATGTTTTCCTTCCTTTAAGAGTGGGATCATTGGGTCCTAACAATAATTCTGTGTGTAACGTATCGAGGAACTGCCAGACTGTTTTCCAGAGTGGCTATACCGCTCTCCGTTCCCACCACCAGCAGTGGATGAAGCTTCTAGTTGTTGCACATCCTTGCTAGCACTAGTTCATGATTTTTGATTCTAGCCATCTAGTGGGTATGAAATGGTAGCTCCTTGTGGTTTTGATTTGCTTTTTCCTGTTGAGTAATGACATTGAGCAACTTTTCATGTGTTAGATCAGCCATTTGTGTATCTTCTTTGGAGAAATGTCTGTTCAGATCTTTTGCTCGTTTTTAATTGGGTTGTCTTTTTGTTATGGAGTTGTAAATTTCTTATTATTTGATTGTTATTAAAAAATTTTTTTTTTCGTTTGAAGAGAGTGTGCATGAGCTGGGGAGGGGTAGAAAGAGAGGAAGAGGGAGAATCCCAAGCAGGCTCTGCGCTTGAACTCATGAAATGTGAGATCATGGCCCGAGCTGAAACCAAGAGTTGGACACTTAACAGACTGAGCCATCCAGGTGCCCTGAGTTGTAAAATTTTTTATAACAATATCTTGGATATGCCTCTTCTCAGGTGTATGACTTACAAATAATTTGTTGCCATTCTGTGGGTTGTCTTTTGACTTTCTTGGTGTCCTTTGCACAAGTTTTTAATTTTGACAAGAGTTCAGTTTCTCTTGGTTGCGTTGTGCTGGTCTCGGTGTTTATCTAAGAAACCATTGCCTAACCCAGGGTCACAAAGATTTATTCTTATTTTCCATTAGGAGTCTTGGCTCTCACATTTCAGCTGTGGTCCACCTGGAGCTGTTTTTGTGTTTGGTATGAGATAGGGTCCCAGATTTCTTTTTGTGCATGTGGATATCTGGTTGTTCCAGAACCATTTATTGAACAGGCATTTGTATTTTTATGTAATTTTTTATATGTCTCTAGCATGTAGATCGCAGAGTGGTAGAATGAACCTCCGGGCACCCAGCTGTATCTGGCTTCAGTAGTTAGTTAGCATCATTCTGCCGTTTCTGCTCATCAGCCATCTCCTCAGTCTTCCCCACCCCCCTTTCTGGAGTATTTTAAATATAATTCGATTGTGTTAAACAATTCTGCAGGTGATTCTAATGTGCAGTTAAGGTTGAACTACTGTAAAGAGGATCATTCACATCTTGTCACAGAAATTTGATACTTAGAAAGCATTTTGAAATTTACTCTTCATCTGCAAGAGGGAGCTAAAGATGACCTATTTAAAATATTAACGATTTTGACACTTAAGTCTGTTAAGGATTCTAACCTGCCGTAAAAATCACGTACTGTTTTTTCTTGGCTGTTTACTGGTTTCTGGAAATCAGGGTCACATGGTTCCCTTAATGGTCAAGTTTTCATCCACATGTAACTATTGGGTAGACAGGTCATTCCCTGATGGAGTTCACGACGGGCTTGTTTAGCGATGCGTTAGTGTATTGTTTCTGACTGTTGCACCTTTTCCTGTTTGCCTACACCGCCTGACCCAGGATTTTGTCTTCCAGGTACATCCCCACAGCAGCCGCATTCGGGGGCCTGTGCATCGGCGCCCTGTCGGTGTTAGCCGACTTCCTCGGGGCCATCGGCTCCGGCACTGGGATTCTGCTCGCAGTCACCATTATTTATCAGTATTTTGAAATTTTTGTCAAGGAGCAGGCTGAAGTTGGCGGGATGGGTGCTTTGTTTTTCTAACTGTTCCAGTATTTCTTCTTGTGTGTGTGAAAGGGAAAATCACTTTGACACATTGTTTTTGTCATATAATGCTGGTTCCCCTTTTCTTCCCTCACACTTTGTTTTCAAGTGCTGACTGTCCCATTCGTGAAATGGGCACCGAGCTAAGCCTGTGTGCAGCGTTAGTACCAGCTGCCTTAAAACTCAAGTTTACATTACTCGTTAAAAAATGTACTCGTAGTGTTGCCTGTGATGCTGGAAACCAGCGTGCCCGCCTTGCCATGTTCAGTTGTGACGGTGAGATGGTGACGTGGATCAGTTTTGCACACAACATTCAAAACACTCGATATTCCCCCCACTTGTTTAAAAATAAATGTAGTTCAGATTGCCACTTTCCAGTATTTTTGAGCTTATTTAATGAGTTCTGGAACATTTATATCTAATCTGTATTTTAGATATAATTAACTTTTTATACTTTTTTTAACTCATCGTATCCACGTTCCCCTCCTCCCTCTCCATCCACCGCCCTTCTCGTCCCCTCAAAGCTGCCACTCAGCCCAGACGGGCAGAATCAGGTTTTGGTTACAGCTGTTCCTGGAAACAGCTGCTTGTAAGGACTCACTGACTTTCATTCCTTCCTCCCTAGTGACAGCAGTCGGTGCTGTTTGACTGTATTGGCTATGCCTTCGAATTCCAGCCCATCACTGGAGAATATGCTTTCAAGATACGATGCCCCAGTTGTTTTTTTTTTTTTTTAATCCCTAGAGCAAAGATCTAATTCTCAAGCAATGCCTGTAGTTCAGTGGGGGTGAACAATGAGTAATTCATGCTAGGAATTTGTGTATGTTGTTGTACTTTACAGCAGCAAGATGAGTGTAAACAGTAGAAAATAAACCTTTATTTAATAAAATTGTTTCAGTTGTGTTGGAAAAATAAAATCGGACATTAAATGATTTCTAAGGTTATTTGTATATACGGTTCATTGCTGTCATACGAAACCCATCCTGAGAGGTCTGTTGTAAGAGATCAAACGTAATCAGTTTAGTATTTAATCCTAAAACGGTCGAGGAAATGACCAACTTCAAGGTGCTCAGTTATGTGACTGATACTACAAATAGGAAAACAGTGGTCTCAGATAACATCCCAGCCTCCATTTGAAATCGCGTAACTCTTTATAATTTTTTTAAAGTAGGTGTTCTGTTGTCCAAAGTCAAACTTAATTTTTGAAAGTTCCTTTTCAGAAGTAAGATTTTCTGTTGTTGTTTATTAAGTGCAGGAAGTATATCTTTTTTAGCCTAGGATCACAAAACCAAACAATTATAGGGGCCAGGCAGATAGAGGCTGGCAGGATAGGGACAGGGGTCATCTCCTAAGGGCCTCAGACCATTATTAGAATAGAAATGTGGATCCAGTGTTGTCATATATGATTTTTTTTTTCAAGAGAAGGTGGAAATAGGGCTTTTTATAGGAAACCTTCCCCTTGTAAATGAACCGTGCCAGCCAGGGGAGACACCTAGGCTGCCAACTCTCACACTGACTTGACTTCCAAAGTACAGCCCTTGATGTTGAAAGGTTAACATAAATGGCATCGGGGGATGTTTAGGATTTAGCGGTCACTTCTAATGTGCACTCTGAGGAAGAGAAAAAGGCAAGACAGGTCCGGGGTCACAAACCTCTCTCTTGGACCAACATTTCAGAGTAGGTTTCTCAATTCCTGTGGGGAGGTGCTTTGGAAGAACTGGTCCATTTGGAGACTGGTCTGTGCCTAAGTCTGTAGCTTTTCTATACCTCGTCTGTTTCTTGATTTTGAAGGAGGGCAGTAACAAGGGAAATTACAGAACTTGGTCTTTGAGAGCTCAGGAGGAGGAGTAAGATCTCTGGAGCCTGGATGCCCATGATTAAAAATAAGGATTTTTTTTTAAGAAGGGGTCTAGGGACCCAGGGGAAGGCTACTATTAGAGCAAGTAGTTGGGCCTAATTTTTGCAGTATGTATAGAGACTAGATGGGATGTAGACAGCTCTCCACTTCCATACCTTCCCCCTTTGTTGAGGGTGTATAATCCTGTATTTTTTGCTCACAAAGACCTCTCTGGGTAACAGGGGACCTGTAGACAAATGAACTGTATCACACCATTTTTGGCAGGAGTATCCTGGTTTTATCTGGCTGGAGGGGCCTGAGCCCAAGGCTGGAAACCCAGCGTTGGGCTGGCCAGGGAGCATCACCGTGAGACTTCGGCTGGGGGCTAACCGGAGCTTTTGGAGACCACAGAGGTCCCCACAAGAGCAGAGCTCAGCGAAGGATGAGAAAATGGCCCACAACACTGGTAGAAGTTTTGAATTACAAGGGCTCTAGGCATGGAATGGGCTGCAGACAGTCCTCCATTCTGGTCTTTAAGGGAGTTGTACTGGGTTTCCAGTACTTACTAACTTTGCCGGCTACACTCATGGTTTAACACCAAGACAATAAGGCCCACCAGCCAGGTAAATGGATTTGGTTTTAGAAATGTCAAGTGCTTTGTGGAGATTAAGGATAGGAAAGAAAAATTCCTAAGTATATATACTTGCTTGAGGGAAGGGCCCTGTATTTTCATTTGCTTCTTAACCTTGTCACGGTGAATGGCATTGACCACTTTTCATTACCTATGAGCTGGTTGACCTTCAGTAGGTAGGTAGAAGGCCACTGGCCAAATGTAAACATTTGCTCATCATGAATGTTACTGTGTTGATTATACATTTTCTGCTTTGCAGGGATGTTTATTAGTTCCATATAGCAGATAATTAGAAGATAATTAGTAGGTCTTTTTTTTTTTAAAATCTTTGTTTAGACATTAATACAGTAAATACTTATTGGTGTACCTCCTTACAGAAGTTTATATGGGAATTGAGGGTGGGTATAGTTGACCTAATTTGGAATTCAGGTCTTTTTTCCTCTAGAAATACCCTTATCTCCTGGATTAGATGAGATTTAAACAGAACTGGATTAAACATACCTGCATTTATGTTCTTTTTTGTTAATATTTGCTGAAGTTTATCATTGAAATATGAAGGCTACAGCTTCCCCTGTAATTATAATTCCATATCACCACATGTATTCTGTGTTGCTTTTATTTAATGAAAAAGGCTAGTTTCAAATCTACATTAAGCTGAGCTGAATACAAAGTCTGAGTGAGGGAGGCCAGGTGTGTGGTCTTGTTTGTAAAATCATGGCTACTGTCCTTTGGCCTTAAAACTTCAGGAAAGGCACTTCAAAGGGCTTCGTGTTTGCGTGTTTCAGTGCCAGGGCATAGGAGTAGACCCTGGCGTCCACTGTCAGATGCTCTTCGGCTACCAAAGCTACAGGAAGCAAAGAATACAAGTTAGATTTTGAAGAAAATAAAGGAGAATACCCCTTACCAATCAATTGATACGGACTGAGCTCCTACTATGTGCCAGTTCCCACGCTCGATGGAGATAGAGCAGGGAACAAGACCTATTCTGCCTTCTGGGATCTTGCCCTAGTCAGAAGACGAAAGGATATATAAGCAGGAGTACATTTCCAGCAAAAGCCCAGAAGAAGAAAAAAGAGGAAAGGCAGGAGACCACACACATCAGAGGTGAGGGCTTGATGCGTCAGAACAGCAGAGCTGTAAGTTGATAGATGTCATCGCTACTTCTTTGAGAGCTCACTCTCGGGATGGGGGCAGGGGGTGACCCTCCAGGTCCTTCTCTCGGGATCCGAGCATCTTCTCCACTGCCAGGAGCACAGACTTTGCACCTGTAAGGTCAGCCGCACGCACCACTGCACTAGCACAATGAGGTCACGGGAGCGTAGTCGTGCCCGCGGCTTTGAGGGGAGCTTCTGTTTTGCTCAGGCGGAGGGGAGCAGACCTGGAATCTGTCACTTGTTTTCCTAGCCATTAGCTTAGGCACAAGCTCAGAGGCATGCTGATCCCTGAAGGGAGGCCGGTGTCCTAACTCCTCTGTGCAGGGCAGGGGCTGGGAAGTGCTGAAAGCTCTATCGCGTAACCAACTGACCTCGAGAGACTTTCCTCTCAGCCTCTAAAATGTGATCTGTTGAATAAATGGTTTGATTACTGTATTTCAATTCTAATAAAGCTAGGAAAAATGGTTCTTTCCCCGTTTTCCTCTTTCTATAGAGCTGCCCCTCTCTTCCTCCCTCCCTCCCTCGCTCTCGCACTATTTATTGTCCCCTCTTCTAAGGCTAGATCTAGGGAGGTGAAGTTAGATGGAAGGGAGAAAGAAGTTCTTTAAAGGAACGCTTCTTTCCTATAAAAACGCAGTACAGACATACAGCGTCTAACATTTAAGCCCTTCTGTGCCAACATTATCTTGTTTAATTGTACTCACGCTCCCAGGGGACAGGGGTGATCTCTCCTTCCTGTTTTCGGAGAAAAGCCCGGAGAGGCTGTGGCACGTTTTCAAGGTTATACCCAGTACACAGTCGGCTGAACCTCAGACCTAGTCAGACCCGACAGACTCAAAGTTGTGCTGCCTGTTACTGGCAGCCCAGCTTTTCTCTGAGGAAACGAGGGCTGCCTGTCTCCAGTAGGCGCATTTCTCACTCTGAGCTCTTGAGGGGCTTAACCTACCTTAGGTCTAGTTTAAAAAAAAATTTTTTTTTAACGTTTGTTTAATTTTTGAGACAGAGACAGAGCTCGAGGCAGGGAGGGGCAGAGAGAGAGGGAAACAGAATCCCAAGCAGGCTCCAGGCTCTGAGCTGTCAGCACAGAGCCCGTTGTGGGGCTCGAACTCACAAAGTGTGAGATCATGACCTGAGCCGAAGTCGGACGCTTAACTGACTGAGCCACCCAGGCGCTCCAGGTCTAGTTTTTAAAAAGGCAAACTAGGAAGGAAAGCTTTCTAGGAAAGCTGAATTACAGTAGTTCTTGGAAGCTTATATTACTTTAATTTATGAATATTCATTTTTGACAGAGACAGAGCATGAGTGGGGAACAGGTGAGAGAGAGAGACACACACACATAGAATCTGAAGCAGGCTCCAGGCTCTGAGCTGTCAGCACAGAGCCCTACACGGGGCTCGAACCCACAGACCGTGAGATCGTGACCCGACCTGAAGTTAGACGTTTAACTGACTAAGCGACCCAGGCGCCCCTCATATTTACTTTTAAAACAACAGAGACATTAGAAATAAAATTGTAAGCACTGGTAGTTATGGAAGGGGAGAAAGAGCCCCCAAAGCCTCAGGTCAAATAGTGTTTCAAGCGAATTTTTGAAGTAAAAACTGTTAAACATTCGAGTTAGGACGATTATCTGTTCCTTTACAAATGAGTGAATGGGGACTTAGCAGCCGGCATGGAGATGCTCCCTGAAGGGCCTCGGTCAGGTTTCCAGTAGAGCATAGACTGATGTCGTTTTACCAAAGGACATCTGCCCACGTAACCTTATTCAATTTTTTACAAAATCCTGAGTAGATGGGCTGGCCAGAAATTACACACTGTAATTACATGACCAGTAGTTTACTAGGGTGACGCTGTTAGTTTGGTTTATTATATCAGCATATTGCTCTTTGTATATAGTAGATACCTCAGTCTTTGTAGAGAGAATCTTGTTAAATTCTCCTTTAACTTCTACCCTGCACGAAGTACCATCCAACACGCTAGCATTTTTGAGGATCAGCTAAAAGATACGTACTTAGGCCTCTGCAATGCCATGGGTTACAGACACGAGGTGTAGAAGTCTGGGCTCATCTGCAGGAAGATGACTTTGGCTATTCTATAGGGAAAAAAACCCACCGAAAGCTTTCAACTTGACACAGAATGTTTTGCTCATATTTTCAAACTCTATGCCACCCAGCAAGGAAAATTGTTGGTTAACTGCAGCTCTACAACATTTCTAGGTATGTGACTTTAACGAGGAAGAGTGTAAAGAGTGCAACTCAAGTTCGTTCCTCACCGAATGGGACTGGGGGTGGGGAAAATCAAGAAAACTGGGGAATAGTCTTAAGAATGCTTACCATCAAGTCTCTTCAGCAGGTCATTCTTTGGTAAGGAAATTACTTCGACAAATTCTAAACAAACAAAGTGCAAGTGAAAACGAAGCTCAAGAATTAGAGAGCCTACCAGAACACCACGACATGCCTGTGGCCATCTCCACCGCGCTAGGCCAGACACGTCAGCTGCGGCGAGCTGGGTAACATACCTCCGTCTCCTGAAAAAAACAGAAGGAGGACATTGCAGTAAGGTCTGCTGCCCTAAAACACTGCATGAGTTTGGTGCAAGACACACCAAAAAGGGCGTAAGAATTCAACAGAGACCTGGGTCTCTACTAATTTAACCTATGTACATTAGATTCTATGTACAATCTATGTAGACTATATTAGATTCTATAGATTTTAATAGATCTATATAAGAAACAATCCAACAGTACAAAATTATTGTTCTCCAAATCAAATGTTTTAGAGCAAAACTTAAAGCATGTTCTATGATAATACACTAGGTGTTTTTAAATTGTTAAAACATGAAATTTACCATTTTAACCATTATTTTAATGTTTATTTATGAGAGGGAGAGACAGCGTGAGCAGGGGAAGGGCAGAGAAAGATGGAGACAGAATCCGAAGCAGGCTCCAGGCTCTGAGCTGTCAGCACAGAGCCCGGCGCAGGGCTCGAACCCATGAACCATGAGATCCTGACCTGAGCTGAAGTTGGACGTTCAACTGACTGAGCCACCCAGGTGCCCCTTAACCAGTTTTAATGGTGCAATTTAAAGGCATTAAATACATTCACACTGCTGTGCAGTTATCAGCACTATCCTTCTCCAGAACCCTTTCAGCAACCCAAACAGAACCTGGGTGCCCATTAAACAGTATGTCCCCATATGTGAGGACCTCTCTTCTACTTTGTTTCTACGAATATTTTAGGTAACCTCATGAGTGGAATCACAATATTTATACTTTAAAAACTTTTTTTTCTTAAGTAAGCTCTACACCCAAACATGGGGCCCAAACTCAGAACCTTGAGATCAAGAGCTGTACGTTCCACGGACTGAGCCAACCAGGTGCCCCAATTTAATTCTCTGTCTGGCCTGACGAAGCACTCAGCACCACGTTACCGGAGGTCACCCCACTCAGCAAGCCGCACCCGGGCTGCTGGCTGGCTGGAACTCCACTGTGCATATTCACCATGTTTTTCTGGTCCGGTCATCTCCCAGTGGACACAAGTGGCATCCACCTTTTGGGTACTGTGATGCTGTGTGGACACTGGTTTGCAAGTCCCTCTCTGAGCCCCTGCTTTCGGTGCTTTGGGGTGTAAACCTCCGAGGGGTCTTGTTGGCTCCTGTGACAATTCCCTTCACCTCTGAGGACTGGCAGACTCCTCCACGGCAAGTTCTATGCGCACTTGCAAGTCTGAACGTTGAGTGTTTAAAATCAGCTGTGAGGGGCACCGACACGTTCAGGAGCCACTGAGGCGGTGAGACACGGAAGGATGTGGCTGTGGTGTGTGACACCCCCTTCAATGCGGTAGGAGACAACAGGGAGCTGACAGGCGTTAAAGCTGGAGTCCCAACTTGCTAACAAGTCTAAGAGAACAAGGAGTTTCCCCAGCGTTTCCCTAAGCAGGGAGCTCAGTCCACAACAACCAGCCGCTGGCCTCTAACGACCAGTCTTGCCACTGTCACAGCCACGCGAAGGCACACGTCTGTGATTCTGAAGATTTCCACTGTTTCCTCTTCAGACCTGGCGCTCATGTTACTAAGTGGGAATAAACTCCGTACAGAAAATAGGGAAATGGGAGAATTTAACATTTTATAAAGAATGCATAAAATCAGCTGAGTGTTAAAAACACTATAGGACCCAAAAGGGCCTGGAGTACTGACGAAGTATCTACAGACCTGTCACTCTTCTCTTCTCACCAAGGAGAAACCCAGTTCGGAGCGAGGTAACCAATCATCAGTGCACCAGAACCACCTTACCCGTAGCCGACGCGCACTCACCTGGCTTTGGCTTAGGCCTCACGTTTTCAGCATCATCTCCGTTGATAGTTACGGTCACAATGTGTGTGGTACAGCTTGTCAAGCCGGGATCCATACATACAGCTACGGAGAGAAGCAACCAATCACCTTCAAGGACACCAGTCAGATTCGACGGGTTTCGTTACTCAGATGCCTTCGGAAGGAAACTGGGCTCAGGACTCACAGTGCACACAGAGCCCGGGCAGGAAACTATGCTTGGCCTGATTCGCTCAGCATACGCTGGAGGACGGCACAGCACACACATTTCCCCCCAGAGTTCCTGGGTTAAGCACGCGAAGTCTGGGGGGAGACAATACTGATGTTGTCAGATCCTTTCACCACGTTGAGAAGAAAAATCTAGTGAGGAGGCACGTGGAGGAGGGAAGTCAGAAAGCTTAGGATCTGGCAAACTGTGGAAGGTAAGCCAATCTGCCATCTCTTCTCCGGCTTCAGGGCCTCGTGCGGAGGGGAGGCTCACGTGTACACAGGGACTGAACCTAGTTAGGATTTCTCCCCTGGGAATTAGCCTCAGCGAAATATCCCTTACACCGAGAACAGTGTACTGGTTGGTGAACCGTCAAGGGTCTGTCCCCAAGTACACGCCTGGAGAGCAGTACAAACCTGGAGAGCACTCTGCAACGTCACCTTTGTAGCCAGTTTCTTCCTCGAGTTCCCGAAGAGCTGCTGCTTCCGGGCTCTCGTTTTCATCGATGAGACCTGCAAGTCCAAACTGTTCGTGAGGCGAGAGGGAAATCCTCTCCTTCTGATACTATTGCTGCTGAGCTATGTGAGACGGACCAGAGGACTGTGAAAACTGGTGGTATGGGTCAGACTGACTGAGGCTTGGAGCTTTCCAAAGAGAAAAGGCAGGGGCGCCTGGGTGGCTCAGTAGGTTGAGCATCCGACTCTTGATTTCAGCTCAGGTCATGAGATCGAGCCCTGCGTTGTGCTCAGCACTGGGCGTGGAGCCTGCTTGGGATTCTCTCTCTCTCACTCTGCCCTTCCCCTGCTCACACACTCACCCTGTCTCTCAAAAAAAAAAAGGGCAAAAGAATAACACCCCAGGCAGAGTAAGGAGGTCCTGACAGCTGTCATCTGTTCCTCTTACTCAGACCCCGGCTGTACCCGCAGGTTTCTCAGCAGCACAGAAAGCACTGACCCGTGTGGACTGCTAACTGGCTTGGCGCCGACGGCCTGATGGCCCAGCTTATGGACCCGGCTGTGTGGCACGGCCCAGGAAGCCTGTCACTCTTTTCAGGTTCCTCGTGTGACCCTGTCACCTATCTTGCTTTCCTCCCTCGCAGAGTGATACTGAGTCCGTAAAGAAATGCCAGGATGAGTAAGACCTGCGAGGGAGGAAGGGAGGCTGGCGGACTCGAGACACGGGCCGTGCTCGCAGCGAGCACTAACCAGGGAAGCTGAGTGCGGAGGACCGTAGAACGCAGATTATTTCACCCGAAAAGGAAATGATGCAAAGAAAAAAGTGAAACGCAGGCTATTTAGTTACTTTTAAAGTTCTTAATTTCTTCAGTGAAATGGCAGGTACACGAGAAAAGAAAAAGTTGTGACGCATTTTCGTGGGCTAGAATTTCAGCACAGAACGTACTCCACCGAGTGAGTGAGATCTATTCTCTTCAGACGCGAAGAGCCCAGTTAGGTGCTCTGATGACACAGTGCCCCACACTCTGGAAAGCTCTACTTTCTGTGCAACTCGAGAGAATATTCTAGTGGAATTTAAGGCAGTTTCCCCACCTGCGTACATACAGGAAGACCAAGATATCTTTTCCAGTCATAGGTTTTGGAGTTAAGAGTCTGGCCTAGTTATTACTGTGAGTTTCTTGTCAGAAGCAGGCTGCTAGTGATAGAAAATGAACTCACTTGGCAAATGAGGGAAGAGCAATTCCTCAAAGAGAAGCCAGAGAAAATACTGCTGAGAGGTCGGTGGCCTGGGACCACACCCTCGCCTCCCTTCAGGGGGTTAGCGCATCCAAGAGTGCATTTGAGGGACGCATTTTTTTATTAACATAAACCACCCACAATAGATAAGGTGTCACGTGTCCAAGCGCTGGCCTTCTAGGTGTTCCAGGTGCTGGGCCCGGCGGTCAAGGACTCACCTGCGGGGAATTCCAGGCAGTAGCCGCCCATGGGCGGTCGGAACTGCTTCACCAGAACGATGCACTCGTAATGCAGCGTCCGCTGCAGCACTGGGATGACCGCCACACCTGGGACCGGGAGAGAAAACCAAGGAAGCCCCTCATGAAATCAGGGAGAACTTAGTACAGGGTCAAGGACAGAATTCCCGCCTACGCGAACCTCTGCAGAGACCCAGTTCTCAGCCTGCAGCAGCCAGACCGTTGGTGAGGTTATACTGGTCTATGTGCGCTTGTATTTCCTTCAAGCGATAAATCGAGTCAGTCCCAGTGTCTGTAGCAGATGCTAACTAAATTAGAGTCTATTGTTTTAGGATAAAGGACCTTTTCTCCCAAGGAGTATTTTACTTGGCCTTCTGAGAGAACACAGACAAAACCCCAGTGCATTCTGGAAAACAGAAACTACCTACAAGGAGTTCTGGGCTCCCTCCCTCCCCCCAGCTCTCGGGGCAGACAAAGACAGGGACAAAAACAGCAGCCATTGCAGCTACTCTGTTCATTTCCAGGACAGAGACACAGAAGGGCACGTGAACTGAACAGACGGTCTCTTCTCCTAATTCCATGCCCTCGTCAATTTATAAACCAACTGGTTCATCATAAAGTAGTTCCAAATAGTTTTCCAAACTAAAGGCTCTCACCTAGGTCCTCTGAAGAGAACTCAGAGGATTTCTAGAAGTCCTACCTAGACATGGCATGTGGCTTCACATTATATGGACTTCTGTTTGACTATAAATATTAGTTATACTTTCCCCTCAAAACCACTGGGACGGGGCCTAGATAACAGGGGCCAGAAGTTATTTACAGAGAAAGACTGATTTAGTCACAAAGCACTGCAAAAAGGAACACCAGACTTAAACATAACAGATCATAATCGAAGAGAGCTGCTCTGAGGGCTGGGTTAAAGTAAAGAGAACCCCGCCTCCTGCCGTCAAGCATGGTGACTTCCTCCATGAAGAGTTGTAAGGGGTTTGTGCTCCTACCATCGGCCGACTGCCCCTTCCTGGTCGTACGTTTCACTGTTTCCCACGTTCTGTTCAGGCAGAGAAGCAAAAACAAAATCACTAGTGTCACAGAGGAGAACACCCTTGGGTTTTCAGTCCACAACCAGAACTTTACAAATGTGAAGCATGCAAGTGTGATAATGATGATGGCCAAGGAGACCACAACAATACAGATCCATAAGGGAAAAGCCAATTAATCGTGCTTTCCTGTAGCTTCTGAAACTTTTTCCAAAGAACATGAGCCACCTTACATCTGATCCTCTGAATGGTATCTAAACAGAAGGCCTACTGGTCGCTTAAGCTGTCTTTCAAATTGTTCATTGGGAAGATTTCAGTTTGGATCATAAATCTACAGGTTAGGAGTAAATGAAGCTATTGAGCAGTCTGTGCAAATTAAGCTCCTAGGAGAATTTCCAGCTTTTTTGCTAAGAGTGAATGATACTCTGCAGAATGCGAACCACTGAGACAGTTATTTATGTATAACCTAAAATCTAACAGTCTTAGAAAGCAGGGCCATGCCATTTACTAATTGAGGAATTCTTACATTTAGGCGAGTGCTCTATTTTTTATGTTTGTGATCGCTCTCATCTAAGGGAAAAAAGTGAGATGAGGAATGGTAAGTTCCTGCTCCCTTTTATGGCTTTATTCCTTCCTGATGGGCTATTTGTTTTTTGGAGAACAACGTCCTGAGAATCCCCTTACTGGTACAATGGTGTTTGAAGGGGAAGGACATATGAAGGGAAGTCCCCTTCACTCTTATCCCTTAGACCGGAAAGAAGTAGTAGAAAGCAATGGGAGTGAAGAAGCAAATCAACTTTGGATCCAAGAGAAATAAGACGTCTGAGTGGCTCTGGGGACCGGGGTAAGGAAGGTGTCAACATCTGCCTCCCTCAGGAAGAGCGGGTATGATGAGACGGACCGCCCAGAGGAGCCTCACACTTTTTAAATGGCTGTGCTTAAGGCCGGGACTGTGTCACATTTTCTATTTCTTTGTCACATTTCTATAAATCCAGATACTTAATCTAGTTTAAAAAAAAAAAAAAAAACACCTTTCTGTAAACTGTAGATCTCTTGGTATTATACCCAGATTCGAACAGCGAATGTGTCAAAATGAGCCTATGAAAACTACACACTGCTGTGACGACTCATAACCGCCCAACATTCCTGTTAGTAACAAGAAGCCAACCAACAAGCAATTCTGATAAGTAAATAGTACAGATGGCAAGAGAGGAGACACCTTTTCAGCTCTCTCTGCCGCCCCTTAGGGTTAGTCCTAAGACTGCAGAAGGTAGTGCTGGGAGGGGCCGTGAAGGGGCCGTCCCAAATACACCTGGGACAAGAGGCACAGAGAGTAGCGTCATTATAGTGGTTAAGATGATGTAAAATAACCGGTAACGAGCCGTGCATCATGAGCAATGAAACATAAATCCATTTATACAGGATCCTGGAATCGGGATGCCCCATGGGAGCTCCAGTCATCTTCAAGGGACTCTGAGAGATGAGCGTTTGACTGAGTCAGGCAATCTCAGGCCCTACCTGCCCACCAGCTAAGCCCACAGCCACACATCACGTGAGACCATTCCCTCAGGTGTGAAACTAGGGAATTAAGAGTATGTTAGCTCAAAAGCCTCTCGTGGCTTTAGAATTCTGATTCTAGTTAAGTTACTCCATTTTCTGAGTAACTGCCATAGGAGAAAGCTTGTTTTGTGTTCTTCCCCCGGTCCACAAACACAAGAGGCAGGAAGGGCACAAAGGTGACTTCAGCTCTGCCCCTGTATCCATCAGGGGGCATACTGCCAGTGTGTTTTTACACTCCTGAATTCAGCTCCGTGTCCTTATCCACGAATAACATGGAAGAACAAAGGATTTCTAGCTCCTACTTCATCCTTACCGACATGCTTTTGTATCAGTGTATATGAGTCATGACCTACGGCAAAGTACAGGATTCTCTCTTCAAAGCCTGACACTCTGGTATGAAGGAAATGTCAGTGCTTTACCCAAGAGCTCAAGGAAGACCTACACGTGCAAGAACGGAGGTGAACATGCTATCAACAGGCCACATAAGCAGGTACTTGGTAGGCAGGCGTTAGAGTGCACGCCTCAGCTACTCAAACAGCCTCCCCGGAACTGAGACCTGGACACGAGTATCCCGAAAAGAGTCTCCACGTGATTCGGATGCACGTCCCTGATTAAGAAACGCTGAAGGAGGAAGAGGAGTCCAGTGAAGAAAGGAGATGGGGCAAATGCACACGCATTCTTTAGATTAATCCGTCTTAATATGATTAAGAGTCATATTTGTGTTACAAACTCCACAGTTGAAAGAGAGCCAAACTGTATCATTACAAACTGGGTTCCAACCCGTCTATGTTTTCACAAGTATCAGTTGGTTTGAACATACTGTGTTCCTTAGGCTCGGGCCCGGCCACATTTCTGTGCTGTATCCCTGCGCCTGCTGTTCATTCCCTATTTAGTTCTGCACATCAGAGTCTCTTTAAACAAGTGTTCTGCTGAACGCTTCCCCTGTGCTGATGGGTGGTAGCGCACTTGGCTTTCTTACTTTGAGGTTTTAATTTAATAGTGGTCTGGATAGCTTAATGTTTCCCACAGCCCTCCAACACCGCCCTTTGGAGTATTTTTGCTCGTTTAGTAGATATAATTAAAGTGGTTTCAATTACTGGTAAGTCCATGTACTCTCACACTGATGACAGAAGTATTTCCTCACAAAGAAAGTCTACATTCTTACTTGATTCCTTAGCACATGGGAGTTTTTTTCTGAAATGAATTTATATCATATAATCTGCATACTTTTAAACTTAGTCTTATTTTTGTATTTTCTCATTCTATTTCATTCCTTTTTATATTTCACTAGGGAAATGTTTAACACTTTTTTCTGATAATTTTAATATAAAAAATTTCTCTTCAGAGCAGGGTGAAAGAAGCTAAAAAAATTCTAAACAGAAAATTTGGAAAACAGAAGAAAAAAGGTTTACCACACGGCTGCCATTAATGTTTCGCCAATTTTCCTCCTAATCTTTTTTTATATATTATTTGGAAAGAATTTAAAAAGCATACACACAATTTCCTACTTTATTATCAACTTAATAACTTTTCTCAACTTGCTAGATTGTCTTCAGAATCTGCTTTGTAGATAACTGCATATATTCTAACAAATGAATACACTGAAAAGTTATTTCCCCGTTTTTAAACTGAGAATTGACATACAATATTGTATGTGAGGTGTAGAACACAGTTACTCAATAATTATATACATTACAAAATGGTGACCACAATAAGGGTAGTAACCATGTGTCACCCTGCAAAGCTGTTATAGTATTATAGATTATACGCCCTTATACTGTATGTATTTTTATTATGCTACACTAGAACAATTATTTCCCAAGCTTTAAGATGGTTAGGGTGCTTTCGGTTTGTCTTAATTTTTTTAAATTTTGTGAACACTGGGTGCTTTCAATTTGACTTTGTTTTTTTAAATTTTGTGAACATTTTTCATGCATTAAATGACCCCAGACAGTCAGTCTCAGGAGTGAGATTACTGGGGTTGACGGGTGTTAAATCTTTATGGGCAGTTGGTACATACTGTGAAATGCTTTGCAAAACTTTTTTTTTCTTTTTTCTTTTACAATTTACATTTCCATGAGCAAGGTGTAAAGCATGTAAGTTTTACCTCAAACCCAGCAATGTTCTCTCCTTCCTCCTTCTAATTTAGAAATTAAAACCTGGTCGGGCTCTGTGCAGACAGCTCAAAGCCTGGGGCCTGCTTCAGATTCTGTGTCTCCCTCTCTCTCTGACCCTCCCCTGCTCATGCTGTCTCTCTTTCACTCTCAGAAATAAACAAAACATTAAAAACAATTAAAAGAAAAAAAAACCCTGGTGTGGCTCAGAGGAGGAAATGTGGATTGTTAATTACTCTGCTGCTTTATCAGCTTCAGTTGGGGCTTGGCCCAAATTTCTGGTTCATTCTAATCTAATCTACTCAGGGCGAATGGTGTTAAAATCAATTCCTGATTACTTAATGTAACAAATTTACAATGTAATTGTATTCAGCGATTAGAAGTAACCCAAACATTCTGACAGTGGGAAAATACGGATTTTTCATTTAAGACCGAGTTTACAATGAAAAAAGTATCAGTTTATGCCAGACACTAAGTGGAGACCCCAAGAACCCAAATACTGAGCATTTTACAAAAGGGAAAAAAAACCATTTACCTTATTTTACCAGTAGGATCCATGTACGTCGTTTTTTCAAGCTTGACCCATTTTCCTTCTGAAATTAACTAAAAGGAGACAGTAAGTTGGGAAGCTTTTAAACCGAGGATTTTATTTAGAAGGTGTTTTCTTTCAGATTTTCTCTGTGTGGCCCTCCCGGGGATCACGTTTCCCTCCCAATAATTAGTGCAGGTTTTCAGTTCAAAGTTTGGGAAGTTGTCTTCCTGAAGGGTGGTTCTGCTGCTTTTTGGGGTTTTGGAAGTAATACTGAGAGGTGGAAAGAAATGATAGTTGAAACACTCCTGGGTGGGGGTGTGGCGGGCAGACAGGGAGGATGGAGGAGTGAGGGGTTTTCTGGGACCCAGTGATCTATCCCCTGAGCCCGTTGCTTGTCACACAGGTGTGTTCAGTAGGTAGCAAGCCATCAGTAGCGGTTTACAATCAGTGACGACAGGGAAGGCTGTCTGAGGAGACCACGTCCGATGACTGCAGTGGCACATGTGCTTCCCACCCAACCTGAGACAGGCAGCCCGAGTCGTTCTGCCTGGACACCGGGTTTTGAGTTTCAGTTATGAGGACTAACTTACTGCCGGCACTACCCTGAACTGAGAGGGGAGGGTCACTGCAGGCATAAAGCAACGCGTCCTCCTTACTATCCTATCTGTCACTTCTGGCCAGCAGCACCCTACTGATTATCAGCAGATCTAGTCACAGACAACATGGAAAGATTTTTAAACTATAAACAACCTCAGGAAGGTGTCAAGATCTGAGTTCCAAGATGAAGGACTTAAATTTTATCCACTCCAATGGTTCCTGAGGGAAGAGACTTATTAAAAACTAAACTGCATCACATGTCAGACATACATTAGTTCTGGGATTCAGACTACAACTAACAACTTAGATTTTTACTGTTCTTAAACATATGTACAGAGACCATAAACAGTTTACGAAGATGCAAGACTTAAGTATGAAGTGTCTAAACTCTAAAACTCCCATAGGACTTGTTCTTCTACCCGGGAAAACCTTTTTAAAATTTGAGAATTTTTATACAAACAGCCACAATCCACTTTAAAACAGTCTTGATTTCACTAGTGCATATAATTAAGAGATACACTCTTGCTCCCATACGAGAGCAAAATGCCCCTGAGTCCTAAAACGGGAGCAGAACACTGCTCAAAAGCTGTCTTTAAGAATTAAATGCAATCGTTTGAAATGATAGTCTACACATTTCATTTGGACTCAGCTCTGTGTGGGGAGAGAGCAGGGTAGTGAAAAATAATTTATACCTCCTCTGAAATAATAGACTGTTTGGTATTTCGAGAAGGATCTGCTGGCTCTTGGTTTTCCATTTTCAAACCGGTCAGTCTTTAGTCCTCAGGTAAGACGTTCACGCTGTAAGAGTAGTAAGATTTGTTTAGGCTACATTTATTTTTCTGAATGCAACATCTGAACAGAGGCTGCTTGTCAAAGTACTTAAAATGGTTAAAGACTTATCTGTCATCAAGGCTGCTTTGCTTGCGTGAGCCTGGGAAGACTGACCCAGACGGCGGGTCAGTGCAGAGGCCCCAGGATATATGCAGGAAAGAGCCGGCAGCCGTTCCAGTTAGATTCAGCCCGTGTTGGCTAAGCTCCTCCGGGGCCGGCACCAGGCACTGACACTTCCATTCTTGCATTTTCTGACTCCAAATTTAAAAACTTTCCAAGGGGAAACAGTACAAAAGTTGTATACCATTCCCCATTCCCACCCCTTAACCACTGTCCCTTATCTACCCTTTACAGCTCAACTGTAAGAGCTGTAGGGGCTCTTTCTGGCTCCCATAAATATATATATATTTAAAACTGGTAGTAAATGGATATACCGTTTTGATAATTTCAAAATGTGCAGTTCAGGAGAATGAAACACAATCCCATTGTTGTGGCCTGTTCACTTTGAAGTTTTAACACGGATCACAGTCATGGTTGTCCATGAGTTGCCAAGTATCACCATGTCCGTGGTGGAAAGAAAAGGCTCATCTCTTTTGTTATCCGCTACTACATCCTCTGTTCTTGGCTTATTCTCCCACAATGTCTAAAGATCTTTTTCTGCCCTTGAAATGGACTGAATAACCTGGATGCATACAGAATTATGGGCTGAAAATAACTTTCTATCAGAAATATGCGGGCACAACTCAGTTGTCTTGCTTCTGGTGCTGCCGTTGTGAAATCTGAAGTCATTCTGATTCCTGACCCTTTTTCTACAGGGCCAGTTTTCTTTCTCTGGAAATCTGTAGTTATTCTTGTCTTCACGTAGAGGTTACTGCATTGGGTTCTAAAATGGGTCCTTCCTTTTTTTTTATTGAATGTAGTTGACATACAATATTATATTAGTTTAAGGTGTACAACATGGTGGTTCAATGTTTACACATATTATGAAGCCATTCCCATGGTAAGTCTACCACCATCTATCACCATACAAAAGTTGTTACAATATTATTAACTTTATTCCTATGCTGTACATTACATCCCTCTGTCTTATTTATAACTGAAATCTGTACCTGTTAATCCCCTTCTCTTATTTTGTCAAGTGGGTCCTTTTAATCTGGAAACCATAGTGTGCTTCTTTATGGGGAACTTTTCTTGAATTATTTCACTGGTAATCTCCTTATTTTCTCTGTTCTTTGTTTCAGAAACTGACCTAACTGTTGGACTTCCTAAGCTGATCTTCTGTCTTGCCTTTTTCATTTCTATTTTCTGTTTTCTTATCATCTTTAAAAAATTATTATTTTTATTTTTGAGACAGAGAGAAAGCACAAGCAGGGTAGAGGGCAGAGGGAAACAAAGAGAGAGAGACTCTTTAACAGGCTCCATGGTTATCTAGATGGTGTGGGTACTGGCATAAGGATAGACAGATAAACTGATGGAAAAGAGACTCCAGAATTAAACCCACGGATTTATGGTCAGTTGATTTTTTTTTTTTTTTGAGAGAGAGAGACTGAGAGGGAGAGAGCAGAGGAGGGGGCAGAGGGAGAAAGAATCTTAAGCAGGCTCCATTATCAGTGTGGAATCTGATGTGGGACTCAATCCACGACCGAAGGATCATGACCCAACTAAAATCAAGAGTTGGATGCTCAACTGACTGAGCCACCCAGGTGATCCTGCTCATCCAATTTTCAACAAAAGTGCCAAGTATTCCAAGGGGATAAAAAATAGACTTTTCAAGAGATTGTTCTGGGCCTAGACCCATACATTCACAAGGACAAAAATGAACCTCTGCCTAACACCATATATAAAAATTAACTCAAAATAGATCAGAGATCTAATGTAAGAGCTAAAACTACAAAACTCTTAGAAAAAAAATAAGTGTGTATCTTCATGATCCTGGGTTAGGCAATAATCTCTTAGATGCGACACATAAAGTACAGGCAATCAAAGAAAATAGAAATAACTTGCACTTCATCAAAATTAAAAACTTGTGTGTTTCAAAGGATACCATCAAGACAGTAAAAAACTACTTACAAAATGGGAAAAAAATGTACAAATCTGATAGAACTATATCTGAAATCTGCAAAAAACCCCTTAAAGCCCAATAATTGAAAAGACAAATAACAATTAAAAATAGGCAAATGACTTTCAAAGAAGATATACAATGGCCAATCAGCACATGAAAATATGTCCAGTGTTGTTAGCTATCAGAAAAAGGCAAGTCAGGGGTGCCTGGGTGGCTGTCAGTTGAGCGTCTGACTTCAGCTCAGGTCATGATCTCGCGGTTCGTGGATTGAGTCCTGTGTTGGGCTCTGTGCTGACAGCTCAGAGCCTGGAGCCTGTTTCAGGTTCTGTATCTCCTCCTCTCTGACCATCCCTTGCTCACGCTGTCTCTCTTGCTCTCTCAGAAATAAAGAAAAAAACATTAAAAAAATTTTTTTAAAAAAAGGTAAGTCAAAACCACAATGATACCACACTTTGCCCCTACTTTGATGACTATAATAAAAAACAGATGATAACAAGTGTTGGTGAGGAGGTGGAGAAACTGGTGTACACTGCCGGAAGGCATATAAAATGGTGCAGTCACTTTGGAAAACGATCCTCAAAAGGTTAACCATAAAGTTCCCATATATGACCTAGTAATTTCACTCCAAGAGAAATAAAAGCAGTATCATTTGTAACAGGCCCAGAGTGGAAACAACCCAGACATCTATCATTTGATGAATGGATATATAAAATGTGGTATTCCATTCAGTGGAATAATATTCATCCATAAAAAAGAATGAAATACTAGGGCGGCCCAGATGGTTAAAAAGCACCTGGCTTCAGCTCAGATCAAGATCTCAGTTTGTGAATTCAGGCCCCGCCTCAGGGTCTTCACTGACCTTGCCTAGCCTCCTTGGGATTCTCTCTCTCCCCNGTGCACTCTCCAAATAAAACTAAAAAAAAAAAAAAAGGCAACGAAGTACTGATACATGCTTCAACATGGATGAACCTTGAAAACCTGATCCCAAGTGTGAGAAGCCACACACAGGAGGCCAAACATTGTACGATTCCATTTATATGAAATATCCATATAGCAAATCCAGAGACCAAGAAAGCAGATTTGTGGTTGCCAAGACGCTGGGGGGAAGGAGAGAATAGGGAGTGACTGCTTATGGGTATGGGGTTTCTTTTTGATGAAAAATGTTCTAGAATTAAACGGTGGTGATGGTGGCACCATTTTGCGAATATACTAAAAACCAGGGATTTTTACAATTTAAGAAAGCGAATTTCACGGTATGTGAATTGCATTTCACTTAACAAAACAATCACCTTTGCAGTTTTAAAATCCCCAAGAGACAAAGAGTTGGCTTGCTGAAAGCCACGTTAAATGTAAAGGTTGACAAAGCCTGGGAGACAAGTCAAGGAGCTCTGCGTTACAAGTAACCATTTTACTGTCCTCTGGATGTATATTTTGCCCAATACTCAACACATATTTCTGTTTAAAATTAAGCGTATTTCTGTTGTGTTATTAAGGGGTGATCAACACTGGTGCTGTGGATTATTATGTGTGCAAGCCTAGGATTTCAATTTCCAATAAGGACTTTGGCAAAGAAGCAAAACTTGAGGCCCTAGGCAAGAAAAAAAATGATTTCATGCTGAAGAAATAAAAGCCACTCAATGAAGATGAGAGAAAGAAATGTTGACACATTTTCACACTAAAGAAGAAACTTGAAGAAATACTCACAAACTGTATTAATGTTTGTAAAAAACCAAACAAACATCAACTGTGTATCTTGGGTAACTCGGCTCACACAGCCAACGGCAGACGCAGTAAAAGGCAGGCAGTCTCCTGGATGCTAGGGCTATAGCGGTGCACACAACAGACAAAGGTCCTGTCCTCCACACACTTACATTCTGGTGGGGAGGGAAGGGAGAAAATTGAGAACAATATACATAATTTATGTCAGAGGCAACACGTTTTCCAGAGGCAGATTAGGAAGAATAAGAGTGGAGAAGGTGGGGTGTGTGTCGAGTGGTCAAGAAAACCCCTTTTAGGGGCACCTGGGTGGCTCAGCTGGTTAAGTGTCCGACTTCAGCTCAGGTCATGAGCTCACCATTTGTGAGCTTGAGCCCCGAATCGGGCTCTGTGCTGACAGCTCAGAGTCTGGAGCCTGCTTCGGATTCTGTGTCTCCCTCTCTCTGTCCCTCCCCTGCTTGTGCGGACTCTGTCTCTCAAAAGTAAATAAACGTTGGAAAAAAATTAAAAAAAAAAAAAAAGAAAGAAAGAAAGCCCCCTTTAATTTTGTGACATTTGAAGAGAGGCTTGAAAGTCATACAACAGTAACCCATGTGGATGTAGAGACAGTCATTTAGTTCTATGCAAACAGCATAAGAAAACCGGCAGTGACTTCTGGTTAACTTTTAACTAGCTTTGGTTTATATATGACAGATAACCTACATTGTTCAAGGCAATCAAAGCAGCATGAAAACTAACCATATGTTAAATCGATGGTTGGCTACTGGTCAATGTTTGTGGTTTCTACACCCGGATAAAAGAACTTTGTCTACCTACATTTTTATCTTCCAGATTTCCATTCCTTTTTATTAGTAACATATACATCGGAGGATTATTTCCTCTGCTTTTAATTCTAACACTTAAAAGAAAGTAACTTTTAGGCAACTACGCAACCCCATTTATTGCACAATGTACGTAATCTGTCTGGAACGGGGCAAAATGCCTGGATTAATTTTCTACCTTCTTTTGAAAAAAAAATTTTTTTTAATGTTTATTTGTCTTTCAGAGACAGAGACTGAATATGAGCAGGGGAGGGGCTGAGAGAGGGACACACAGAAGCCGAAGCAGGTCCAGGCTCCTAGCTGTCAGCACAGAGACTGATGCGGGGCTCAAACCCGCAACTGTGTTATCATGACCTGAGCAGAACCTGGAGGCTCAACTGACTGAGCCACCCAGGTGCCCCTCTACCTCTTTTTGAAAACTGGCATTTTGGTAACTGTTCTGTGCTTATCCAAACGTCTTAAAAACAGGTAACTGCAGGCCTCAAAAGTATAAACACCACCAAAAGTTCGTAAAGGAAGAGCTAGATAATCTGTAACTTTTTCTATGGAAAGGGTTCTTAACTGGATTACCAGTAAATCTGCACAAAATGAAGCTCGCCACCCCCAGGTGAGGATCTTTAAGGGCAGAAGGGCCACCAGCTCCTTTAAATTATCTGCGTGTCTCCTTATCTTTGTATCTTGAGAGCCTCTCTCAGATTGTCAAAGGGATTGTAGATGGCCAAAATGTGGAAAAAGTATTTTTTTTTTTTTTTTTTTTAGAGAGAGAGCGTGAGCGGGGGAGGGACAGAGGGAGACACAGAATCTGAAACAGGCTCCAGGCTCTGAGCTAGATGTCAGCACAGAGCCCAACGTGGGGCTTGAACCCGCAAACCGTGAGATCATGACCTGAGCCGAAGTTGGATGCTCAACCAACTGAGCCACCCAGGTGCCCCGAAAAAGTACTTTTCTAAAGGACTCTTTTTCATCTACTCTTCATCAACCATGTTAGTTAAAATCCCTTATGAAACGTTCTCCTGTAATCAAAAGCTGGATTTTTGGTCAGCAAATGTTAAGCTCTAAACAGTTGTTTCAACAGATCATATTTAAAAATATTGAAGCTAGAATGTTAGAGAGCTAGAAAAACAAAAAAACAAGCTATGGACATAAAAATTACCTAAAAGAAAAAAAGTGGCAAACAGGGCTGAACCTCTCCAGGGTAATTACTTGGAATGCAATCAGCCCCAAGGGGCAACAGTATTTTGTAGCAATCTGCTGACAGCGTAAATAACCAAAAAAAAAAAAAAGGTTACAGGGTGATTTCCAAAGTATATTCTTTACCCTGTGATTCCCAAAATGTTCAGGATTATAAAAGCATCTCAAAAACACTACTGGAACAAAAAAGGAATATTATTTTTGCACCATTTCAAAAACAGAAACTCAATGGTGCCATTTGGGGACTAGTCACTACACGTAGGCAGTACAGAAACAAATGAGGCTCCAACGCAAGCTGCACCCCCCCCCCTTACTGTGAAAGAGCTTTCCCTAGTTGACTCAATGCTATTTTGAGATTTAAAAGTAAAGTGTACATTTTCTCCACTTCATTAGCTAGCATTTCAAATCACCTATGTTTTGCTAATATGCACATTAGACTTTCTGTTGAGTTCTAATTCACAGGATGCATTTTCACTTAGTTTGGTCTGAAACACTGAATGTCTCTGATGTGTTAGCTGTATGATTTTTCCAGGGCACAAACAACTCTAGTGAGGGAAAACATCACAGGATTGTTAGAGTGCCACACAGTGGCAGGCAGGAGGCTAGCTGGCTTTCTGAGCATGGGCAGTTCAAACATTTGGGTTTGTATATACTAAGTATAAACTAAGCCATATTCCTGCCCTCGGGGACATCATAGTTCAAACTGCAAAGAACCAGAGGGTAATGCCTATCATAGAGATAATGCAACATCAGGGTGTTTTAAGTGAGTGAGAAATCATATCCACTTGGGAGGCAGGGAACATAGCAGACCTTGTAAAGGCTACTACTAAGAGGCCGTATGATATTATAATTTAGATACCAAGAAGGCAGGGAGAGAATTTGAAGTAGAAGGAACCAGATAAATAAACAGAGACACTAATGGGGGAAGGGTTGAGAAATTATAGTAGAGTTGGGCAAACTCTGTTGTTCTCAACCTTTCCCTCCCACCCCCTCCAAAAAAACCCACAAAACTCCGGAAACAAAGCCCATGCATATTATAGATGATGTTAACATTTGCAAACACATTTCCTAGGGCTTACACAGATGTGGCTCGACGTCTGACCCCTCCCCCAAATTTGCAGGTAACCCTGACTGACCTGCCACAACCCTGACTGTTGCTAGGTAAGCTCCTCTTGGGGACAGCACTTAAAATTTTCTGCTGAAGGGAGGAAGAGAAAGGATTACTTTTTCCCAATTTTAGGTATTTCAGTCTTAGTAATGAGCTGGATTCAGGTTAAGAGGGAGAGGAGTTTGCACTCAGGTTTGTCATTACTCAGTTATTACCATATTGGCATTCCTGCATTTTGCTGAGGTTGCAAAGTGAAGCAAAAATCACAGGAAATAACACCATGGCTACTCTCTCTCAGGTACAAATTGAGTACTGGAAATACCATTTATGCTCAACAAAATAAAAGGTGTGGAAACTCAAATCATAAGCAAAGCTTCTGATGGACCAAGGTCAGGCAGACGGAACAGTTTAATGATTGGATTGAGAAATTTACAATAAGGCATTTTGAAAGAAATTAAGTGGGAGAGGATTAATTTTTGCAAAAATAACTTTATGATCTTGTAAAGTTAAGCATCAAATGCTTGGGCCTGTCCAAGATGCCATTCTACATTCTTTCAGAATAATTACACAGAAAAAAATCACTTGATTTACAATGAGCAACGAATCAGTTAGTATGGGTACATTTAACAGTCTTGCTTATAGTCATAAAACTTTTAAACCTTTAGTTTCTTTTAAAGATAATATTTTGATCGGTCCTTCTTTGGTACTGCTCATGGTAAAATGTTCGTATCCACATCAAAAGGATCCACTTAACGTGAACTTTCCTTTGCTGACAAAGATGATCCTCTGATAATGAAGACTTCCTGTAGTTAATTTGTCAATTATGGAAAGCCACGGAGTTTCTTTTCTTTTCCTTTCGGACAGAAGTGGGGGTTGGGCGGGGAAGAGAGGTAACTAACATTTTACTGAAATTATGCTACTCGGGTGATTTATAATCATCACATTTACTTCTGGCTGGGAACTAATTACCCTTGGGAAGGTTAATTGGTTACAGCTCTATAGTAATAAGACCAGTAAAGAAGCTCGGGCAAGAGAGGATGTAGGTTTGGTATAGAGTGACAGCAGTGGCCAGGAAGCTTGCATGAGACTTTATTGTTCTAAATCAGTGTCTAGGACAGGGTTTCCACAGCTACTTCCAAGATGTCAGCGTTCAAACATGGGTACACTGAGTTTGAGATAGCAGCGAGATATCCAAGTGGGTAAAACCAGCAGGTAAATGAAAGTTTTAATTTAGAAGAGAAGTCATATGGTGGGATTCAGGGAAGCAAAGAAACGTTTTTTCATAATTTAGAACTGTGCAAAAAAAAAAAACTTCCCCCACAATCACTTAACTACTGATATTTTTAAGGCATGCATGAGAAAAAGCAACTATTTCAACTGTTGTAAAGGTTTTATTGAAGAAACTGGAGTATAAACACTTGATGGCTAAGTGAAGAAAAGACAAATATGGTGGCTAAGAAAATAATCGAAGGGAATTTAGCTGTATCCATTTAGAATAGTGGTGCATCTGGCAGTAATGCTGACTTATTCGAGGCTGGTTAAATGTGTAATTAGTTACTTAAAATCAACTGTAAGACTAAAAAGTCACTGAACACGCTTCTAAAGTAGATAGCCTGACTAAAAGACATCTGTGAAAAATTCCTTCCCAGCAGAGTTTATATTCAAGTTTACAAATTTGGCTGCTTCGCTGCAAATAACTGCAGTTCTGTATTAATGCTTTGCAGCTGCCTCAACCTCTACACTCAGGTTTCCTGGGCTGTTAACATAGGACTCTTCCAGAATGACTGTGTTCCCAGTTTCTAGTTCCACCTACACATCTATTGATTATCTTCAACAGAAAATACCTTACTCCAATTCACCCCAGCACTACTAACATTTCCTTCAGTAGGAACCTGTTTATTTCTAGATCAAATCAAAACAAACATTTAGAGTGATTGCTCCAACCCCCCCTCCTACCTCCCACATTAGGTCTCTCTTAAATCTGGCAGTCTGGCAGCGTATGGAGCATTGCTTCATTTCCCCTCAAAACAGAAAGGACTGCATAATCCTGGCTCTCAAAACACTTCATGAAAAGCTACTGCCGCCCCTCCCCCAGAATATACTGCAGCATTGTAATTTACCTCTACTGGGAAAAATGTATCTTTAAAAGCGATGCTCCCAACTAAACCACTTAGCCAGTAACATTTTTGAGAAAAACAAAACATCGAACTCTTCGGGGAAAAGCTTTTCACTCCAAACAGGCAGAGGATCCTGTAATTCTCCTAATGAATACTTTCCTGAAGAGGCCTGTAGTTGACGGGCTTCCTACCTTCTGATACAAAACTGCTTACACCAGACTGTGCACTTTTTTAAAAAAGATTTAATTTCTACACCCAACGTGGGGCCTGAACTCACGACCTGGAGATCACCTGAAGAGTGTGCAATTTTAAGGAGATACCTAAAATCTGCGCCCTGAGACAGACGTGACTGCGGCAGGTCTAAGGCATGTTACTGTAAGGAGGCGAGGTTTTAAAAGTCATTTCTCAGCAACTAGAAACTGATTTCTTTTGAAAAACAAACAGAAGTGTACTTTTAAAATATTCTGTTATCTGGTAGCCAACTGATAACGTCATTACGAAAGAGATACGGAAAATAACGGAGTGATGGGAGACAAGAGAAGGAAAAAGAATGATACTGCAAATTTCACTAGACCAGAATTCTTCCACTCTTAGGATCCCGGCCCGGCCCGGCTACTGATACAATCTGGGTGTATTTTTCCAGGCTGCTCCGTTGGCAGGGCTGGAAGAAATGCATTTCACGCTCAGAGGAGACACTTCTCCCCTCTCGTCCGTGTTCCCAAATTCACCTCTCCTCCTCTACCTTCAAAGCCGAACTCCCCGGGAGCGCACGGCCAGGATTCTCTCCCTGTCCCCTCAGAGGCCCCCTCCGCGTACGAAGAGGTGCCGTCACCCTCTTTGCAGATGCTTCAACCACTGCACTCAAATGAAGTTAACTGCAGTGGTTTCCTGCCTGCCCTTCTCCGAATAGTCCGGGCTCTTCTCCCGCGCTCCCCGGTCTTCTCTAAACTGGCCCTCCTCTCCGCGCCGCCGCAGCGGCCGCCCCCTCGCTTCCCGGGTCGCGCACCCAGCCGGCAGACTGGGACACGCGCGTGCGGCTGCCCGCACGCACCAGATGTGCTCCCTCCCTCGTCCCCAAAGAGGGGATTGTGCATGACTGGCCCGCGCCCCGTTACCTACTCCAAGGTGTGGGGCGAAGGGGAGGGTACTCCTTTGGGGAGGGGGACGAAAGAAGAAAGCACGAATCCGGGGCAGCAGTCTCAGAAGACACCGGTACTACTGCTGAAGGCAAAGCCGCACCTCGCGGTGATGAGGCTGTGAGCTCGGCCCCTCCCGCTTCCCGTAGAATCCCCGCCCGTGACCTCGCCTGAGAAAGTTACCTTCCGGGGCGGGGCACGCCTTCGAAGCCGCTCCTCAACACTTCCGGAATTCCTTTCGCGGGACGCGGACGCGTCGCGTGTGCTGGTGCGTGCGGGTGCGAGTGGCCACGGGAACGACGCCCCGCGATTCTCCTCCGCTCTTTTCTGCTACTGCCTNGCGGCGGCGGCGGGGGCTGGAGGATGAAGAAGGAGCATGTGCTGCACTGTCAGTTCTCCGCGTGGTATCCACTGTTCCGAAGTCTTACCATCAAGAGGTAAGACGGGAGGGGTGACGCCGGGGCGGTAGGCAAAAGGGAACTGCGACATTTGGGGCGAGTCCTAGCTCCATCAGACGAAAAAAACGCAGGCCTTCTAGCGACTGGATGGGAGCGCCGGTGCCCAGATTGCGACTTCCTAGTCCAGTTTCAGGCGGGGAGAGTGATGAAGTCAGTGCATGTTTGCTGAGCGTCGTGTTGCGTTCAGGGAGTGTGCTGGAGGGGGCGGGGTAGGAGGGCAGGTCATGGTTCTTTGAAGGTCGGATGGTGGGGGGACTAGTGGATGAAGCCGGTTCAGGTTTGGAAGTTTACCGTCACTGCTTTTACAACTGCCAGAGAGGGGAAGTGATCAGAACTGGGGAGTCTGGACTTTGCCACTGACTAACCCGCCGGAGGCTTCATTGCTTTCAGTCGCTGTTAAGATGTGAACAGCGATACAGACCCTGCCTGAAATCCCCCTGCGAAGCTCCAGTAAGATAGCGTAACAAGGAAGCATCGGTGTCCTTATATATTTTTAGGGATTGGGATGTACTTTGACAGGAAGCCTTCCCTGGAAAAGGAGTGAAACGGGATTTGTTTTCTAGTTCTCTGACCTACAAAAGGGGACCCATCCCTGGTTTGCAGGGCTAACAGGGGAGTAACTTCTTTCTTCACTGGGTCCTTCAAGGTAATACAGGCAAGGCAGCTGGGAAAATACCCACAATGTTCAAAAGCAATCATAGCCCCTGTAGAATAATGCGGGAGCAGGCTTTCACTCGTTAAGAGGGATAGATCAAAGAACTGCATATTCATGGACAGGATTTTCTGTATTTTGCCCGCTCCCCCTTTAGGCCTATATTATCACTTATTTAGATACCACGTGTCCTCTGGTCATTTGGTTCTCTTGGTGCATAGTGTGAATACAGAGAGGGAAACGATTTTGAAGTCTTGGGGATTTGGAAGAGCCTTAAGAGATTATTCAGGAGACAGTTCTTTTCCATACTGTTACTCATCCGTAGGATCTGTTTCTAGTTGGAGGTTAGAGCAGCTCAAAGGAAGATAGTTCTTGCATTTGAAGGTGGTTGAAGTCACATCAAAACAAAAGGAAGAGCTTCAAGAGCAGCAGTAGACGTTGCATCCTAAGAGGTTACCTTCCTCTGGGATATTCCAGTCTTTCGTTACATTGTATAATGGGAATCAGCTCTGGGTCTGGTGTGAGGCTGGAGTTATTGTGGTGGTGTGACAGACGGATTTTGTGAACCTGTCAGACGTTTTCCCACCGAGTTCACTAAAAGCCGATGTGCAGTGTGCGCAGGTGCCTTTTGTAATCTCTGGCATGGTTTTCCTCTGCCTTCAACAGTGAAGTCTAATGGTTAAGAATTGGATTCTGGAAGCGGGGCCATCTGCCTGGCTTTGGATATTGGTTCCGCCAGAATCTTGAGCAAATTGCTTATAATAATGTCTCTAAGCCTCGTCTGGAAATTTGAAGAAATAATAGGATTGCTGTGGGAATTAGATGAGGTAAAACATTTAAAGTGTTTGCCACTGTTTCTGGCATGTAGTAAATTCACGGAAATGCTGCTTGTTGTTGCATTTTGGATTTAGTCAAAGCTCCACTGAAGCAAAATAATTGTAGTTCACTTAGAGTGTGTACCATTCATACGAGGCTGAGAGTGAAAAATAAACCAGGAGGTGGGTTTTTCTAAAAGTACACAACTAAGCTGTGTTGCCTGAAACTGTTCTTTACTCTGTCTTTAAACTACTTCCTCAGTCTGTTTAGTTCTCTGGTAATATCCCTGGCACTTAACCCATGGCAGGATGGCCCTCCACAACCTGCACCAATCCGGTGGGGTTGCGTTAGCTTTGTCATTGTCCCCGGCAGCTTTAATGCTGAGGAGACCATATTGTTGGTATTGACTCAGCATTATTATTCAGTGTTTACTACTAATCATGGTTCAGAGATGACTTAGGTGGGTAAGAATACAAGTTTATGTTTTGATAAGTTCTGGAACCTTGACTCAGGCTTAAGAATCATTAGCTAGGTGACTTTGGGCCATCCCCTTTACTTGTTGAAATCGGTTATTTTCCTCAAACAAAAAAAGCTATATTAAAATAATCTTTGAAAGCTCCTTTTTACCTTTAAAATTGTATTAGAATAACTTGTCTGTGTGTATACTGTTATGTCCCCTTGATCTCGAATCGGTTAGGATCTAGGATTCTAGGATCTAGAATAGGATACTGCATGTATAAGGTACTGAAGGGGATATAGAATGGGGTAGGTACTTTGTCGTTTAATTCTTCTACATCTATCAGACTGGCCTCATTGGACTCTCACCTGCACTTGGATTTCAGTGACCGATCTAAACTCTTTCCTGACAGCCTCGTAGCTCATGTGTAAAGCACATCTTCGCCTGGTACAGCACTTAACATATTATGCCATGATTTTTTTTTTCTTTGTATCTTTTCCCTCATAGGCTTTGAGCTCTAAATGGAATCATTTGGTGTTCTCCTTGATTTACATAACGTAATGCAAGATACTGTCATTAGGGTGACTTTAGTACTGTGATCATAGAACTCAGTGACCCCTGAGAAGTAAGCAGAATCTAAGTCGACGTCAGCTCAGATCTTGAAGAGTTGTAGACCCTCCAGTAAGAAGAATATGCAAAGAATTCAGAGTAGAATCCAGCAGTGAACAGATGTTTTGAAAGCAGGCAAGGGGTGATACAACCTGGAGGGAAAGTCGAGATTCCAGTCAGACTTGGGGTTAGTATCATTCAGAAGCGAGGATGTAGACTCTGAAATCATTGATTTGGGGGCTTAGAGATAGTACTAGCCTGAAAGGGCTCTGTGTGCTCTCATCACGGGCAAGGAGAGCACCCTAGGTGTCTAGGAGCTCGCCTTCCTACCAGCAGGCCCCTGAGAAGACAAACTTCCAAAATTCTGTTGGAAAAGGAGTAAGAATATTTTTCCAAGTTTTTAAATAGCGGTGGAATGTTTGCAAGAACCTTAGATTGACTGTACTTACAATTTAATTTGCTGGTCTCCTTACGAGTGTAATTATTTGGGAACGCTTGTTTGTAATTAGACAATTGACATACTTAAAAACTGAATAGATTATTTAATCATAGAGTTAAAAATTTTAAAGCAACTTTTAAGTTTCAAAGTCTTGCTTGAAATTGGTTAAAATTTAGCAGATTTACAAATACAGTAGTAAGATCTAGTGGTTGACCTTAAAAACCTGAAGAATTAAGCTTTTCAATGTAAAATTATAAATTCGATAAGTCAGATACTAGTTTCAAAAACTGAACTCGCCCGCGAACAATCTTTTTTGTGCACATAAACCATTTTTAATTGGCCAGAAAACTTAATAAATGATGCATGAGTCAATGTCCTCTTGATCTTATGAAAACAGGCCATCATTTCTTTTCACCTGTTAAAGATATCTGCCTCAAGGTCAAAATAATAGCATTACATTTAGGTACCTGTTGCAGAATTTCTTTATAATTTATTATTACAGAGTAAAAAACAAATTATCCCATGAGATTCTGAAGTGACTTCAAGTTATGGCTTTGCCATCCCCGAATTATCTGAAACAAATTAAACTAAAGCAGCTTTATGGCTCTGGCAGTCCACTGACTGGAATTCCACCAAAACATTTCTGGATGCAAGATGAATTCTTAGCCTTATGTGCTCACTGCCAACCAGAGTGGTTTCCAGATCTGAAGTCTACCTCTGTCTTCTGTCTTACAAGGTGGTCAGATGCTGTAAATTTCTGATTTGCTTACTGCATTTCCTGTGTTGCTGTAAATATCTGCTGGTGTCTGATTTCTGGAAGGCACACGTTCTCACTCAAAATCTCTTGAGCTTGTGCCTTTTGCGCTGTAATTTCAATGTGGTTCTATGGATTTGGTTGGTTTTGTTTCTTTACCACAGTTGGTAATATATGAACCGAATTTAGTTTACCACAATCTTTATTCGTATTATTCTAATTTTTTAGTCTCCTAAATACACATCATTAACATTTCCCATTTTATGTTAAAGGTAACACTGAATTTGGAATTTTTTCTCTCTGCTTATGATTGGTCTTTTAAAATGATGCCTTTTTGGTAAATGGTTGTTTTTTGGTTTTTGTTTTTTTTAGTGTTATTCTTCCACTTCCTCAGAATGTGAAGGATTATTTACTCGATGATGGAACTCTGGTGGTTTCAGGAAGGTAAAGTATACCAGAAAAAGTTCTTTCAACTTTATCATAAAGAAATGTTTCCGGGATTAAATCTCATAATTACCAGGTAAAATAAATACATTAGCTTTGGCACAATTCTCTCCCCTTTTTTCCCTAGTTAAAAGTACATCCTGATTTTTGTCTTGTGTTTCTTGTCAGTGTTCAATTAATAAGATTCAAAACTGAGTACTGCTTCCTCTGATAGTTACTGGTTGTGGAAATTGGTCAGTTCCTTCCATCTGTTGCTTGAGAAAATGGAGGTGGGGGGGCAGGAAGAGGGTCCATTAGGACCCTCTGAAGTCCTTCAGTTTTTTGTTTTTTGTTTTTTTTTTTTTGAGATCTTTCCGCTTTTAAGATAAAAAATTAATTGTCCGTTATAAACAGAAAGCTTTACTAGGGTGTTTCATGTAGTTCCTTCACCTTTTCTTCCTCACAGTTAACTCCACCTCCACCTTCTCTGTTGCTGTAGTTCCTCTATTTGCAAAGGGAAGACGTTACCATGCTTCAGTCTTTTTAGTGCAAACTTGAAGAAGTTTAAGAGTCGTAGAATGTAATGAAGTTCCTATTTGTTGATTCAGGTTTCTGCTCACAGGTCATGTTACCTCAGTGCTCATCCCTCACCTCGTTTCTGAACCAGCCTAACAGGAACCCTTGGTGTACAGAACTCCTTTTTTGTAGGATTCTTGCTTGGAAATAATTTTCCCTTGGAATTACTAAGATTATTATCATTTTTTAAAAAGTATTCTTCCTGCCCAGTGTAGAGCCCAACACGGGTTGAATTCACGACCCTGAGATCAAAACCTGAGCTGAGATCAAGAGTCAGATGCGTAACCGACTGAGCCACCCAAGCCTCCCTCCCTTGGAATTGTTTAAAAATATTTTTTTGTTGCGGTAAAAGGCACATAACATAAAATTTACTGTCGTAATTATTTTTCAGTGTATAGTTCAGGGGTACGAAGTACATTTATAATGTCAGCCATCATCAACATCCACCTCCAGAACCCTTTCCATCTTGTAAAACTGAAACTCAGCCCCCATTAGACACTAACTACCCATTTCTCCTCCCACTCGGCCCTGGCAACACCGTTCTGCGTTCTGTGCCTGTGATTTTGAGTATTCACGATACCCCACGTGAGCAGAGTCGTACAGGATTTGGCCTTTTGTGACTGGCTTTATTTCATTCAGCATGATGCCCACCAGGTTCATCCATGCTCCGGCGTGTCAGGATTTCTTTTAAGGCTGAATACTGCTCCTTGGTATGAGTGGTCACGTGTTGGTGCCTCACTTCTACTCCTTGCCTCACTTTAATTTTCTGTGTAATACATATTTCTATCGGACATAATTCCCATAATTGTTCTGTTATTAGAATGCAGGCTTCATGAGAACTGGGACTTGGACAGGTCTGTTCCTGGCGCTTGGGGCAGTGCCTGATGCTCGAGAGGTGCTTGGTAGACAGTTGTTGGATGAAGGAACTTTGAAGGAACTTGAAATTGAATTGTCTATATTTCCAGTGACACTGATTTCATACCCCGTCCTCCCTTTTTCTTGTCTGATGAATTTTCTGTGTAGCTTCCTGGATTACATTTCTGTTTTTGGTATTCTCAGCCTCATAATAACCTGAAGATTGTTAACTGAGCCTCATTAACTTGGAGTAGTTGCAGGATAAGGAAACGGTACACTAGTTAGGCAAGACTCAACTTTGGGGGTACTTAAAGACGTAATTTTATTACTCTCAAATCTAGAACAATAATGGGTTTATTTATATAAGTGGGCCTATAGGAGCACCTGGGTGACTCAGTTAGTTAAGTGTCTGCTCTTGATCTCAGCTTAGATCGTGGTCTCATGGTCCATGAGATTGAGTCCCACCTCAGGCTCTGAACTGACAGCATGGTGCTTGCTTGAGATTGTCTTTCTCCCTCTCTCTCTGTCCCTCCCTGTGCTTTCTTTCTCCCTCTTTCTCTGCCCCTCCCCATGCTGTGCTCTCTTTCTCTCTCTCTCAAAAATAAATAAATTGGACTATAAAGAAAATAATTTCTCACATTAAAAAGTACTGGGTAGATTTCCGTATTGTAAGCATATTGAAGAGCTCCTGTGTTGTTTTCCATTGGCCAGGTGCTCGCGCGAGCTCGTGGCGCAGGTGCATCCTGCTAACTGCTGTTGGACGGTAGTGCCCTAGTCAGAGAGGGGTCCTGCCCTTTTGGAGTTGACAGTTCAACTTCAAGTTTGTGGGAGTGGATGTAGCCTAGTGTCAGTCCTCCAGTCCCGTCGCCTGCTGGCACATCATGTCTTTGTAATTTCTAGTGCCCTGTGCTTGGGTTTCCCTGTCTGTAAATGGGGTGACTGATACCCTAGAACTCACCATGGGTTTTTGCACAGATGAAAAGGGACAATGTATAAAATGTTTCACCCAGTGCCTGGTTTACTGTATGCTCAGAAGAAACACTACCTGTTCTCACCATCATTGATTTCAGCCTGCACATTAAACAAGCACACCAGTAAACGTGTAACTGAAAATTCTGATGAGACATTAAATCACTGATGGTGGGCTGGCTTAAGACTGAGGGAGGGCAGAGAATACCCTGAAGAAGTAACTTAAGAATCTCTGAGTCAGGAAGTTTGGGTGGAAGGTAGTCAGTTGATGGATGGAGGGAAAATCTTCCAGGCTGAGGGAACAGCGTTAAGGAATGCTCTGAGGCATGGAAACTACAAGGGGTCATGCAGCTGGAGCATGGAGGGCCGAAGCTGCAAGAGTTGGTTGGTGCCATGGGGCAGATAGTTAGGGCGTGTGTGGGAGTCCTGTTAAGGATCCTAGCATTTATTCTCAGGTCAGTAGGAGTGCATTGAAGAGCCCTGAGCTAGACAGCGACTTGAGCACATTTCAGGTTTTGATCTAGGACCGGTTATTGTGTGGGAATTGAAGACCAGTAAGAAGGATACTGCATTGGATCGAGTGAGAACTGACTGTGGCCTGAACTACGATGGTGACACTGGCGGCGAGAAGCGAATGGATGTGGGTGTCTTGGAGCTATGCCGTCAGAACTCAGTGACAGAGAAGGAGCTGGCAAGAAGTACCCTCTCATTTCTGGCTGAACACCTGGATGGACAAAGGTGTCATTTGCTTAGGCTGAGAAAAACCTCGGAATTGAAAAGGGCAGTAATTGTAGATGGGATTATTTTTATAGGTAAACATTTGAAAATTATAGGTGTAATTTATTTTTATTTTTTATTTTATTTTTTTTAAATGTTTTATTTATTTCTAGGAGAGAGAGAGACAGCGTGAGCAAGGGAGGGTCAGAGAAAGAGGGAGTCACAGACTGAAACAGGCTCCAGGCTCTGAGCTGGCAGTCAGCACAGAGCCCGACGCGGGGCTCGAACCCACGAACCGCGAGATCATGACCTAAGCGAAAGTCAGACGCTTAACCGACTAAGCCACCCAGGTGCCCCTATAGGTGTAATTTAAATGAGATAACATTTACAGTAACATGCACAGGTCTTTGGTGTAACATTTGATGAGTTTTCATAAATAACATGCACTTGTTTCCTCACCTTGCCGTTGAAAGTTTCAGACATTTCCGGGGCACCTGGGTGGCTCAATTGGTTAAGCGTCTGACTTTGGTTTAGGTCATGATCTTGTGGTTCATAGGTTTGAGCCCCTCATCAGGCTCTGAGCTGACAGCTCGGAGTCTGGAGCCTGCTTCAGATTCTGTGTCTCCCTCTCTCTGCCCCTTCCCCAATCGTTCTCTCTCTCTCTCTCTCTCTCTCTCAAAAATAAACATAAAAAAAAGAATAAAAACATCAAGCGTTTCCAATCCCTTGTTGGTTGATCATGCCAACCTCCCCCAACCCCACCCCAGGCAGGCACTAGTCTGCTTTCTGTCTCCATGGCTTAGTTCTGTCTGTCACTTCAAGGCCTTTATATAAGCAAAATCAGGTAGTGTGTATTCTTTTGTGTCTGGCTTCTTTAACTCAACATAATGCTTTTGAGATTCATGTGTGTTGATGTATTTCATTGCTAAGTAGCTTTCTTCAAACCTGTCTTTTTCTTTTAAAGATATATATATTTTTTTAACGTTTTATTTATTTTTAGGAGAGAGAGAGAGAGAGACAGACAGCGTGAACAGGGGAGGGTCAGAGAGAGAGGGAATCACAGAATGAAACAGGCTCCAGACTCTGAGCTGGCAGTCAGCACAGAGCCCGACGCGGGGCTCGAACCCACGAACCGCGAGATCATGACCTAAGCGAAAGTCGGTTGCTTAACCGACTAAGCCACCCAGGCGCCCCCTTTTAAAGATATTTTTAAGTAATCTCTGCATTCAGTGCAGGGCTTGAACTTAAAACCCTAAGCTCACGTGTCACATACTCTATTGACTGAGCCAGCTAGTGTCTTTTTAAAGCTCAGTGTTTGTGTGTGGGCTTGGTTGTGTATCCCTCTCAGTATATTCCTTCCTACTCTAATCTTTTCATTTTTTCTTGGACTCCATGCTATTTTATTTATTTTTAATCTGTGAGTATGTATATTTTTTAAAGTTTTTGTTCAAATTCCAGTTAACATGCAGTGTAAAGTAGCTGCAGGTATACAACACAGTGGCCCCACGCTTGTGTACATCACCGGGTTCTCCTCACGACAGTGCGCTCCTCCATCCCGTCACCTTCTCACCCGCGCCCCCTCCCCCCCCACCTCCCCTCTGGTGGCCAGCTGCTTGGTCTCCATAGTCAGGAGTCTGTTTCTTGGAAAACGATGGTTAGGTGCGTCACAGTAGTTGGCAGTGTCATAACCGAATGTGTGTGGTCAGGCCCGAGGCCCTCCGTCCTCGTCAAGGGGAGTGCTGGCTCTCAGCTCGGACAGCACTTGCTATCCTCATCTTTTTGACTTTCCCACCAAGAGTAGGGGGATAAAAAAGTAAAACGAGAACACCCCATGGAGCCCTAATTACACCCAAAAGAACATAATTTAACTTAACCCGAAGGGATAATAAAACGTTAAACGGGTTAACAGTTGTGGTTGGGGTGGCCCTGGAGAACAAAACTACCTCCAGGTGATTAAAATCTAGACACACTGGTTACAATATCACATCACGTATCCATCCAAGATATTGACCAACAGACCACGTTACCCTAGGGAAAACAGCGCAGTCCCCTCCGGGGGTTCATATGGACAGTAGGGTTTATGGCCTCGGATGTGGACTTCCCAGTGGTTTCGTTTGTTCAGCTATTCAAGTCCTACTTGATCTGTGTTCCGGCCACACTAATCCAGGTTGGCGCCTGTCTGGCAGTAATTTCTCCCTGAGTTCAGATAGTAACAGTTGGTTGAATGAGTGTGTGTGTATTTAAAATATTATTTATAGAGCACCACAATTGCATCTATTAGTATGTGGACATTCTAGCTCATTGATGCTTCCCTGCATCAAGTAATACAGTATTATAGTTACAGGTAAATAGAATGGGGTTAATGGACTAGACTTACTGAATATTCTTTCTGTTGTCAGTAACCCAGTAGTGAACTACGGCTGCTAGACACTGAGATCTGTCGATGAGGCATCTTTCCTTAGCATAGACTATGGGAGTTACGTAGGACTCCGTTTTGTTTGGTAAGATGAATTTTGAAATGTATGGAGTGGGAGCAATATGAATGCTTGGAGATTCCGTCATGTGTAAAAGATGCCCCACCTTATAATTAATTACCAAAGGAATACTTGCTCACTATGGTAAACTTGAAAACTTTATACAGGAAACATAAGCAGAAAAAAAATCACTTATAATTCTACTACATAAAAGCAAATCCTGTTCAAATATTGGCACATCTTCTCTAGTCTTTTTAAACACATTTTTAGCCTGTTTTATATAATATGTAATGTTAGCCTTTATAGAATATGTACTGTATCTAATGTATAATACATAAATATGTTACAAAAGTTTTTATATAATATATATTTTATGTAACACATGCTTTTTAAAAAATGTTTTATTTATTTCTGAGAGAGAGAGGGAGAGACAGCATGAGCAGGGCAGGGTCAGAGAGAGAAGGAGACACAGAATCTGAAGCAGGCTCCAGGCTCTGATCCAACGTTCAGATCTGGACGCCCGACCGACTGAGCCACCCAGGTGCCCCTTTTAATGTTTATATTTTGAGAGAGAGAGAGCGTGCATGTATGAATGTGGGAGGGGCAGAGAAAGAGGGAGACACAGAATCCGAAGCAGCCTCCAGACTCTGAGCTGTCAGCACAGAGCCCGACATGGGGCTCGAACTTAAGAGCAGTGAGATCATGACCTGAGCTGAAGTCAGACGCTCAACCAACTGAGCCACCCAGGCGCCCTGGCACAAAATTATTTTTAATAACTGCATAATTTCCATGTATATGTACTTGCTATAATTAATTTCATAGTTTTTGGGCATTGAGGTTATTTGCAAGTTTACAGAAAAATAATTCCGCAGTGAGCATAGTTTTGCATGGAACACTTTGCATGTAGGATTATTTCTATACAATAAGAAGTCTAGACTCCAGGGGCGCCTGGGTGGCTTAGTCGGTTAAGTGTCCGACTTTCGCTTAGGTCATGATCTCGCGGTTCGTGGGTTCGAGCCCCGTGTCAGGCTCTGTGCTGACTGCCAGCTCAGAGCCTGGAGCCTATTTCAGAGTCTGTGTCTCCCTCTCTCTCTGACCCTTCCCTGCTCACACTGTCTCTCTCTCTCTCCTAGGAAAAAAAAAAAAAAAAGAATTCTAGACTCCAGTTATAGGGCAAAGGTTATAAAAAGTTTTAAGACTCTTGACCAGTATTGCCAAATAGTTTTCAGTAACCATTGTACCAGTTTATGTGCTTAACGCTAATATATTAGGGTACCTATCTCAGAAAATGGAATTCCTAATTAAGTGCTTTCCTGTATGTTTCCACGGTAGTTGTTACAAAGAAATTAAAAGGCAGACCAAGGCTGTGAATATAATTTCTTCAGTTTCATCTCCCAGGAAGTTCATGTGGCCCTTTTGGTCTTCCAGCTCTTGCATAATCTCCTTAACCTGCCCCCCAGTACTCCCTGTGTCTGTTCCTCGGGTCAGTGGGGGTGATTTTGATGGCAAATAGAGAATGTCTGCTATGGTCAGAGTGTTTGTGTGGCCCCCAAATTCATATGTTGAAATCTTGACCCCTAAAGGTATTAGGTATTAGAAGGTGGGACCTTCAGGAGGTGATGAGTTCATGAGGGTGGAGCCTTCATGAATGGCATTTGTGCCCTAATAAAAGGGATGCCAGAGAACTCCCCTGCCCCTCTGCGATGTGAGGACATGGTGAGAAGGTGGCCATCTGCAGCCGGAAGAGGCTCACTAGAGCCTGACCCTCAGGCACCTGATCCTGGACTGCCAGCCTCCAGAACTGTGAGAAATAAATCCCTGTTTCTAAGCCACTCAGTGTACGATATTTTGTTCTAGCAGCCAGACAAAGACAACATCCAGTTTTAAACATGGTTAAAACAAGGAGGCAAGTGAATTATTTCAGAAAAAGCCCTAAGACATGGCAGTTGTTGGGAAGTATAGTAGGTCAGTGATGCTAGGACTCAAAAAGAGGTTCTCTGTGAACTTCCTGATTCTCCTCTCCAAAGTCCAAGTTCACCATAGTGGTTTCAAACATCACGTCTCAACACTGTCATATCCAGAAGAAGGGAGATCCTGTCTCACATTCCTCTTTTAAGAGCAGGGTGAACCTCAGGAGCTCTCTGGCCCTTGTCGGTCAGGGGTAGGTCCCTCATTGGGAGGGGGGTTGAAATAGCCACGAGGGGTGCTCTGGTCTGTAGGCACTGGCGTGGTTAGGGAGACGTCCTAAAGGCACAGGGGCACTTAAGTTTCTCAACAGATTGGAGGCTTTATTAACAGAGAACTGGGGAAATGGGTGTTAGGGTCTGCTGTAGCTCTTGATTCTTCATTCCTAATCTCCCATTACTTCCACATACAGTACATTTTTTTTCACTTCCAAGTTTCAGCTCTGTAAGGGATCTTGTTTACATTTATAACTTAGTGCAGAGTCTGGGCTCAATACGTATTTGTTGAATGAACGAATAAATAAATGAACATGGTTACTTCACTTGTCCATGGTGGAGTCAGATGAATAGTAAAGACCAAGGATGATAACTGGGTTTATCTTGTTTGCCCACTCAGATCTACTGGTAAAGGCTTCCTGGAGTGATGGATGTGTTGAGAAGGATTCTGAAGCTGTATCCAGGGTTCAATAAGACAGAATGCTTGGTTTGATTATTTCTGTCTGTACTGGGAAGGGAAAGGAGGCTGGCAACATGCATTTCTGGTATAGACAAGTGAGTCATTTTATTGCACATTATTGGGTGCCTAGTATGAGATGGGTGCTGAACGTGCCACTGACATAACAAGATGGGGGACTATCCTACCTTACTTGCCAAGTCAGATGTAAATAGATGTCTGGTTTTTTTTTGTTTTTTTTTTAATAAAAGCATCCATATTCTGGTAACTTTTTGAAGTTTAAATAATTACTGTAAGCTGGGGTGATGCCGGCAATTTTTATAGTAGAGGGGATACTTGAACTTGGCTCACAGTTGGATCTGACTCAGGTGATCTGACTCACGGCTTCCAAGAACTAATCTTCATTTGTTCCTTTCTGGCCTTGAGTCCTTTCTTTCCTGACCTGTCTCCCTTAAGGCAGAATAATAATAGACACCAGTTATAAAACACACGTTGCGTATGTTCATGATTTGGATCTTCACAGGCCTAGAGTAGCTCCTCTGTCCTGGTTTTCTAGATGGGATAACGGTGCAAAGCTCTCGACTACAGTAGGAGAACTGACACACCCAAACCATGTCTCCTTCCAAGGCCAGTGCTCTTAAGGGTTCCCACTGCTCTGTGCTGGATGTGATACAGGAAATACAGAATACTTGTAAATATTAGCATCATACTTTGACCATTCCAGTCCTCAGGGTTTAGAGCTATACCTTAGAAAGTCTAATAAACTTGGCAAATTTATACTGTCCATCATCGTTTACAGTGACCATATTTGGAGAGCTACCTCAGAGTAGGTGTTGCGGAAAGTCCTTCTAAGAACTATATGAATATACCAATTACAAATAGGATTTTTCAACATATTTCATTATGCTAACAAAAGTGGTGTTTTAGAGTGGCAAAATACATTTTCAAGTTCCTTGAGTCCCTTTTGTATTGTAAGGTGAAGCCGTATTAAAGATGATAATGTCATACTTAAGGATATGTGGTATTTAAAGAGAAATGCAAGAGAAAGAAAGGCTATAACTCCTTGGGCAGGGACTCACAGGTGACAGACAGTGTGTTAGCATTCTCATTATACTACAGCGTCTGGGTCTTAGCTTTGTGGATCTGGGAACTCCATTCTTGAGGATTACAGAGGGCTGATTAATTTTTGGAGAACTGGTGTGCCTGACCGGCTCAGTAGGTAGGGACGTGACTCTATCTCAGGGTTGTGAAGTACAAGCCCCACATTGGGCATAGAGCTTACTGATCTACGTTAACCAGAATGACCACAGAGTGACTGATTGAGTCAATGATTGATGAGTCCATGTGTCAGTTTCTTGATTGATAAAGCACGATGTTCCAGTGATTGCTGCCATAACACTAACCTTATAATACACCCTCAGATTTGAACAGAACCATTGTTGGTAGCTTTGTATTTCTTAACAATAAATTTAAACTATTTCCTAAACAGATACTGTTTCCACCCTTCTGTTGTGATATTTGAAGATTTCATTTTCTTACATCCTCTAGATCTTCATTACAGCTTTTGTAAACCACCAGTCAGTGGTCAGTCACAGCATTATGATGTTACCATTGCCTGCTGAGCCACGTTGTGTGCTGTGATGACCTTTGTAAAAAATGTTATTTTTTTACTTTTTTTTTTTAAGTTTATTTTGAGAGAAAGCATGTATGCAAGTGGGGAAGGAGGGGAGAGAGAGAGAGAGAGAGAGAGAGAGAGAGAATCACACACAGATTCCACGACATCAGCACAGACCTCCACACAGGGCTCCATCCCACAAACCGTGAGATCATGACCTGAGCCCGAGATCACCCAGGCACCCCAGCCTTTTCCTTTTTTTTATAACCTTGTTTTCTCTGGAACTAATAACCAGCTTCATTAAATTTACTTAATTCCCATGTGTCTGTTACTAATACTTAGTAATTGTTCCAGTAGACAAGTCATAAGCCCGTTAGCTGTTTCTCTAAACTCTCAAGGACACTTCAGATCCGGCAGGCCCGTTTTCCTTTCCTGGGCTCACTCTTCCTGTTCGAGCCTGGCAGCTCTCCGGGTGGAGTATACACTTGTCTTCTATTCTGTGCCGGGTTTTCTTTTCCTTGGATATCATGTTTTTGGGTCTCTTAATTTACCCATTTTATTGAAGCACATGCTCTAGAATGCATAGGAAGGAAAACTCTTGAGTATTCCCATACCTGGAAAAAGTTTTTATTCTACTCTGGATTTTTTTGAGGGGGTGCATCGGCTTAGTACAGGATTTTAGGCAGAATATTTCCCTGCGATTTTGAAGGCATTTTTCAGTATCTTCTATAAAGTCATGTCATTCNGGCTCTGAGCTGGCAGTCAGCACAGAGCCTGATGCGGGGCTCGAACCCACGAACTTTATGAATGTTTTTGAGAATTCCTCGTTCATGTTTTTACATTTCACAATAGCCGTCTGTATTGCCCAAATGTATTGACTTAAAAGCAGTGAGCACTTTGTCACTGATCGCTTCCTGGGTGTTGAGAGGCAGTTCTCTGGGATCTCTCACTTCCTGCTTACCTTGCAGGCAGAGACACTGATGCCTTTTGTGCTTGTAATCTTTCCCAGGATGTTTATATAGCAGAGAGCCTTGGAAGGCAGAGATAGCGGCTCCCTCCCTAGCAGAGAGCAGGTTTCATTCTTGTCTAGGACTGGTGAAGACAATGTCTCTGCCCTTGGGTTGGAGACTGAACAGGTTTACCCGCAGCCCATTGTAGAAGATGCAGTTTGCTAAGTTCAGGGTTCCTCAGTTGTGATGCAGACCTGGGCCACATCTTGACCTCCCACGAGACTAGACAGACCAGGGGAACTGACTCGAAGCTCTTGTGCTGTGTGCTATGCTGTAGGTCAGAGTCCTATGTTTCTGACCTAGGAGTCTTAGGTCTTCTGCCAGAGTCCATGAAACTTTGGCTGGCTAACCCGTTTGCTTCCAAGTGGGGGACAATCCCAGACCCTCTATACTTCTTGCCACCGAGTGAGTCTTCTGTCAGTCTCACTAAGGTCATTCTTGTGGCTGTCATCATTTGGCGGTTCTGCTGAACACCTGGATGCTTTGAAGGTGGCCTCGCTCACATGTCTGGCAGTTGATGTCGGGCTTCTCTTCCCATGTGGCCTCTCACCTCAGAAAGACCACCCTTATGGGGCGCCTGGGTGGCTCAGTCACTTAAGCAGCAGACTCTTGATTTCGGCTCAGGTCCTGATCTCATGGTTTGAGTTTGAACCCAGTTTGTCTGTGTTGACAGCTTGCAGCCTGCTTGGGATTCACTCTCTCCTTCTCTCTCTGCCTCCCATACCCTCACTCTCTGCCCCTCTCCTCTAAGAAATAAATAAATGTTAAAAATTTTCTTAAAAAAAGAAGAAAGACTACCTTTAGCTTCTTTACATAGGGTTGGCAGCATTCCAAGTGAGAGTGGAGGTTGTAAAGGCTTCTGACACTTTGAATTACATGCTTTCACTTTGCTGAAATTACAGCTACATTTTGCTGATCACAATGTGTCTTGAAGCTCGTTTAAATGAAACGTATGGGAAAAGAAATGCTATTTTTTGATGGCAAGAGTGGTAAAGTCGCCCTGCAGGGGAGCATGTCCGACTCGATGGGGAGAATTTTTGTGGCCATCTTTCCATATCATTTAGGGTTTTTTCCCCCCATTCCCTATGCTGTGTGAGCCCTTTAATTCTAGAGACCTATTTTTCACTTTGGGGATGTTTAAAAATACTGTATCTTCGATAATTTTTTCTTATTTTCTTGTTTCTGTTTCTTGAATTCCTATTATTTAGATACTGGATCTTGCTGGGTTCTCTGAATTTTATCATTCCTTCCCTGTTGTCTGTTTCTTTGTCTTCTTGGTTCTCCTTTCTGGGAAATTTCCTTCACTTTGCCATATTCATGCTATTGAATTTTTAAATTTCAGCTACTTGGGGCGCCTGGGTGGCTCTGTCAGTTAAGCATCTCACTTGGACTCAGGTCATGATTTCACAGTCCATGGATTCGAGCCCCTCGTTGGCTCTGTGCTGACAGCTCAGAGCCTGGGGTCTGCTTTGGATTCTATGTCTCCATCTCTCTCTGCCCTCTCTCGCTCTCGCTCTCGCTCTCTTTCTCTCTCTCTCAATAGTAAACATTAGGAAGAAAAAAGCCACAACTAAATTTCAGCTACCATATTTTCTACAGGTTCAATCCTGCCCTCTGTTCCTTTCTTACAGCCAACTGTTCTTCTCACATGGATGCAATATCTTATCTTTAAGTATATTAATGATTTGAAAAATAGTTTTCTTCCTTTAAAAAAACTTTTTTTCCATCTTGGAGCCTTTCTTTAGTTTGCTAATGATTCTAGGCCTTTATTCACATTTAAGGTTGAGTCAGGCCTGCCCGCATGTGCGCGCGCGCGCACACACACACACACACACACACACACATACACACACGGAAGCTGTGTGAAAACCCGTGGGGCTCACTGAGAGTGCCAGCAGTCAGCAGGTATTGATGGAAGTGTCCTGGAAAGATCTGTAGGTCTTTCCTCTGGGGTGTTGAGTTTCTGCAGAGAAGAATCTGGTAAGCTGTGTGTGTTCTGGGAGTGGAGTGGGAGGGAGAGGACTTGGGGCCTCACTGTCAGTGTGACTTTCACATGGCTCCTCGTCACACTCTAACATTTCAGCCTCCTGTTCCTCCAGGGCATTGTGGACCTGAGTGCTTAGCCTCCTTGGTTCACGGAGGAGGATTAGTTGTTATGATGTGCAGGCTGAGGAAGGCTACGTGTATCTTCCTGTTCCTTCTGTGGACTTCACACAAGTCATCTGTTTGTTGCCTGGAACTTCGGTCTCATCAGCGGTGGTAGTCGTAGTTTCTCCCCTTTGCTCGCTGGGTTATCCTCCTCATTGGCTTTCTGTGTTCCACAGCTCTGTTGCCGTCTCTTTTCTGCAGCTCTCTCTTCTTTGACCCCTTTTTCCTTTGAGATTTGTCCTACCGTTTTAGTGGAGTTTCAACAGGAGCATGGGATAGATAATGCCCAGGGTCACCAGCAGTCTCCCTTTCCCTTCTTCTTGTAGTTTCTTGCTACAGATCCTGTGCTGGTTCTTGTTTGGATTATTTGTTTTCATTGATGCGGTGAATTCTTCATAGGCCAGTTATTTCTGGTTAAGGAGCGACCAAAGCAGTGTTACTCCTTCTGAGTGTTTCCAGCCTTCCCTTCTTCCCTGGGCGGTGAGGACGCGCTGCTCGGTGGTCCTTTCCCACACGTGCTGTGCTTGCTGGCTGCTTCGGAGGAGGCGCAGCAAGTCTTCGTTCCCTGCCTCCCCCACACGTTTCTGCGGTGCCAGTCCAGGCCCAGGGCACTTCCTGACCCCAGCCCGTACGCTCTGTTCTTACTAGTTAAAACAAGAGCTGGAGTCTGCCTCTCCGGGGTACCTACTCCTCGGTGGAACCGCGCCTCCCGTGGTTCCGTCTGGGTTCTTCATCTCATGTGATCTTCCTTGTCTGTGGCAGCACTTTCTCATCCACTGGGATTCACAGTTGTAGATGCCTGCCAGTGTCCTCGGAGTTGGGGGCCGAATTTTTCTTTTCCTTGGTTCTAGTGATTTCTGAGAAGAGGGCAGGAAGTTTGTTTTCTTTTTATTTTATATCTGTTTTTAGTAGTTTCTCTCTCAGAAAACGAACTTTTCCTAACTTTATCCTCCAATTCTGAGCCTTTTTATTTTTATTTTAGAGAGAACAAGCGAGCATGTGAGCAGGGGAGAGGGGCCAAGGGGCGGGGGGAGAGAATCTCAAGCAGGTTCCACAGTCAGCATGGAGCCCATCATGGAGCTTGGTCCCGTGACCCTGGGAATCATGACCTGAGCCAAAATTGAGAGACGCTCAACCAACTGAGCCAACCATGCCCCCTTGTTTAAGTATATATTTAGTATGACTGAACTCATGACCACATACGTGGTACTGAAGCCTTTTTTTTTTTTTGCTTAATTTTTATTTCATGTTCTTTTAGGGAAGATCCACCAACATGTTCTCAGCCAGACAGTGATGATGAAGCAGAAGAAATACAGGTTGGTTCAGAATAAAATAACCCATTCTGTAGACTGTTGTAATTCCAGTGATCCCTGAAATGGTTCTGATACTTAAATCTTAGCTTGTGTTTGGTAAAGTGAGAAATTACATGAAAATCTCACTTTAACATGAACTTTGTTTTCAGGAAAAGTTGTCTCTTATTTATGTATCATTTTTAGATGGAGCATTGCTTTTGGGAAGCCTGGTGCACTATCCACATTTAATATTTTGTTTCTGTCCTCTCCGCGCAGTGGTCGGATGACGAGAACACGGCTACGCTTACGGTAAGAGCAGAGCCGCGGCAGCGGGGACTCAGCCTCACCTATCACCTGGGGTGTCTCGGGATTTCAATGCAGATCTCGATAGATTTCCATTTACTCCATTTTCTTGTTGGCTTTTACTATTTTGGAAAATAACTTGGATCATTATTTACAGACAAACATGGCCTGCCCTTTTTTCCCCTTTGATTTCAAAGGAAATATTTAAAGTACATAGTTGGTGCTAGGACTTGTTTTTTTAAACTCTGAAAGAAGTAATCAAGTCTCACATTAGACTTGGAGGTTCCTAGATCTGTGGAACCTAGAGTAAAATCTATATTCACTTATTCGAGTATATTTAAATGGCATAAAAATTACATTACAGTTTCTTTCAAGTGAGAGTAGAGAAGTGTGTGCCTTTAACCAGTATCTTAGATGAAAATGTGGAAGTTGAGTATATTATAGTCTTTGAGGATAAGAATGCTGTTGTCTAATTCAACTTGAAATAGATTTTTAATAAAAATATTTTTAAAGGAATGAGTGAAGTAAAACATGTGTTTCTAAAAACATAGTGGGTAATGATACTTCTTATACCCTGAGGCAAAAGATGAAGGTTTTTATAAAATCCTCTGCTGATAGATGTAAAGTCACAATAAAGGAAACGAGTTTTAGGGGAGGTTATATTCTAATATAATTCTAAATAAGTAGATACTTTTGTTTATTTCAATGGAAGAGACCTGGTATGTACAGTACAAGAAAAGGAAGTGGAGGTGCCTAAATCTGTATATTTCCTTAGGTATAAAAAGCATGCCAGCATATGCAGAAAGGGAAAGTTTCTGTATTTTTCTTTTACTCTGGATATCATGCGGGCAATCACTTCTCTGTGCATGACAGTCCTGTTCAGTTAAACATACATGTTAGTTCTACCTACCATACTCAGGCACTGTAGTGAGTTCTGAGCAAAGATGAATTTGGGTTGCTTCCTGCCATTAGGGGGTTTATAAACCAGCAGGGAAAGATGCCTCCGTTTGTGGGTAGATGGCAAAGTTCTGTCAGAACAGACAATAGTTAGAATGGAGATCATCTAGAAATGTGTAAAAGGACCCTAAAAGGGGTAAGGATTACCACTTCTAACTCCTGTTATCTAATAGATGGATAGATCGGGAAATTAATAACTTACATGTATGTGCATCTACCAGAGTCTGTTCTCCAAGGCCTGGGAGCTGTGATGCAGTGAATCATGGTAGCAGTGAGCACACCATGTGCTTTGATTGTGGTTTCTAGACACCATTCTCCACTGAAAGAAATGGAAGCTCTTTGGAGAAAGTCAAGACCAGGGGTAGAAAAGTGAAGATGAACCTGTGACAGCTTGTGTCAGAAAGTAAGAAGGAGGCAGACATGACTAGTAGGACCTAAAGGCCAGCTTGGCTAGGCCAGCCCCCAGCCAGATAGCTGAGTCTCAAAACAGGGACATAGTGAAGTGTAACCATTTATTAAAATTAGAGTCTGTGATCTCCTACTAACAAATGGTTATATTAACTAAATGGAGCAGAAGGGAAAGGGCTTTCGGGTAGAAAAGGCACCAGATCAAAAATGTAGAAGGAATTGGAAATCACCATTTGGTAACTATCATAGTAATTGATGGAGTAGATGTTAAAACCAGTGGGTGAATATTTGATGAGAAAGAGGATACTTGCATATTCTAAAAATATTTCCACCAAAATTACTTACTAATTATAAAGAAGAAAATAGTGACCTTATAGAGGAAAGACATGGCACCAAGTGATCAAAGTTAACCTTGTCAGTGATGAGGCAGACCGACACTGTGTGCCTCCTGATAGGGTACACCAAGAAGGACACATCACCTACCAAAAATCCATAATCTAAATCTAATCACGAGGAAACAGCCAGCAAACTCAACATTTTGGAAATTATACAGAATGTCCGCCTTGTACTCTTCAAAAATGTCAAGGTCATGGAAGATAAAGAACAACAGAAAGAAGGATTAAAAGGTATTGAAGATATAAGACGGCTAAATGCAATGGTATGATTCTAGCTAGACTGGATCCTCAGTCAGAAGTTTTTCTTTTGCCGTAAAAGACATTATTGGGGAAATGGAATTGTGAATAAGATCTATAGATGAGATAATGGTATTCTATCTTTGCTAGCTCCCTCGTTTTGATAATTTTGCTAGATTATATAAAAGAATGTTACTGCTTTTTAGGAACCGTACTGAAGTATTTAGGGGTAAAAAGGCATTGGGACTTACACATCTTACTTTAAGAATGTAAGAAAAAAAGTTTTGCATTGGGACTTATACTTCTTTAAGAATGTAAAAAAAAAAAGATATGCGTGTGCATATCTATAAATGAATGCATATATTTGCATAGATCTATAAGAGAGATTCAGGGCAGAGAAGCACAATGCAGACGTGGTAAATGCTTGGGTGAAGAGTATACGGAAATTCTGGTTACTCTTCTTTTAAGGCTTCTGAAGGTCTGAAATTATTTCAGAACAAAAAGTTACTGAAGTCATGGGGTTTCACTGGGTGGAACTAGATGTTGTTGGGCAGGGGAACATTCATAGTAGAGCACTCCTAGTGGAGGAATAGGTTCCAAGGGTGGGAAATACAACGTATTGGCGAATGGTAGTAGTCCATTAACCTAGATACAAAGACATGGAATTAAATATTAAACCAGTCCAGGTGGGTAAATCTCAAAAGTGAGCGCTGTTTGCTGAAAGTGTACATATCAGTGACAGCAGTTATGTTAAATTTTTTTAATGCTATAATCTATGGTCAGTCCCGTGTACCATTAGTTATACAATCATGACCCTAGAAGAGAATATTCCCAAGTCTGTTCCCCGACGTTGGGAGGGGGAGGGGTTAGGATTAGGAAAGAGAGTCAGGAGGTAAGGAACTTCGTTTGTATTGTAACTTTGTTCCCTTAAGAGATTTAAAGGTTTAACGTCTGGGTTAAGTATACCAAATTGTTGAATGTATAGGTCCAGGGACATGAGTACATGTATGTTTTTGTGTTTTAAACATTTAAAAATGTTTAAATTTTAAACATTTCATGATTTGAAAAAAATTAGAAGAAATACCCTTTCTTAACGGGTATTGTAGTGTAGTTGAAAAGACAGGAGAGTTTGGATCCCAGAAGGTCCACAGATGTGGTAAAAGAGTAGATGTGATCTCAGGACAGGAACCTTTAACCCTGAAAACTGAGGTGTTTTGCATATTTAAAATCAACTCATTGAGCTATAAACTTAAAAGAATCCTTTTAGTTAAATCTGTTGAAAGACAGTTTTCAGAAAAAGGTAAAATCATGGCTCCCATATTGATATAAAACTCTTTAACACAGGTTGAAGGTTTTATGTAGCTCTTGAGGGAGCTAGGCAGGCAGGTATTTTAACTGGTTCCAAACAGAATCCAAAGAGACACCTTTGTAGATTAGAAATACTGAGATGAATATGTCAGTGTTTTGCCTCCCTCAAGGGTGGGAGGGAAGACAGCTGATTTCCTGTCAGCCGGGATAGAATTTTTCTGTCCAAAAGAAGTACTTTTCATTGTCATCATTTACCTACCATTCACCAAGCTGTAAAGCCGCTTGTCGACTTGGCTATAGGTCTTGTGCTCTTGGGTGCACAATACTGTCTTCCACCAAAGCACATCTTTTTCTCCACCGTATGGGAACTTTTCATAATTTAAATTTGTTTTCAGATCCTGATAGGATTTCCTAAAGTGGAATAATTTGAGGATATGAGGAACTCTTGTCATCTCTTAAAATTCGATATGTAAATCTAAAGCAATGTGAAATGTTGTGGGTTAGGAAAATTAAATTGTTTTGTCTTTGAAGATCAAATCCCTTCATATTCTAAAATTTGTGTAACTGCCATTCATCGAATATATTGCTACAGCAGATTTTAGAGAATCGTTTTTCTGGATAGAACCCCAGCGGAGACACCTCAGCAACTTCAGGGAATCATAAGGAAATTACTGGCTTAATAGAGATCCTGATTCCCTCTCATGGGGAGACCCAATGGAAAGTAAAGGATGCAAGGCCGTTACGCATTTTGAAAGCCTCTCTGAATGGTTGCAGTTTAATTTCCTGTCTAAGCTGAAGGTGCCCGACAAGGTGGATGTGGTGGCAGATACGAAAGGTGCTGCCAACCAGTTTAGATATCATAGACCTCTGGGTGTCCGGCCTGCTCTGATGTCTCCCTTTACTCACTAGCCTGTGGCTTAAAGCTGGTTTCTAGTTTGGGGAATAGGCCACCATTTTTGTAAACTGACATTTTTTGGTCTGTTTCCCAACCAAACTCTTGACACAGTTTGTTCCCTTTCGCAACTGGATTAGATCTTGGGGGTCAACAGAAGCCATTTGGTTCTTTGTGGACTGTTTAGTTGAGCTAATTCTAGACACATTCTTTTTTCTGTACTCTGGAGGAGTTGGTCATTACTGGGCTTTTTCAGAATTTGCAGTTGCCCAGTAGGGGGCGGCAAATGTAAAGGGATAATGTGCCGGTATTGACTTCATATTTTCATGTTCTGTCCCCTGCAGGCTCCACTTCGGTGTCTGTTACTCCCCTTTTCTCTACTCCTGTCCAAGTGCTCCCTAGGTAGTGACGTAAGGCTCACTGAAGAGCATTCCTTCACACATTTAGGACGTTTTGGTTACTTAAATAAAATATGCATTTTAAAGTCAACCAAAAAGGAAAGAACATTTTAACTTCACCAAGGTCCTATTTTTGAGTGTTGTTTATATTAAAACTTGTCTGGAAATAGTGGTGTTTAAATACAGCTAAGCACATCATTTATTTCTCACTCTCATGAAGCCTTTTGAGGATATGTCCAAGAATCTTTTCCTTTAGATGGAAAGGCTTCTGGCCCTTTAAATGGGAGGTGTTATTTCTGAACTTTGCACTATGTGTACAGGTGACATTCCATCTGTCTCTTTTCACTTCGTAACTATGGGTTCTGTAGATGTGAAGAGAACCATTCAGTCCTTCCTCACATCCCCAGATGCCTCATGATGTCTGTCTTTTTAGCTTTGTGGGCTTTGATGGTTTTGGAAAGTACCGTTTGCCATTTGGGCGCTTGTTATTTTTTTTCCCCCTTTGTGGTAAATATTTGACCATTGATTTTATTTGGCTCAGTTCAGAAATTCTGATAGTAATTTGTATTCTGACTTATTTTTAACATGCTTAATTGCTTAACCTTGAGATTTTGATCTTGTTTTCTATATTTATTATGATGTTACTGACGTGCCCAAATGCTTTCTCCTTTCTCTCTATAGGCACCAGAATTTCCTGAGTTCACCACTAAGGTCCAAGAAGCTATCAATTCCCTGGGGGGCAGTGTATTTCCTAAGCTTAACTGGAGTGCCCCAAGGGTAGGAACTCATCAGTAAATTTCTCACTGTTTGAGTATTCTTTGTTTTGTTATTCCTTTCTTTGTATATCCCCCACAGATATAATTTCATTCCTAATTCTAGGGAAAATACTGTGGAATTTATTTTTATTTTCCTCCTATTTTCCTGATTTGGCACTTTCCTGGATTTGTAAAATACTGTGTATTTTCTCAGAAGACAGTTGCAACTCATGTGTTGCCGATCATGCTAGGAACATGAGGAAACCCATTCTCTGCCCCTTTTCAAAACTTCAGCTGTTCAGTGTAACAGAGGAAATTTTCTCTTTTGAAAAATAATGAAAATGAAAATAATCACAAGACCAGGACGCCTGGGTGGCTCAGTCTGTTGGGTGTCCGATTTCGGCTCAGGTCGTATCTCATGGTTCATGGGGTTTGAGCCCTGTGTCTGGGTCTGTGCTGACAGCTCACAACCTGGAGCCTGCTTTGTATTCTGGGTCTCCCTCTCTCTCTCTGCCCCTCTCCCACTCATGCTCTGTCTCTCTCTCCTTCAAAAATAAACATTAAAAAAATAAATAAATAAAATGTCACAAGACCTAGAAATAGAGCTGTTTGGGAAATCAACATTTTCTTTAATTGTGTTTTATTATAATATTGCATTGACAAGATTTATTTTACATGAAGGTCTGCGGAAAATTTTGCTCTTTTTTCTAATCCAATAGAAAACAACTATGTCAGCAAAGCTCCTTTAAGGAATCAAAGGATTTTCAAAAATCATCTCATGTGCCTATCTTTGCTTATTCTAAAATAGGAGATAAATTCTACCTCATTTAGCCTGTAGTTTTACTTACTAAAACTAGTTACACATGTATACAATTAAATTTTTTTATATAATTTGAATTTTTCAAAGATCTATATGCTTGCTCCCCAAACCAGCAGACCCTAACACTTCTTTTCTTCACCATTTCTTCCTCCTGAGAGGCAACTGCTTTTAGATATTTCAGTGTGTTCTTTTGTTATTTTCTCCTCCTTTATACTTAGCTGTAGCTATAATACTCTTTTTTTTCCTTGAATAGTTTATTGTCAAGTTGGTTTCCATATGACACCCAGTGCTCATCCCAACAAGTGCTCTCCTCCATGCCCATCTCCCATTCCCCTCTCCCCCACCCCCATCAGCCCTCAGTTCTCAGCATTCAAGAGTCTCTCATGGTTTGCCTCCTTCCCTCTCCCCAACTATTTTTCCCCTTCCTCCCCATGGTCCTCCATTAAGTTCTTCCTAATCCACCTATACAGTGGTATAGGACAGTATCTGTCCTTCTCTGCCTGACTTATTTTGCTCAGCATAACACCCTCTAGTTCCGTCCATGTTGCTACACATGGCCAGATTTCATTCTTTCTCATTGCCATGTAGTGTTCCATTGTATAACACTCATTATTGTGACCCACTCGGGAATGAGAAGATTCTCCTCACTCCTCTCTCTTTCCCATTGCGTTATATTCTACTCTCCTTTGAGTAATAAGCATGTTTTCATTAGGTCAGGACTCCCTGTTTCTGATGTTAGGGTAATACAGACACTGATACATACTACACAGGATGATGTAGTTTTCTTTTTTTTTTTTTAAAGTGCTTTTTTATTTTGAGAGAGAGCTCCTGCACATGCACAGGTGGGGGGGCAGGGGGGGAGAGAGAGAGAGAGAATCCCAAGCAGGCCCTGCACTGTCAGCACAGAGGCTGGTGTGGAGCTCGATCTCACAAACCTTGGGAGATTACAACCTGAGCCACAATTAAAAGTTAGATACTTAAGTGACTGAGCCACTCAGGTGCCCCAGGATGACGTAGTTTTCTTATTCAACCTTTTGATTTCCCTGGAGTTCATGGTTTTCTATGTATAAACCTTTGTTTCAGTGGAGGGAAATCTGTGGTCAGTATACCATTTTCAATCAGAAGCTCATCATCTTTTTCATTGGGGGAAATGATAAAGAAGTTATTATAATGTCGTTGAGACTCATTTTTAGTTTGTAATAGAGCAGTAATTTGAATCATTCCTTACTGCTGACCTGGGCTGAGGCTTTCCACTTAAAATGGGTATATTATTTTAGTTTTGAGTCATTTATTTGTTCATTTATATTTTATTTATTCTGTGCCTACCATGTGCCACTGCTTTCTTTCACATAGTGTGGATAATTTTTGGATAGTTTTTTACAAACATTGATTTTCTCAAAATCCTATTCCTGTCCTGTGTCTGACCTATCGGAGAAGTATGCTGTGTAAGTGACTTAACTAGTCTGTCAGTTTTAGGCATGTTCTGCTAAGCTTTGTGCCTCACATGCCAGTTCTTACCTTTTTTTGCTTCATCTGTGTGAGACATTCACTGTGTAAAACTGCGATAAAACTGCAGATTGAGAGATGTGGGTCTGAACTCCAGTGCTCACACTTCCGGTGTCCTAACTTTCACTGCCCAGAGGCAAGAAGAGAGATAGGATCTCCTTTTTCTCAGAGAGTAGCTGGTCAGGCTTTCTTTACACCTTGATCGTTGAGCTAAGTGTCAGATTTCTATTTCTTCACTTCTCTTTTCATCATCAGGGAGAAAAACACAGGGAGGTGCTTGGGCCTGAGTGGGATGGTGAGGACCTTAACATGTGTGTTTGTAACCCAGTGCCCCCCCATGCCGTGGCCCTGCCCTTGGGTGTTTAGAAGTATAATTTGATTTGGACAATACAGCTAACGTGTCTTACCTCAACTTTTTCTTTAAATGTAATGTGCGTTATTGATTCTATATACAGACCTGAGCTTCATTCATAGCACCTAACTTGGAATGTACACTAAGTAGCACATGCTTTATCATTTAGGACGCGTACTGGATAGCAATGAACAGTTCTCTGAAATGTAAAACCCTCAGCGACATCTTTCTCTTGTTCAAGAGCTCTGATTTCATCACTCGTGACTTCACTCAGCCGTAAGTATGTCTCTTAATCTCCCATGTCAGCCGTTTCAGTACTTGTGAGAGGTTTCCTAAAGGTGAAGCCCCACTTGCAGCACCGTTCCAAACCACAGTTCCTTATCGCAGACCTATTAAAGCAAACCTTCCTTTTCCTTTGATAGTAAATTTTCCGTAGTGAATATTCCTAAATATCAAGGGCTTTCTTTATATCTTCCTGTTGAGTATTTTGATAATTTTTTTCTTATTGCAAAACTAATATATGCTCATCATAGAAAAACAAAATTAGGGATTCAAGCTAAATAAAGGCAGTGGAAGAGCACCCGTGATCTCACCACAGTTGGTTTTATATATTCCAGAATTCTTTCTACGCATACGTATAATAAAGATACACCTGTCTTTAACCATATTCTGATTTTTTAAATACAGAAATGGGATCATGTAGTTCATAGTGCTTAGTAGACAGCAATGTCTAACTAACATCTTTATGTGTCATTAAGTACTTGTATATCTTTGTTTAAAATTACCTTAGTGGTGTTCCACTGGATAGCTGTGGCATAATTTGTATATAGTTCTGCCTTGAATATCCCTGTGCTAAATTTTTATGCATGTCCCTAATTTTTTTTTTCCTTAGAGTAAATTTCTAGGAGTGGAATTTCTGTTTTCCTTTCTTTGCCACTTATTCTTAGCTAAAGAACTTGACCCTGTGCTGTCTGTATTGTAGGCAGTCAACACACTGTTGACCTGTCAATGGGCTCTTTATACTCTTGTTCTGTCATCAAATAGGTATTCTTTTAGATTTCCCATCCTAGCCATCTTTCCTTTCTTTTTAATTTTTTTTTTAATGTTTAGTTGAAAGAGAGAGAGACAGACAGTGCGCAAGCAGGGGAGGGTTAGAGACAGAGTAAAGCAGGCTCCAGGCTCTGAGTGGTCAGTCCAGACCCCGACGCGGGGCTCGAACCCACAAACTGTGAGATCATGACCTGAGCTGAGGTCAGACACTTCACTGACTGAGACACCCAGGTGCCCCTCCATCCTACCCATCTTATACAGACTGGTTAACTCACTTAAACTGATACTTAAACTGACCTCTAAAGTGAAGTATCTCACAAAATCCAGCCACTAAGCAGGTGAACAGGGGTGCAAACGCTGTGCGCACATGCCACTTCTTGCCCCTCCGTCCGTGTAGTTCGCCCTGCCATTTGCCCCATTTCAGCCTTCAATCCTTTTTTGAGGAGCCCGGCACCAAACAGTAAATTCACTGCATGTCAGTTGTGTATCTACCTGTTTACATCTGAGTTTGGTACCTCGGGCATTGACTTTAGTATTACAATAATCAAAAAATGAAGTTCAGTAATAATAAGTGGGTGTGGTCATATTGTAATTTTATTACAAAAGGGTTTTACCTGTATTGATGTTTTTGGTTCATTTACTGAGAAAAGCTTTATATCATTTTGATTCTTCATCATCTACCTTTTGTGATCATGCCAGCACAGATGTTATTAGGTGTTTGGTAGCCTTCGTTTTAGGTAGTAATGTAGTAATTACTATGCTGTAATATTGCAGTGTAAAATTGCACTGTAATACATTGTAGTAATGCAGTGGCATTTTCATTCTAGGAGAGAAGTGATTGCTCTCTTCTTTGTCCATTATAAAGCCTTTTTTTTAAGTAGGCTTTATGCCCAGTGTGGAGCCCAGTGCAGGGCTTGAAGTCACAACCATGAGATCAAGACCTGAGCTGAGATCAAGAGTCAGACACAGGGCGCCTGGGAGGCTCAGTTGGTTGAGCATCTGACTTCGGCTCAGGTCATGATCCCTTGTTTGTGGGTTTGAGCCCTGCATCAAGCTCTGTGCTGACAGCCTAGAGCCTGGAGCCTGCTTCAGATCTGTGTCTCCCTCTCTTTCTGCCCCTCCCTCTCTCTCTACCCCTCCCTTGCACTTTCTTCCTTCCCTGGTTGTGCTCTGTCTCTCAAAAACTAAAATTAAAAAGTCGGATGCTTAACCAGCTGAGCCACCCAGGCACCCCCTTTATAAAGCTTTTTGATATCTAATGCATTAAGTAAAGAGGCCTTAAAATATATTACATAAAAAATGTTCTGTATCGGTTAGTTTATCAGATATGGGCTGTCATGTACCTTTAATGCTAGTTGCATTGAGAGTATGAGGACATCTTTTCCTTTCCAAAAATAACTGTAAGTCACTTTTAATTCTCTGTGGCTGGTAGTTTTTACATCACCTTTGCAGTTTGGTGAACTCATGCTTCTTCCTACCCTGCCTCTCCTCTCTGTTCTGTGCATGAATCTAACTGGGACTCCCATAGAAGATGGAAATACCAGTCGGTGGTTTTGCATTCTATACTCCGATTTTTGCGTAAGAGGCAAATAAAGTCAGCAAGTGAATTTGAGGCCCCAGATTAAGAGCGTTTACCCCTAGAATACCATCCTTCTCTTAGTCTAAATAATTGAAGTCCGCAGGAGCAAACCTCCAGCACTGAGCTTGCAGCCTTTCATCTGGGTGGCTCTGAGTAATCACCCATTTCTGGAAACATTCGTCGGTAGTAAGCTGCATGCCAGTAAGTCTTGTCACCGCATAGAAATCCTTATTGATAGGATCTCTACCGAAAAATGAACTTGTGTCATATTAGGCCTTTCAGGACCCCTTAAAGGTTAAATTAGGAGTATAAATCTTTAAAGTGGACAGCATTGTATCAATGATTTAATCTCTCCTGTTGGCTAGAAAATTGAGACCTAAATCTGTTTAGTAATTTGATTGCACAAGCTAGTTACTAGAGCCCAAACCAGAATGTGATTTCAGTAACGTCATTCTAAATGTTTCCTGTATTTTCACTCAATAAGGTGATAAATGCCTCCTTATAAAAATGCTTCAAAATAAAATACAGGGAAATGTTATAAAGAACTTAATTTTATGTTAACTAACTTAATTATTAAATAATATTTAATGTCAAATAATTAAATAAAAATTATTTAATAATAATTAAATTATTAATATTTAATAATTTAAATTAAATTATTAAAACAAAATATATTTTATATATTAAATATAAAAATATTAAATAATTATAATATTATAATAATAAATGTTAAGTGTAGACTGTAATAAGACATTATGGGATATTATGTAATCTGTGATAGGTCTAAGATTATATAATATTATGAAAGTGACATGTTGCTTATACTATTTCAGGGCTTGCCTCAAAAAAAGAAACAAAGACATTATAGTCAACAGACGGCCAACTCAAAGCACTTTACACATGCAGAGTTTTAAAAAGTAGATTATTCAACAAGGACTCTGGAGCTTGGGTGTTTTTAGGGTTGTGTGAGCAGGTCTTCAAGGCCTCCAGGGGGACCCCAGTTCTCTGTGTTTATGCAACCCTGTCCTTGGCTTGCTGGCTTGGAATCGGGGATTATCACCTGACGGTTACTCGATTGCTGCTGTGGTTCTGAGCATCACGTGGAGACCTGACAGTATCTCAACCGGAAATAGAAGGGGTAGTGTGTTTCCTCTTACTCTTCTCTGTATGTGAGCAAGTAGAGCATTCTGGAAGCTTCCCAGGAGACTTCCTGTCAGGCTCATTGGTCACACAGTGTGACCCAGCCTAATCCAGCGATTGTCAGGGAAAGAAATGCCGTGACTGGTTTAGACTGGGGACCGTCAGACGTTAAGCACCCATCAGAATCACCTGATGGGTTTGATGCAACACTGAGTGCTGGTCCCTCCCTGAGTTTCCGGTTCACTAGGCTGGGAACGGGGCCCAAGAAGATAATTTCTAAAACGTTCCCAGGCTATCCTGCTGATGCTTGGGCAGGCCCACATCTTGAGGACCACAGACATTAACCAGCACGTGCATCCCTGGCATTCTGGAGGGGACTGAGAATGCAAGTGCTTCCTGATCTGTTAGAAAATGGAGGCTAGGAAGAGCTAGAAGGAGACTAGTAATGTCTGCGCAGCTGTATTCTGAGACAGAATGTGAAATGCTCTTCTTTTTCCTGTTCCTCAACTGGTTCTTGTACACAGGAAGCTTTAAAAAGTGGAAGTTAAAGTGTGACACTTGGGAAGCAGTGTGGCTGCAGTGTACTCACTGAGCAAACTATTTGCCCAGATGTAAACATTTTACGTGGTTAGATTTGTTAAATCTCACGGCTCTTTCAGTAATTATTTTATTGAGTAGCTGTCACTTCAGTAGGCTAAGGCAAGAAAAGAATATTTGCTTTTCAGTTGGCATTTAGAAGAAAGGGCTGAGCGAATCAAAAAATTAATCCATAAATATTTCTCTGAGGGACTTGTCACTTATGAGATAGATTTGACTAGAGGTCAGGAAATTTCGCTTGGCTTAGTAACTTAACTCCACCATGCTCGATGTAATTTGTATGCATTTTTAAGATTATTACAAAACTGGTTATTAAGCCTAAAATTCAGTAGTCTCAAGTAAAATTTTGTGTGCAAGTTGGACCTAATAGAACCTGTACCTTTGTGATTTAAAAAAAAATGTTTTTTATGTTTGTTTATTTTTTGAAGGAGAGAGACTCAAAGCATGAACAGTAGAGGGGCAGAGAGAGAGAGAGAGGCACAGAATCCTAAGCAGGCTCCAGGCTCTGAGCTGTCAGCATAGAGCCCCATGCAGGGCTCGAACTCACGAGTTGTGAGATCATGACCTGAGCTGAATTTGGTCCCTCAGCCAACTGAGCCACTCAGGTGCCCCTTTGCCTTGTGATTTTTAAGGCCCATTTAATTAGGTGACACTTTGCTACTGTGGATTGTATTAATTTTAGATAGCATATTTTATCTCTTTTTGAAGAAAAATTTTGGAAATTCGAATGAACACACCCAATTACCCTTCCTTCAGTATCATTTTATTTATTTTATTTTTATCTTTCCTTTTCTAGCACTGGTGAGATCTGAAATGGATCTGTGCACCAGTGCTCCTGACTTGGCCCCTCACAAACAGTAAAGTCTGCACCCCCAGAGCTTGGGTGCTTCATGGCCCCTGGCTCTGCATTTTTCTTTTCTTTTTTATTCTACCTGTGATTTACACTTTTTCTTATACTTAATAATTGTTTCCTGGGAGGTATAATGTAACCTTTCAAGTTTTGAAAAAAGCTTACTGATGAGAATTGTGCTCTTGTAAACATCCAGGGTGGTATGCCCCTTTAAAGCATTAATGATTGTGTTTACTGCCATTTCAGAAAACTTTAGTGATGGTGTTTTCTCACTACTTAATAAAAATGATGAAACTGTGATCTCAGTCAGTGGACTTAGGCTATACTAAGTTGCCGAGAGTAAATTCACTCAGGTAATATTCTCCAAGTTTACCAATTCTGTGATTCTCCACTCCCCTACCTGCCATGTGACTGGCGCTGATTACAGACCACATCATTTGAGTAGGTAGTATGGTAAATCTGTATCTCCAGTGCCAGAATCTCAGCCCTTACCCCCAACAAATAGGATTTGTCTTCAACTTCAGTGTTTTCCACTGGTGTAGTCACTGGTTTTCATCTCCCTCTAGCTCTTTCTTACACAGTGTATTCCTTAATGGGAGCGCTGCTCAGCATGGTGCGGGTACGTGTATCCTTTCTCTTCCTCTCTTCCTTTCCTTATAACAGACGTGGGACACCTCGTGCGNGTATTCCTTAATGGGAGCGCTGCTCAGCATGGTGCGGGTACGTGTATCCTTTCTCTTCCTCTCTTCCGAATTTCCTTATAACAGACGTGGGACACCTCGTGCACTGTCTTCTGCACGCTAGATCAATACATCCATGTTTTCCTGATTGTACTCCCCTGTTCCACACATCCATGTCCTTATCATTGAATGTATTTACTCTCTTTTGATGTGTGAAGTATTGGGAACAGCATAATAAAAACTCGCCAATCACAGTTAGGAGGTTCACAGAAAAAAAAGGTCAATCTTAAGACATGTTTAGGGCATAATGATTAGGCCTGTTGATACTCAGACCTCTTGGCCGGTGGGAAATGCAACCTTATTTTAAGTCAAGGGAATGATGTGGGCAGTAGCTTGAGTAGAAATGAAGGACACAAAAGATGGCCCTCTGCCTGCCATCATCTGGTGGCCAAGCACAGCCCCTGCAGTTTGGGGCTAGGTCCTTTTATTTCGTTTCCTTTTTAAAAATTCGGATCTAGAACATTACTCCAAAAATTTCCTGTTAACTAATTTAAAAATGTATTAAAAACCACTGGTGTAATTTCATAGCAGCTTTCATCAGAATAGACTTTGGGTTTTCTTGCCTTTTTTTTTTTTTCCAAAATAAAATCTTTATTTTTGTATATTGAGGATTTTTTTAAAGTTTTTAATTCCCATTGTAGGGAATGTAACGATCATCACTTAATAACACTTGTGTTTCAGTTCTAATGGATAGCTAGGGGGAACTGTGGTTACAATTCAGTACAGGAGCGTTCTTTCTGTCCAGACTGGGAAGCAGCGACTTTAATACTACTTTCCGTTGTTACCTTGTTGAAAATTTCAATCAAAGAAATCATCCAAGTTAAAATAAAATACGAATGCAGGAAAAAATTAAAAAAAAATCAACATGCTCATAAGTATATATGAAAATGACTATTAAGTGCTAATCTAATAATAGCTAGGCCGTTCAGGTTGGCAGAGATCTTCAAATGAGATTCAAATTGTCTTATTTGTAATTGTAAAAGAACTTTAAGAAACTGATCATTAATTTCTGGTTCTAGCTAGGTAACAGGCTAAGATAACTTGGAAAATCTTTTGTTACAGGTATCTAAAAATGCTAGATAAAATATGAACTATAACACAAAAATGTAAGGCACAGCTGAATTCACAAGAAATAAAAGGCAATCCCAGCTGCAAGAAGTGGAAAGAGGGTGGACAATCAGAGGGTTAGGTGGATAAGCCTTTTAGGGACGGTTATCAGAAATGATAAGGGACATAACCTTTAATCCCTTCCTGGGACTGGAGGCCAAGCATTAAGCCAATATAAAGTGAAGTTCTGGAAAAGAAACCCTTTTGCACCTCCACTAAAGGATGAACTAGAAAACAGTTTATCCACTGACACAGAGACAGGGAGGCAGGACTGAAACCCCTTGCACTTTGGGTTTTGCATTTTAAAATGTTGAGACCTCAGGCCTGTCCCTTGCAACAAACTTGGAGTACCAATTCAAACCACCTGCCTGGTTGGAGGTCTCCTACTAAGACATTAATGTAAAAGTCAGTCCTCAGCCCTCGAATCATTTTACCCTTGAGGCACCTAGAAGATGCAAATACAAAGTGCTCTGGAAAGACTTNACTATTAAGTGCTAATCTAATAATAGCTAGGCCGTTCAGGTTGGCAGAGATCTTCAAATGAGATTCAAATTGTCTTATTTGTAATTGTAAAAGAACTTTAAGAAACTGATCATTAATTTCTGGTTCTAGCTAGGTAACAGGCTAAGATAACTTGGAAAATCTTTTGTTACAGGTATCTAAAAATGCTAGATAAAATATGAACTATAACACAAAAATGTAAGGCACAGCTGAATTCACAAGAAATAAAAGGCAATCCCAGCTGCAAGAAGTGGAAAGAGGGTGGACAATCAGAGGGTTAGGTGGATAAGCCTTTTAGGGACGGTTATCAGAAATGATAAGGGACATAACCTTTAATCCCTTCCTGGGACTGGAGGCCAAGCATTAAGCCAATATAAAGTGAAGTTCTGGAAAAGAAACCCTTTTGCACCTCCACTAAAGGATGAACTAGAAAACAGTTTATCCACTGACACAGAGACAGGGTGGCAGGACTGAAACCCCTTGCACTTTGGGTTTTGCATTTTAAAATGTTGAGACCTCAGGCCTGTCCCTTGCAACAAACTTGGAGTACCAGTTCAAACCACCTGCCTGGTTGGAGGTCTCCTACTTAGACATTAATGTAAAAGTCAGTCCTCAGTCCTCGAATCATTTTACCCTTGAGGCACCTAGAAGATGCAAATACAAAGTGCTCTGGAAAGACTTTGGCAACCCAGGCCTTGGGGGACGCTCAGAGAAATGAGCTGCACCAAATAGGCGCTCAGGGCAAAAATACAGAAACACATGAGGAAACAGTACACCAGCCCTCCAGAGGAAGTAGAGCTGTACGAATTTAAAAACAGAAGTCTCAAAGATAATATAAAGGAAGTGTTTTAATTAATTAAACTCCTAAAACGAATCGAGACTCTTAGAACAAGTTTAAGTTTCATTAATTCATATAGAAGGATTGTAAAAATTCTGGTGTTGTTAGTACTGTAATTATGTTACTCATTTTTGCTCTATAAACCTGTCTTCTCCAGAATGTAAATGGAATCTAAATATTCACACACAGTGTTCTTTGCAGCATTTCAGCTGAGCTCCTGAAAATGTTGTTACTGACTGTCTCTGCACTCTGCCCGTGGAGGGTCTGTCCTGGACCATCTGGCTAATCATCTTAATACGAAAAAGCCTTCTACAGTAATCTCACATACCCTAGACGTTCTCAGGTCTACCTTTTGAAACCAGTCAGGCTCTGTGCTGACAGCTCAGCCTGGAGCCTGTTTCAGATCCTGTGTCTCCCTCTCTCTGGCCCTCCCCTGCTCATGCTGTCCCTCTCCCTCTCTCTCTCAGAAATAAATAAAAAGTTAAAAAAAATTAAAAAACATTAGACAACAAAGATCTGGGTCTTGGAATTGTGCCTTTTGGGTTTCCTATAGTGTTTAAAAATAGGTAGATATAGAACCTTAATCCACCTTGTTCTTCATAGGATATTATAAGATCTATCCTCTGTTACCAGATTTATAAAACGTATGGCACCCACATGATTAAAATCACATTTCAAAAATACACATGGTCCTAGTTCTGTGACTACACTAACTGTCAAGATAATAATACCCTGTTATTTTGTCCTTCGTCTTCTCTCTCCTTCCATCTCCCTGTATGTTGTAGATACAGTTACCTGGGTGGCTCAGTTGGTTGGGCAGCCGAGTTCGGCTCAGGTCATGATCTCACAGTTCATGGGTTTGAGCCCCGTCTCGGGCTCTGTGCTGACAACCAGCTCAGAGCCTGGAGCCTGTTTTGGATTCTGTGTCTCCCTCTCCGTCTGACCCTCCCCTTCTCACGCTGTCTCTCTGAGAAATAAGCAAAATGTTAAAAAAAAAAAAAACAGGCAGTTATTTCAATTGTATCATGATAATGAACTATTGGTTAGTTGGAAGCTAGAGTTTTAACTTTTTTTCTAGAGTTGGAATGGACAGAACGTTAAGTGTGTTTCAGGTGTACCACATGACGATTCCTTATTTGTATGTGTTCCCAAATTACTACTAAGGTAAACTTGAATCAGCTTCTTATAAAAGCAATACATGTACACTTGGTACTTTTATGTGTTTTTTAATTCTTAAAATTAAAAGTCAGAATTAAAGTATGTAGGTATATGTGTTTTAAGGAGAAATGAAAAATGTTTTAAAGGTAGAAGGAGTTTTTATAATAGGATTCATAAAATAACTAGCTTTTTTTCTAATTGTTTAGACTAAAACTAGGAAAAAACATGAATCCTTTGAAATGAAAAGTTTATCCTGTGGAACTATTAAAAAAGATGAACAAAGACTTTTATTTAGATGCATGTGGTATTTGTGGTATTTTGTTGTGTTGTGTTGTCTGTTTTTGCTGATATCCAGGAGCTTCAGCAGCCGCTGGAGGACCTTTGTCCATGTGGGTTTCTTCCCCTCCCAACCATTTACTTGATCTCTCTTCTTTCAGAGTCTTGGTCTCCCCATGTGGATATTCATAGCACTTTCTCATAGGATTTTTGGAAGGATTAAATGAGATAGCAAATGTAAGATCCTCCCTGTGGTGCCCATTCACGAATACAGGGAAAACCTACTGCTTTTTAACAAAGCACATTGGGTGTACTTTCCTTTGTAATTCGGGTTTTATCAACTGATGCCCAATGGTTAGTGGGGATTAAAGTTTTTTTCTGAGGACCTCAGCCAACCAAATAAATTAGAATTGTTACTGTTTGTAGTATAGGTCACAAAAGCTTTTCAAACTCAATTTTACTTTACATTGCTTAAAAGAGATCTTTAAAAGTAATTTTTGTTTCATGTGTGTGGGGTTTTTTTTGTTTGTTTGTTTGTTTTTGTGACGGTTTTTCCGCACCGCAAGCTTTGCTCACTCTTTGTTAGTGTTCTCCAAGGTTCTGTCATGTGCCTGAGGTGGTCCCTTCTATTACTTCTCCACTTTCTCTCTCATATCTGTGTGATTACCTCCCCTCCTTCTCTTTGAGTTTCTTAATTTACAGTTGCTTCCTAGACATCTCTGTGTGGTTCTCTGAGATGTCTCCAATTCTCCACCTGCAAACATAGTTCTTCTCTCCCATCTTTCGCTCCCCCATCACCTTTTCTCTTGGTCGCAGTGAATGGCATTCCCATCACCTGCCAGCCAGTCATCAATGACTGTCATCCCAACCTTTTTCTCCCTCACCCCTCAATTTCACAAGGGCACCAGGCAATATTGGCTTTGCCTCTCAGTGTCTCTAGTGCTTTTCTCCTTCCCTGCTCCCACTGCGACAGCTAGACCCTCATCTCTCCCCAGGGCGCTTGGTTCTCTGCCTCCCTACCTGCCACTCCTCTGCCCAAGCTATCCAGGACCACTGCCACAGTGAAAGCCCTCCCCTGTTTAGAAACTTCTAGTGCTCCATTGTCTGTATAATAGAGTTCAGCCTTCCTAGAGACACGTAAGACCCTTCGCAATCTGCATGCTCCTCCTCATCCAAAATTTCTCTCCAACCTCATCTTTTTTCCTTTAATTGGAGTCTAGTTGACACAATGTTGCATTAGTTTCAAGTGTGAAACAGTGAATTAGGAAGTGCGTTTTATGGTCTGCTGACCGGACGTGTAGCTGCCGTCTGTCCCCGTACAGCGCTATTACAGTGGCACTGACTGGATTCCCTTTGTTGTGCCTCTTACCCTCTGACTTCTCGTTCTGTAACTGGAAACCTGTACCTCCCAGTCCCCTTCAGTTTTTGCCCGTCCCCCCACTGCCCCCGCTTCTGGCAACCATCAGTTTGTTCTCTGTATTTATGAGTCTGTTTCTTATATGAGTCTGTTTCTGCTTTTTGTTTGTTTAAACCCCATATCTTCTTCTATCCATTCAGGTATCAGTGAACACTTAGGCTGCTTCTGTATCTTAGCTGTTGTAAATAACACTGCAATACGCATAGTTGTGCATGAATCTCTTAATTAATATTTTTGCTTTTCTTTGAGTAAATACCCAGTAGTGGAATTACTGGATCACATGGTAGTTCTACTTTTAATTTTTTGAAGAACCTCCATACAGTTTTGCACAGCAGCTGTGCCAGTTTGCATTCCCACCAGCGATGCGCAAGGTCTGTAAGCCCGTCTTCTGGCATCTTGCACTCCTATCAGCACCTTCCATTTCCACCAGCGGTGCGCGGGGTCTAAGCCTGTCTTCTGGCACCCTGCCCTCCCCATCAGCACGCATCTGCAGTAGTTCTCTGCATACTGCACGGCCATTCTCATTTCTCTTCTGGCTTTAGCACATGCTTCCCTCTGCCTGAAATGTGAACCCTTCCCTTCCTGCTGAGTAAAACCTTGTTGACCTCACTCCCCCCTACACAATAAAAAGCTAATCCATTTTTCCTTTGTGCTGCCAGAGTATTTTTATTTTTACTCAGTGTTTTAAATTTTTTGTCTACTTGTTAGGCTTTCCTGACTAGACTAACCTCCTAAAGAACAAGGGACTTAAGTCATTTTAGCATTTCTGATGTCTAGCCAGTCCTTGGCATAGGGAGGTATTTAATAAAGGCATTTAGAAAATCCATGAAAAATTGTTCATGAAACAGAGGATTTTTAATGTGGGAAGCAGTTTACTTAATGAAGGAATAAGTAGTTCTACCAAATATTTTTTTTAATGGCATGCAGGAGGATTAGATTATAACTTTGTGTGGCTTTAGACGGTAGAGTTAATGTCAGCAGAGACGTAGACTTCCGATGTAGCCATAAAAAAGAAGGCCAGGAGTACTGTAAAACTGCAGTGCCATCCTGCCTTCATTTGGAATCTATCATTAGATACTCTGAGTTGTACTCCTGGCTTGTTCACTAAATTTGGTCTTTTCTGGGTCTAAGTTTCTTTGTTTTTTTTTTTGATGGAAAAATGAAAGTAGCAGTAGCTTATATGGTTGTTTTGAGGACTCGTGAAATAACATCTCAGGGTGTGTCAGCTAATGTCTGACGTTCAATAGTGCTTCATAAATGTTTATTGGATTTGAATTAGCCTCCTGTTTCTGAATGCTTCCAGTAAAATCTTAACTCTCACACTGAATGTAAGTAATGTGTGTACATAAACTGGCACCATAAAAAAGATTCAACTGCCTTTTTTTCTCTTAAAGATTTATTCATTGTACTGATGATTCTCCAGATCCTTGTATAGAACATGAGGTAAGAATTTACTTTTTTAATCTTGATGAAATTGATAATCCTAGTTGAAAATGTATGGAAAATTGCTGTTTATTCTTAAGCAAAATGAATAATTTTTTTGGATCAATTTCTCTGATAGTCTAGAAGCACTGAAGTTTTAAATTTATGAAAAATGTATACAAATGTATACACACATGCATGCAAAGTACATATATACTATAGAATGTTCATATTTTGTAATAAAACAAATAGCTTTTACCCACCATCTGGCTTAACCTGGGTCAACTTTTTATCCTGGTATATGAAGAAAAATAGTGATCATCATTTTACCGTTTAGGCCCAGTGGCCCTTTTTATTTTTTTATATTGTTTATTCATTTGGCAAATTACATACAGAAGTAAGAATGAAAGAATAGTGAAAAATGTTATTAGAAATAGCTATAAGAATTCAAACCTAGCAAACCTAAATTTGTATTTCATATTTTCCTTGTTTCAGGGTATTTTACACCCCCCTCCCCCAACGCCCATCCCAATGTCAGCTGTTAACCGGTGAATCTGGAACATACTTTTCTTTGAAATCCTGACTCCATGTTTCAGTTACATCCCTGATGGGCTCTTGGTCATCATTACCCCTGGTTCTTCTTGCCTTTGGCTTCTCAGAATGTGATACTTTTGAAACCTTGATAGCTCATAATTTGTTGAAGAGAGTAGCCATCCTGCTCCATAATTACAAACTATTTGCATTTTGGGATTTATGACAGGAATTAGAATTAGTCCAGTGGTCTTTTTATTTATTTATTTTTTTAATTTTATTTTTTTAATTTTTATTTATTTCCAGAAGAGAGAGAGAGCGTGAGCAGGGGAGGGTCAGAGAGAGAGGGAGACACAGTCTCCGAAATAGGCTCCAGGCTCTGAGCTGGCAGTCAGCACAGAGCCCGACGCGGGGCTCGAACCCACGAACCGTGAGATCATGACCTAAGCGAAAGTCGGATGCTTAACCGACTAAGCCACCCAGGCGCCCCTCCAGTGGTCTTTTTAAAAAAAAATTCTTCATTGTCTGTTTGCTTCCAGTCACTTTTGTATACACGTACTTTCAGAACTTGTCCCTGACTCACCGTATCAAGTATTGAGTGTGTATTGCTGTGTCTCCTGCGATCATGCTATGGTGTGGGACAGTTAATTTACTCTCTACCAGGCCACCGGACTGGATCTCTTAGTACTTGTAGTTGAGTTTTTTATGTATCATTAGTGGCGTTTTTCTGACTTAATAGCACAGTATGAGCATTTTCCCACATCATTAAACATTTCTTATAACATTATTTCTGTGTATATATCATGTTCATATCACTTGCTTCATTGAACAAACATCTATTAAACACCTGCCTTATCTTATTACTTGTTGCTTGAAAACACAAAGTGACAAAGATTGTTCTCTAGTCTTGCCCTGAGTCATGATCTTTGTTGAGATGACATCTTCTGTCTCCAAGATTCATTTTGCCAGCAATTTGCGCTTTTATTACTTTTTTGGGAACACACCATCGTCATATTAATGCATAGGGTTTAAAACTCAGTTTTAAAAGCTCAGGAAAGTAATATTAGAGTAATAAAAATGAAAAAAGTTCTAAGCAGAATCCTGTGTAATCGTGTATTCCTTCTGTGTATATTTAAAAAGATATGTACATGTATTCCATGCCCATGTATTCGTAGATTACTTCTGGAAAGATATGTGAGACATTACCTCTGAGGAAGAGGACAGAGGGACTGCATGTGATGGTGGGGGCTGGGAGCAGAATTCTCACCTTTTACCCTCATGTATTTTTTTTAATTGACTACAGTGTATGTGCTACCTGTCCAAAACATTTCAGTAAACATTATGCAAATTCTTCAGAAAACTAATGTTTACACAATTGCCTATTTCTTTGTTGCTTAAATAAAAATTACTGTGTTTGCCAATATCAGCTTTTTTTTTTTTTTTTAATTTATATTTTGAGAGAGAGTTGGGTGGGGAGAGGGAGAGAATCCCAAGCAGGCTGTGTGCTCAGAGTGCAGAGCCAATGTGGGGCTGGAACTCGCAAACCGCAAGATCATGACCTGAGCTGAAGTCGGGTGTTTAACTGACTGAGCCACGCAGGTGCCCCAGTATCAGCTTTTAATATATGACAGTGGTGTAATTTTTTAGTTTGGGGTTCTTCATTTAATAATTCAGTTCTTTTTTAAACATATGGCACATAAAAAGCTTGACCAAGAGCTCATAATAATGAAAATTGAAATCAGTGCATTTAAAAATCTTAGACATATTTTAACAATGTAGGGTTTTTAAAAATTTTTTTAATGTTTTATTTATTTTTGAGAGAGAGAGACAGCGTGAGCAGGGGAGGGTCAGAGAGAGAGGGAGACACAGAATCTGAAAACAGGCTCCAGGCTCTGAGCTGTCAGCACAGAGCCTGACGCAGGGCTCGAACCCACGAACCGTGAGATCATGACCTGAGCCAGAGCTGGACGCTCAACAGACTGAGCCACCCAGGTGCCCCAATAGTGTAGGTTTTTTTTTTCTGAAATGTTTTTATTTATTTCTGAGAGAGAGAGAGCATTAACAGGGGAGGGTCAGAGNACCACCCAGGCGCCCCAATGTAGGTTTTTTGTTTTTTTTTAAGAGAAGCAATTTACTATCAAAAATTTTAAAGTGTAAGAAAATATGATTCAGTGTTAGCATTTTGGCATTTAACTTCCCTTTCTTGAGATATGTGTATGCATGTATTTATATGCTCTCTTCATTAAATATTTTGCATTTTGAGCATTTTTCCAGTTCAGTAGCTATTTTTTTATATCAGGATTTTTAGTGGCTGTTTATCTTATATATTTGCTGTTTTACTTTGTAACATTCCTTAAGTACCTGCTAGTTACTACACTTGCAGTGGGACCAAAGATGAGTAAGACCCAGTTCCTTGCCCTTAAGGAAGTTGCTGGTGAGGAGGAAGGAGAGACTGATATCAGATTATCATGGTACAGCTTGGTCTGTCTGGTCTTCTGTGGAATGTTAGGTACCAGAAACTGGGAGCACAGGATATGGAAAGGGAGAATACTGGGCACACTGGAGGGAATCCCAGGAATGAGGCTCTGAGTAATTCAGGTTCCATCTCTTAGGTCCTAAAGGGCAGAGAGGTATAAGCCAGGCGTGTGCCAGGAAAAAGGAGGCTGGAGACACTGGCCACTTATTAGAATTATTACTTCACAAGAATAAGACTAGTCATTTTCTTCCATTTTACAAAAAGACTGAGGAGCACACATTTGTCAACTATACTATTTATAAAATTGTATCAGTTCAATAGCATATGAGAATTTATACATGTTAAATAATTATGGTAGTAGAACCCATTTATGACTTGTGCCGGTGGTAGAATTGTTTTACTTTAAAGTAGTGGGAAAATCATGGGAAGGTTATAGGGATTTTTAGTGATAAATCATAATAATTTTATCAGCATACTACACAATGGTGCTAAGGTAGATAACTCTGAAATTGTTTTATTTTTTGATATACTTAAAGGGGTGAAGAACATAGGAATTACAGGGTATCTATACACGATGATGATAGGGTTCGACTCCATCATCCTTGGATATATACGTTATGTCACAGCTCTCAAAGTAATGAGTAAGTGACGAAGATGCATTTTGTCATAAAGAATTTTAATTGTGTTTCCCCTGCTTACTAAATTAATAGATCTCATGATAAGAATGCTTTATGATGCCTTTTTAAAAAATTTGAGCAGTGTATTTATTAAGTAAACATTACAATTTTATGATACATGGAAAGATACATAGGAAAAAGTGTTACCACATGCTATTCAGAGGTCTGTCTTCTAAATGCAAGCCTTACAGTTACTTTATTATTTTTTAAATTTTTATTTAAGTTCTAATTAGTTAACATATAGTGTAGTACTGGTTTCAGGAGTAGAATTCAGTGATTCATCACTTACATACAACACCCAGTGCTCATCCCAGCAGGTGCCCCATTTAGTCCATCCTCCACACCTCACTCATTTCTTCTCTAGCAACCCTCAGTTCTCTGTATTTGAGTCTGGTATGGTTTGCTTCCCCTTCTCTCTCTCTTTTTTTCCCCCCTTCCTCTATGTTTATCTGTTTTATTTCTTAAAATCCACATATGAGTGAAATGATGCCTATTTCCCCCCCAAACTATTTGATAATGGCAATTGTTAAGATATACTCTTGATATAAAATTGTTTGTTAGACCAGTAAACATTCCCTTGTTACCTAGTTGTGTTACATTTTTTTCTTTGTCTACAGCTTGTTCTTCGAAAATGGTGTGAATTAATTCCTGGGGCTGAGTTCCGATGTTTTGTCAAGGAAAACAAGCTTATTGGTGAGTTGTGATTTTTTTTTTTTTTTACCCATTAAAAGAAGACAAGCCTTTGATTTTTTTAAAGTTTACTTATTTTAATTTTTTTTTAAATTTTATTTTAAGTAAATTGCACCACACATGGGGCTTGAAATCATGACCCCAAGATCAAGAGTTGCATGTTCTACCAACTGAGCCAGCCAGGCATCCCTAAAGTTCGTTTATTTTTAGTAATCTCTCCACCCAACGTGGGGCTCGAACTCATGACCCCAGTATCCAGAGTCACATGCTCCTCTGACTGAGCCAGCCAGGAGCCCCAAGAAGACAAGCTTTTGATGGAAGTGAATTTCTAGTAACTAGGACAGGGTAATAATCAGTTTATATTTCTGATACCTCTAATCAGTTTGTACTCCAATTTGGAATTCTATATTGACAATGATCCTGAGGCCATATTCAGTTTCTACAGAAAAGAATCTTGTCCATTAATCATGTCTGTCTGGATTCTGGAGATGGAAGTGATGGTCTTGACCATCCCCAATTTAGGGTATGTGAAGATGTATCCTATTACCTGCTTTCTCTTTGGGATTTTCCTAAGTATTACTAGTGACACACTGCTTATTTTAAGCATCATAAAAAGCCAAGTTTTGGGATCTTTATTTCTATTATTGGAGCAGTGTTTATTATTCTAGCCAGAGGAAATATGTGGACAAGTAAGTGCATTACTTAAAAAAACACCCATTTTCTTCCTCTCAGATTATTATTTTGTTTGCTGTGATGTATTCAAGTTAAATAGTGAAGAAAATCTCTTTTATTTTTTTGGTCTTTGCATGTTTTCCGTGAAGTAAAACTTACCTTCACCCAAAAAAAAGTGTGATTTGAATAGAATCAAAGCAACAGTCTTAGTGAATGTGATATTGATATCTTTTAATTTACCTGAAAGTAACTTGGGGTGTCTGAATTTATCATATTGTTAGGTATTCTTGGAAAAACTGCAGTATAAGTCCAGCTAAAGAAGGGAGTCATATTGGCATGTGATTAAGAAATTGGGTGGAAACCCTTCTTTCAGAGCAGAAAACTTTTTCCTTGGCCTAGAGCAAACTGAGAGAGTTTTTACAATAATCCCTTTAGTGTATTTGGAATAGAATCAGCAAGTAACTCTGAAGAAAGGAATGTTGACTTTTCCATGGCTTGAAACATCAGGCTTGTGACGGCAAGGTAGCATGTATGAGCAGGAAAAATAGCCTGTTGCTATGAAATACAATATGAATATGGAAGACCTATGGAATATTTTAAGTTTCCCAAAGGAAAGTGGAAAAGAATACCAATTTGTAGAGAGTTTGGTAGAAAAAAATCAAAGAAGCAAAGGTTTAAAAGCGTTCCTTTCATTTTCTACATTATGAACGTATTTATGACTGAGTTCTTTCCATTGTATTAAATAAAAATAACCGCTATTTCTAAAGTAAGAATGCATGATATGCAACTTATGATACAACTCATTGAATGAGTAAGTTTTTACAACTGTTAAGTTTTAGATTTATATAAAATGCTGAATCATGTCTCATGCATTCTTCATTATCTGGTCTACTTTTATGGTTCTCTCAAAAAGAGGCTTAAATCACAATTTGGTGTTTTTGAAAAGATTGTTATATGATAATGGATTTAAAATATTTTTCTTGTCAGGTATTTCTCAAAGGGACTATACACAGTACTATGATCATATTTCTAAACAAAAGGAAGAGATTTGCAGATGCATACAAGACTTTTTCAAGAAGCACATACAGTACAAATTCTTAGATGAAGACTGTGAGTATTTTTATCGACCCAGAGAAATGAAGTACATGATGTTACTGAACTTTATTTCACAGTGGCGCATATTTTAAAATTGGATTCGAAACACTGTATTTTCAGCATTTCGCTTTATTACTCTTTGGTATTACTGATGGTCTGAATGTTAATTTTTACCTTATTTAATCAAAGTCACTTTTTAATACCGAGGTAGTTATCTCTCTATCTCTCTGTAGATATTTTATTATTTACTTTAAAGAGCTGTGTACAGAGAACGAAATGCTTCTTTTATTCAGACTTAGTTAATTGACTGATCTACCTTTCTAGATTTTTTATTTGAATTATCAGATAGCACCAGTTAGAAAGTAAACATTTGTGACTTGTTTTTTAAGAAAGTGTACTGTGTATGAGAATTTTCATGGATCTTAAAATTGCATCTGCTCTGATTTGTATTTTTTTGCTTGCCAAGCCTGGGTTCTGTGGCAGATGATTATAAAAAAGATTCATCATGCTATAACCATAGCTCGATTTTTTGCTTTCCTGTTGTATTGACATCATTCCTCATAAAATGAGTTAAGTGATTGATGTTTTTTCACAAGTATGTATAAGTTGTTTATAATGGTGAATTTGATGAGATGATGTGTTTGGTTTATAAGAATATAGTATTTAATATACATATATGAAATATGTTATTCCACTGTTTGTTATTGTTAAGGATTTGGGTCACCAATAGTCTGTTAGTAGTTAAGTTTGAGGGAAGTCCATACCCCTAGCCTCCGCATTGTTTAATGATCAGCTGTATAAAGGATTTTGGCTGAGGGTAGACAAAAGGAAAACAAAATTATATAAGTAAAACACTGTAGGCTACTTTATCATGTTTGAAAGTTTTGATACTAAGAAGCATGAAGTTCTCAATGTAATTATATTCTGCTAATTGTATAACATAATAATATGCATTTTAATTTTCAAAAGGAGACTCAGATAATGAAACTGTTAGTTCATTGTTAACTTTGAGTTTTTTCTCCTTCACAGTTGTGTTCGACGTATATAGAGACAGTAGGGTAAGTAACATCTGTCTGACATGCTTTAAAATCAGGGCTGGTCCTACAGAGTACCTAGCCATTATGTATGTAAAGGGCCCATTACTCAAAAAATATTTTCTCTAACCAGCTAAGGTGTTTGAAATTCACAGTCCTCAAGAATCTCCTTTAACATATACTTAGCATCAGGAGACACAGTATCTTCAGTAGTTTTGTGTCACAAGTTTAGGGATTTTTTTTTTAATGGCAAGGTTTCATTCTTTTTTTTTTTTAACTTTCTATAATTTATTTAGTTTTTATAATTTACATCCAAATTAGTTAGCACATGGTACAACAATGATTTCAGGAGTAGATTCCTTAAGCCCCTCACCCATTTACCCCATCCTGCCTCCCACAACCCCTCCAGAACCCTCGCTTTATTCTCTATATTTAAGAGTCTTTTATGTTTTGTCCCTCTCACTGTTTTTATATTACTTTTGCTTCCCTTCCTTTATTTTCATCTGTTTTGTGTCTTAAAGTCCTCGTATGAATGAAGTCATATGATATTTATCTTTCTCTGACTAATTTTGCTTAGCATAATACCCTCTAGTTCCATCCACACAGTTGCAAATGGCAAGATTTCATTCTTTTTGATAGCTGAGTAATGCTCCATTGTATATACACACCACATCTTCTTTATCCATTCATCCATCGATGGACATTTGGGCTCTTTCCATACTTGGCTATTGTTCATAGTTCATATTGGGGTGCATGTGTCCCTTCGAAACAGCATACCTGTATCCCTTGTATAAATACCTAGTAGTGCAATTGCTGGGTTGTAGGGTAGTTCTATTTTTAATTCTTTGAGCAACCTCCAGACTGTTTTCCAGAGTAGCTGAACTAGTTTGCACTCCCACCAGCCGTGCAAAAGGGCTCCTCTTTCTCTGCATCCTCACCAACATCTGTTGTTGCCTGAGTTGTTAATGTTAGCCATTCTGACTGGTGTGAGGTGGTATCTCATTGTGGTTTTCATATGTATTTCCCTGATGATGAGTGATGGTGAGCATTTTTTCATGTGTCTGTAGGCCATCTGGATGTCTTACCAGTTTAAGGATTATTAATTTAGCAGATGGCTAAATGGCTGCCTTATATCCTGCTCTCCACTTTTGTCAGTGGTATAGTCCTGCTTAAAAAGTTCAGTTTGTGCACTTAAATGTGGCCAGGAAGTTTTCATTTGACATTTAGATAATTATTTTTAGTCAACTAAAATACCCTTAGCATGATTGGAATCACTTATATCTTTAGACTGAAGATGAGGATTAGTGTATTCTTTAAATCTTCCAAGTGATGGAAGCTTGTGTAATGAAAAAGAAAACAAAAACCTGACTTCATATAAATTTCACAGCAGAGATTTCATTCCCAAGACATGCAATCTTTTCAAAGAAAATTGGGTCACTAAACATTCTGTGATTAGAGCTTATTTACTAAGCTGTTGAAAAGACAGCAGGTGTGTTTTCCGAATATGTGACCATTCGTTTTCCAAATGTTATCCACCTATTTCTCACTTCCTCTCTAAGCTCCTATCAGCTTCACTGTCGTGATGCTGGCGATACATTAGAATCATTTTTGGACACAAGGATATGGCCCATATGGTCATGTCTCAAAATAACTGTTAAATGTTGACTTGCTTCTGTTTAGCCAAAAGACATCACTTATTCTGTTTTTACCTGTCGTCAAGAGTGATGATACATATTAAGAGTTAGAAAGAGGAGTTACAAATTGAGACTTGATAAGGAAGAGAGATGTTACTCACACTTTCTATTTAGTGAAAAGAAACCTTAGAGAAAGGGTAGGAGGCTGGTGTGATGGAATGGACAGAAATTGGAGCTGACAAACAGGAGCCCAGGCTGAAGTCCTGGCTCTGCTTCTAATGGATAGGTACACACTGATCACATCGATCACTCACGCAGCCAACATTTATAGGGAGCCTGGACTGTCAGATGCTATGTTTCTAACAAGAAGCTTCCAGCAGGATGATGTCCTGTCCTACAAGGAGCTTATCTTCAAGCCTTAAACATTCCAGGGAATTGGCCTGGTGGCATGCAGGATCAAATCAGTTAGTGCGTAGACCTAGTCTGTTACTCTCTTGTGCAGCTCAGAAGAACTTTATTTGTATTTAATTCAGGTTATCCATATAACCCTATGAGTTATGTATTACTCGTTCTCATTTTACAGATATTAAAACTGAAGCAATTATATTTTGATGCAGTTCTTTTAATGGCATTTAAAAATTTGGAATTTTCCCAGGTCTCCATATTTCCCTGGCAAAAGTCAAGATCTGCTTTGATTCAGTAATGGTGGAAGGATGGTGCAAATGTGTAATTTGGTGAAAGAGTTATATAAACGCCTTAATTGAAGTTGGACATGTACAGAAATAATTACTGCTAGGATCTAACAGAACTGAAAGTGGTTGCATGTTTTTCAAGTGAGAAGCATGCTAGTGTAAACATCCTGACAGTTTCTGAGAAGAGATTTCAACCATGATGTAAAACACATTTGCATTTACTCAGTGGCACACGTATCACTGTTAGGAACTTTTTTGAATACATGATTTAATGACAGTTGTAGAATACTAACTCTCTGGTGGTGTTTCCTATGCAGTGGACTAAAGTGTGTTGGAGCGTGGCAGCACTTTGATGTGTGTACTTTCTCACTGCAGCTGGTCAAGTTGACTCAGTGTTGTTAGATTCCAACCATCATACATGTCAGAGGTGGCCTGTACACTCAGTAGGTCCGGGATGAGGCTTCGGAATAGTGTATTTTAAGAAGCTCTTTAAGTGATGACAACGCATAACTAGAATTTAGAAAAACTGCTTCAGAAACTTGAAAAATTACTCCAGTCTCCTTCCGTATTCTTGTAGTGATGGCTGTTGTTTTGTTATTACTTTCATTGCTTTACAGACTGAAATTGTCTGACCTTGAGTCTTTGTTATTATTGTGATTGGCTTTGCAACTTGATCGCCTTTTTGGTGACTATTCTATGTGTGATTGAAAAATTACAACTAATGTATGAAGTATTCTGTAGATGCTAGTTCAATTAAGCCTGGTAGTAATGTGAAAATCTACTATGTCTTATGGACGGAATGATGTCTGAGGAGACCTTCAAAATAATATAAATGTGGGGAGACTGGATGGGATAGAGATGTAACAAGACTGGCCATGCGGTTCATCAAGATAATTGTTGAAACTAAGTGGTAGCTTTATCGGTTTCTTTATACTATTTTGTCTAATTTGTATGTATTTAAATTTTTCCATCTAAAATTTTTTTAACTTTAAAAACCATGAAAAAAATATCTGTATCTTCCCTAATTTTTGGTCTGCTTAATTTATCAGTTACTAAACAGGGTATGTTAAAATCTCCTGCATTCTAATTCTGTTTTTGTGTTACATACTTTGAGGTTATGTTCTTAGACAAATGCCAGTTTATAGTGGTCTTGTTTCCCAGCGAATTCTCATCGTTAGGCGGTGACCTTCCCTGTCCTTAAGAATGCTTTTGTGGTTTTCACATTAAAGTATGTTTGTCTGGTATTACTATAGTTATTTTTTGGTCTTAGAATTTACCTTTTTTTCATTCCTTTTAGTTTTAGCTGTTAGGTGTTAAGTGTGTGCATGTATCTTATAAGTGGCACATTGCTGGGTTTTGTTTTTTTTTAATCACTGACAATTTCTGGCTTAAACAGGGGAGTATAGTTGGCATATATTATGTTTGCTATCTGAATGTTTTATACCATGTTGAGTTTTCAATTTGCTTTTCTGTGTTTTTGTTCTCCTTTCATTTATAGTACTGGTTTTTGTTTATTCTTTCCACTCTACCTTTTTTCCTGTAAACATTGAAATTTTGGTTTTTATTTATTTTGGTAGTTACTGTCACATCTTAATAAAGATATTTAAGAAACTCAAAAGTTAATCTCACTTCCTGTTGCCCTCATGATATAAGGCCCTGGTAATTCCCAGCACCTACTTGCATTTTACATATGATTTCTGATTTTTAGTTCCACTTTGTATTTAATACCCCTAAATTAGTCATGACTGTTGCCCTTCATTTGCTTTGCTTACCAGTGTCTCTTACCACTGCTTTTTGGACCCATTTTCTCTTTGGTAGGATATTCTTCAGTTGAAATTCGCTCAGCCACTGGCTGGAAGAGTTTTTTAGTTTTTAAGCATGAATGGCAGGCTTAGCTGGGTATAGAAGTTTTGGTTGACAATTTCTTTTGCTGGAGCATGTTGAAGACATTGCTCCATTGTTGTTGGCGTCTTTTTTCCTTTTCTTTTGTCTTTTTTGAATACTTCCTAAGTCTAAGAATTCATTTCCTTTGTCAGTTATGAGAAATTCTCATCTATCTTTTTTTTTTTTAAGTTTCTTTATTTTTGAGAGAGAGAGCAGGGGAGGGGCAGAGAGGAGACCGAGAATCCCAAGCAGGTTTTGGTAGCACAGAGCCCCACATGGGGCTTAAACTCATGAATCGTGAGATCATGACCTAAGCCGAAATCAGGAGTTGGATGTTTAACCAACTGAGCCACCCAGGTGTCCCTCAGCTATCTTTTCAAATGTTACCTCTTTCATTCTGTGTTCTGTCCTTTGGAAATCTGTTTAGAGGGAGTGTTAGTGCATCTCATTTTATCCTCATATGTGGCAACTTCTTTTTCTCCACCTTTTTTTCTGTACTCTGTTGTGTAATTTTCTGATACATCTTCTGGTTTACTAGTTCTCTCTTAGCTGTGTCCGACTGGATACACTTAACCTTTCACTAAGTGTAAATTATATTCACTACATTTTGTCATTTCTGTAGGTTCTATTTGGTAACTTCAGTTCTTTGTATTTTTTTTTTCATAGTATCTTGTCTTTGGGTTTTGATTTCTTTTATATTTTCAGTCCTTTAATGAAACTACTTCATTTTTAAAATTAGAGTTTTATAGAAGTAATTTGCATAGAGTAAAATTCATCCTTTTTAGGGTGTAGTTCTATTAGTTTTGACAAATACATCCAGTTGTTAATCCCTGCTACAGTGAACATGTAGAACTCCTTCACTGCCCCACATTTCCTCATGACCCTCCCTGTACCCTAGCCTCTGGCAAACACTGCTCTGTAAAACCTTCTGAGTTTTAAACTTTTTGGTTGATAGCACATTTGCATTGCTCAAAAATTAAATCAGTGTGAAAATATATTAGAAAATCTCACTCTTCCTCCTGTTCCTCTGTGGTCCTGCAGGTTCACTTTTATTAGTTTCTTATATATCTTCCCCATATTTCTTTCTTTCTTTTTTTTTTTAAATATTTTTTATTTATTTCTAGGAGAGAGAGAGACAGCGTGAGCAGGGGAGGGTCAGAGAGAGAGGGAGTCACAGACTGAAACAGGCTCCAGGCTCTGAGCTGGCAGTCAGCACAGAGCCCGACGCGGGGCTCGAACCCAGGAACCGCGAGATCATGACCTAAGCGAAAGTCAGACGCTTAACCGACTAAGCCACCCAGGCGCCCCTTGTTTAGCCATTTTGCTGTCAGTGAATACATAGCTTATTTGTAGTGTTACACAAACTCCTGTGAACAATCCTGTACACGTGTGCACGCACACATGCGTGCCCTGGCCTGAGCTCTTTGAAGAAATAGATCTGTGTTCTCAGTCTCTATGCTCCAGTGCCTAGCAGTGTTTGGTGCATAGAGATTTATTTGGGTGGGTGAGGGGGTGGTTAGTTGTTGGATATCAGGAAGATGAGCGTGATCACTCTTATCTGATGGATTGCCTAAAAAACAGAATTTTTCAGGATGTCTTGTGCCTGAGCTGTCACATAAAAAACATGGTACAGCTGTAAAATCCTCATCTCGATGGTTTGCTTCGTGCCTTATTACAGCTGCTTTCATTTTCCTTTAAAATGCAAGATGCCTTCTGAGCTACAGAACACACCTGCCCGCTGTCAGTCCTAACAGTGGTGATGTGTTTTCGTTTTTTATTTGTTTTGCTTGTTTTTTATAGTACGGCATAGTTTTAGTTTACAGAGCTTAATATTCCTATACTAACAAGTACGGTAGGGTCTTCCCCACCCCGTTTAATAATGTGGTAGTTTTACTGGTTATAAAAATCCAAGTAGAAAGATTTTGGAGGTTAGAAAATACCCATTTTGTTAAAATAACATCCAGTTTGTTAAAGACATCTTAGTAATCACCCCAAGGCAAAAGCTAACATCACACAAGAAGATGATTAATGGCTGACATTTCATGGAGTCAAACAACGTACAAGTGGTCGTAGAATCTCTATGAGGAAACAAGAGGCAAGAAAGAGTTACAGGCTTTCTCCTTGGGTTTGTATATAGTAGGAAACTTACCAAAAGGTGTGTGGTCCAAACTTCTGTAATGATTCTTGGCTACTTACTAGACATTTCTGATGTTTGAAGGTAGTCTTAATTAGATGTTTCATCTTCCTTAAAAATTATCCTGTAGCCCGGATGTTCGGTTGACAAACAGTACTAGATACTAACAGTCCCGGCTCGGCAGGCCAGTTCCTGAGGTGTATGTAATTTTGTGCATGTACATCTGATCAAGATGGGATTACATATTTACAGAAAAAATTAATTACCAGCAACAAAACAGTTCAGTTTTATAAATGTTTCCATGAGAAAAATCAAGAGGAGCAAAGATAAAAGTTTCAAGGAAACACTCAATCTACTAAATGTCACATGCATCTCTGTGATCATCGGTGGCTTTAATCTCTCTTGGCAGGATTTCACAGATTCCCCAGGTCTGTTTTGACAGTGCTCTGCTGCTTTATATGCTAAGATGCACCTCACTCAGTGTGCATCTCAGTGTGACCCTGAGGCTAGAGCCTATCAGATTGCCCATCACTACTCAGAACAGAAGATAGAAATTTCTTTTAAATAAGATTCATCTGTTTTATTTTTTCATCTTCCATTCATGGGCCACCAGCTCTATCATGCAGACAAAGCCCATGCTACATTAAGGTTAAAGAACACAGAGCATTTTCCTGCATCTTGCATATGTTTAAAAAAAAAAAAATTCCCCCTTTGCCGCAGGATCTCAAAGGTAAGGAGGGTGCTCTCAGCTCTGCCCACTCTGCCCTGCCTCCGGCGGGCTTCCTTGGGAGAGAGAATTACAGACAACCCTGCAAGCGTCCCAGTCATGCCCTTTGGGTAGAACTATGCTGTGAGATTGTCCTTTCTCCTGCTTGGAGTTTTGACTTTGAATTCCTGCGTGATTCTGGGCAGGAGTTGGCATAGGCGGCCTTTGCCTTCCCGGCCTTCTCTGCCATCGGCAGGAGCCTTCTGTCTGCGCCTGGCTTTCTGTAAGCAAGTGACCCTTCCTCATCTGGGACCTGGAGGAACGGTCTTCTGAAACAAGTTAAAAGATTTTTAAGATTATCATTGGGTAAAATAAGGTGTAGATGATCTTCTGGATAAGACAGATGACAGACTGGAAGTGTTTGTTTTTTTTCTGTGCTTACTAAGTTTTCTCTCTTCACTCCAGGGGAAGGTGTGGCTGATTGATTTTAATCCGTTTGGTGAAGTAACTGATTCACTGCTGTTTACTTGGGAAGAACTGATATCTGGAAGAAACTTAAGAGGTGATTTTAGTGAAGGAGAAGGCCTGGAGCAGGTAAGATGATACCAGGAAACCTTGTCCTCCTCTAAATAACTGCTTGCTTGTTCTTTAGGCACAAACACGAACGCAGATTTGCCAATAGATACTCACCTGTGGAGGTAACCAACAAAGGGTGTGCATTGCGATTCATTCGTTTAAGGTTTTAAAAACAAATAATGATCTTCTTTTATATATTTCTCTAGTTGTTTTTCTTTTTCTTGGCTCCTTTGGGCCTGCCCATATGGAAGAATCTTGACCCTGGGTCATTTCATATGTTGACTCTGATCCTAACCCCTCCTGCCGCCCCCTGAGAGAGGAAAATTGCAGGTGCCCGAGCTGGGGTCTCGGCACAGTCATGGCCCCATCAAGGGGCCCCTGCTGTGGTGTCTGCCTCACCAACTTCTTCCACCCCCGGTGGCCATCCCACACCTCTCCACGCCCCTCAGACCTCCCTGGCCATCGTCCCGTTCCTCCTCAGCAGATGATTCATGTCCTTCTTCTCGGGAAGAAAATCCCCTGGAGCGAACTGACTCCATGTAATTGTCCTCAAACCTACCAATGTCTGTGCGTCCCTCGTCCTCAGTCTGATTGTTCCTCACGCTCAGCACACCGCTCCTTCCTGCTTCTGTTGATACCTGTGCTGCCATTCACTCCTTCCTGCTCCCCGTTCTCTTCTCTGCGCGCTTTCCCATCTGTGTGGACACATCTTCTGTCTTAAAGACAAACCCCTTTTAATGCCATGTCTTCAGCCAGCCCTTCTCTCTGTCTCCTCATCTTCACAGCCAGACTTTCTTTGAACAACACCTTTGTGTTGCCTTTTTCTACTTAGGAGAGTAATACATGCTCCCCCCTACCCCCGTTTTANAAAAAAAAAAAAATTCCCCCTTTGCCGCAGGATCTCAAAGGTAAGGAGGGTGCTCTCAGCTCTGCCCACTCTGCCCTGCCTCTGGCGGGCTTCCTTGGGAGAGAGAATTACAGACAACCCTGCAAGCGTCCCAGTCATGCCCTTTGGGTAGAACTATGCTGTGAGATTGTCCTTTCTCCTGCTTGGAGTTTTGACTTTGAATTCCTGCGTGATTCTGGGCAGGAGTTGGCATAGGCGGCCTTTGCCTTCCCGGCCTTCTCTGCCATCGGCAGGAGCCTTCTGTCTGCGCCTGGCTTTCTGTAAGCAAGTGACCCTTCCTCATCTGGGACCTGGAGGAACGGTCTTCTGAAACAAGTTAAAAGATTTTTAAGATTATCATTGGGTAAAATAAGGTGTAGATGATCTTCTGGATAAGACAGATGACAGACTGGAAGTGTTTGTTTTTTTTCTGTGCTTACTAAGTTTTCTCTCTTCACTCCAGGGGAAGGTGTGGCTGATTGATTTTAATCCGTTTGGTGAAGTAACTGATTCACTGCTGTTTACTTGGGAAGAACTGATATCTGGAAGAAACTTAAGAGGTGATTTTAGTGAAGGAGAAGGCCTGGAGCAGGTAAGATGATACCAGGAAACCTTGTCCTCCTCTAAATAACTGCTTGCTTGTTCTTTAGGCACAAACACGAACGCAGATTTGCCAATAGATACTCACCTGTGGAGGTAACCAACAAAGGGTGTGCATTGCGATTCATTCGTTTAAGGTTTTAAAAACAAATAATGATCTTCTTTTATATATTTCTCTAGTTGTTTTTCTTTTTCTTGGCTCCTTTGGGCCTGCCCATATGGAAGAATCTTGACCCTGGGTCATTTCATATGTTGACTCTGATCCTAACCCCTCCTGCCGCCCCCTGAGAGAGGAAAATTGCAGGTGCCCGAGCTGGGGTCTCGGCACAGTCATGGCCCCATCAAGGGGCCCCTGCTGTGGTGTCTGCCTCACCAACTTCTTCCACCCCCGGTGGCCATCCCACACCTCTCCACGCCCCTCAGACCTCCCTGGCCATCGTCCCGTTCCTCCTCAGCAGATGATTCATGTCCTTCTTCTCGGGAAGAAAATCCCCTGGAGTGAACTGACTCCATGTAATTGTCCTCAAACCTACCAGTGTCCGTGCGTCCCTCATCCTCAGTCTGATTGTTCCTCACGCTCAGCACACCGCTCCTTCCTGCTTCTGTTGATACCTGTGCTGCCAATCACTCCTTCCTGCTCCCCGTTCTCTTCTCTGCGCGCCTTCCCATCTGTGTGGACACATCTTCTGTCTTAAAGACAAACCCCTTTTAATGCCATGTCTTCAGCCAGCCCTTCTCTCTGTCTCCTCATCTTCACAGCCAGACTTTCTTTGAACAACACCTTTGTGTTGCCTTTTTCTACTTAGGAGAGTAATACATGCTCCCCCCTACCCCCGTTTTAATGTTTATTTTTGAGAGAGAGAGCATACAAGCCAGGAAGGGGCAGAGAGAGGGAGGTAGAGGGCCTGATGCAGGCTCTGCACTGTCAGCTCAGAGCCCAGTGTGGGGCTCAAACTCAAAAACCATGAGATCATGACCTGAGCCCAAGTCAGACAGTTAACCGACTGAGCCACCAGGGCGTCCCAGTACATGCTCATTTGTAAAGAAAATCTGAAATTACCCATAATCCTACCTCCTTGAGAACCATGGTTTATATTATGGTATATCATATTTGGTATGTATAACATCCGTAAACGATACACAAACTGTTTAAATGAGATGGTACTACATACGTGTTACCTTGTGTATATTTTTTGTATAGTTTTTAAAAAGTTTTGTTTTTATACGCTCAGTTTCACAGACGGAATTGGATTGCCGTCCTTACCACTTCCGTTAACATTTGTCCGGGCAGGCTTTTGTATGCACCTACACACACATTTTCACACTAGTGGGACCGTGGCAGCCTCACTCACACTAGTACATGACCTGCTTTTTGTAGCTGCCTGGTAGTTGTACATCTGACGGCCAGCTTCCTTCCGGGGCCGCCTCTGCCTCCTGCTTCCCAGCTGTGCACCCCCCACCCGCAGCCAGGGTGCCCCCGTCCCTGCCGCCCCATGGTAACCGTGCTCGGCAAGGGCCCCGCTGACTCGTTGCCGATGCCAGTGGACGATGCACCCGCCTTTTCTCACTTAGCTCCTCGGCAGTGTCACCTCGCCAGGTTTTCACCTAACTTCTCCCCTCGATTTCCGTCACATGAGCGCTCTTCCCGGGCTTCTTCCTGCTTTTCCGCCTCGCCTTCAGTGTGCGCGTCTTGCCTCTTGTCTAGCTCTCAAAGGCGTCCCTGCCCTGGGCCTTCCTGGGCCTCCTTCTTGTGGATGTGGCTCCGACGGGTATTTTCCTTGTTGTGGCTCTTGCCGTGCTGTGCTTTACTTGTCTGTGTCAGGCCTCAGACTAAGATTCTGAGCACGGGGGTAGGATCCCTCGTGTTCTCCACATGTCTGTGCGGCTTGGCACAAGTCTGGCACAGTGGAGTTTTGTGAAATGAACGAGTGAAAGAATTTTCTTTGCGCTGGCGTCTGAAGAGTTGGGGGCCATTCAATCTGAGCGTGAAGGAAAGAGAATGTAAATTATTCAGCACAGGGTTATTTTTAAAGATGAGGGTCACATTCAGTGGATAGAAACAGTTTGTACAGAATTCACCCTCTGATCCAAATCTTTTCTTTCTTTTTAATTTAAACAACATTATACCAGAGTTCGGGGGAGGACAGGGGACTGAACTGGCTCCTGCGTTTTCCCCGGTGTTCCGTCCTGCCTGTCTCCCCATCCTTACTCCCCCATGCTAGAGAACGGACTTTCCTTCTGGGCCTCGCAGTCAGCCCTGGCTGTGCCCACTGCCTTCCAGGCCATGCTCAGTCCCTGTCAGAGTTCCCAAACACCTCTTACTCTCTGAAGTGATCTTGCTCTTGTACTTATTGGCTCGTTTATTGGCTGGCTGCCAGTCTGGTTTACCAGTTGGTCTCCTATACGTAGGACAAGGTGAGCACTACGTGGGTGTGTCCCAAGTATTTGTCAGATGATCGGTCTGTCTGTCACAGGATATGGCCTGCTTTCTAGGGCTCTGCGGTCCTGTTCCACTCAAGTTCCCGGCCTGTCTCCATCTGCTGGACACCGTCCATCCCTCACCTAAATATCCGCCACCCATGAAGTCCAAACCCGAGGCCTTCTGTCCCTGAAATCCTTGTTTGGCACAAGGCAACATGTAAATATTAAATGCAAGACTCTAAGCAACTACATTGAAGAATGTGAAGACTTGTTAAATATGAAACTCAAATCGGCAGTTTTCCATAGGTGCTGAGAGAGATCAATAAGTAAGTTAAATGACTCAGAGAAGCAGAGAAGTGTAGGAATTCATAGCACTTGCTTGCCCTCACTGTTAACTTTATTCTCCAGGGCAGTACTTCTCAACTGTGCACCTGCACAAAATGGTAGTACTGACAGAGCTGCAGCCTGTGTGAGATGGCTCAAGGCCGGAGAGAGCAGGCCATAGGCCCCGGGCCCAGTCCAGGACCACGGAATCCACAGCCCGTACGCAGGACACAGTGGCTGGTAGCATTTAGGGGTCGACCATAGCTCCCATGAGGACACTGTTTTCAGACACTATATATTTATTTTCTAGTGATGTGGAAGTATTCTCTTTTTTTTTAGGTTTACTTATTTAGTTTTGAGATTTTTGGGAGGGAGTGTGTACCTGAGTGGAGGGAGAGGGCAGAGAGTTGAGAATCCCAAGGAGCCTCCATCCTTCCATGCAGAGCCCAACACAGGGCTCAGTCTCACGCAATGTGAAATCATGGCCTGAGCGAAAACCAGGAGTTAGATGCCTTACCGACTGAGCCACCCAGGCACCCCCATCTGGAAGTATTCTTAAAATCTTGGTATTTCTTTTAATTCGGCATCTTATCTTCTTGGTACCTGGGAGTCGGCGTTGGTTAAGCGTCTGACTCTTGATTTTGGCTCAGGTCATAGTTGTGAGATGAAGCCCCAAATCAGGCTTCTTGCTGGGCGTGGAGTCTGCTTAAGATTTTCTCTCTCTCTTCCTCTGCCCCTTGTCTGCTTGTGCACACACTCTCACACTCTCTGTCTCAAAAAAAAATCTTACTTTCTTCCTTACCTAGTACAGAAGAGAATATGAAGTTGAAATTGTTATACTACGATTTTTTTTCACTTTGAAGAATAAACTTAAAAAGATAATTTTTCACAGATTTTCGCTTTTCCTCCTTATAAAGGATTCTCCAGCTTTCCGTTGCACAAACAGTGAGGTGACAGTTCAACCCAGCCCCTATCTGAGTTACCGACTTCCCAAGGACTTTGTAGACCTGTCTACTGGGGAGGATGCTCACAAACTCATAGATTTTCTTAAACTGGTAAAGTATATATATACTTAGTACACATATGTGTACACTTTTGTTTTCAGATTTTCAAATGGACTTTGTAATATTTCATTTTAGTCATATACTACCCAGATTTTATTTGGTGATTCTGAATTAAAGGGGCAGAATTACTGAGTTAGGTCATTTTATAAAGAAATATAGGGGTGCCTGGGTGGCTCAGTCAGTTAAGTGTCCAACTTTGGCTCAGGTCATGATTTCACGTTCATGGGTTTGAGCCCCGCATCGGGCTCTGTACTGGCAGCTCGGAGCCTGGAGCCTGTTTCAGATTCTGTATCTTTCTCTCTCTCTGACCCTCCCCTGCTCATGGTGTCTCTCTCTCTCTCAGAAATAAATAAAACATTAAAAAAAAATTTTTTTAAGAAATACATATAAAGTAGGCTGAAGGATAATTTGTTTAGAATGATAGAAAATGTATTTTATGATTTTTATGCTTTTTTAATAATTTTCACAATACTTCTGATTTTTAAATTTTTTTTAATGATTGAGAGAATGAGCACAAGCAAGGGAGTGGCAGAGAAGGAAACACAGAATCCAAAGCAGGCTCCAGGCTCTGAGCTGTCAGCACACAGCCCGATGTGAAGTTCTGACTCATGAACTGTGAGATCGTGACCTGAGCCAAAGTCGGATGCTTAACCGACTGAGCCACCTAGGCACCCCATAATACTTCCGATTTTGAAGGAAGTCTGCATATTGTTATTGGGCAAGATGAGATCCGGATGTCTACTGTGGTTATTCAGGGGGAGTATGTGTATTTGTACTTGTGTGTTTCTGTGTGGGAATGTTTGCGCATGGGAAAGAAAAAGAAGTATTCAAATACCTGATGATAATGTGCCCAGGAGCCGAAGTGATAAACTTGTCTGATGAATTAGTTAAGTCATGTTTTTCCATTATGATTTTCAACCATATCTTTGGCTAAGGCTTCTAGGAAATTATACTTGCTGACAGGAAAAATGATCTTGGCCGAACATATACCCCACCTAGAATGTGCCATTTTAAGTATCTTGGTTTCCCTTGACAGAAAAGAAATCAGCAAGAGGATGACTGATTAGAACACCAGAGTGAAGTCCGAGGTAAAGAGGAGACCACCTTGGTGTCAGAAGACTACTCTGAGCTCACAACTTCCTGTTACCCCACTTGGGTCAGGGTGGGAGACAGTGTGGAATCAATAGCTTTTTATATCCATGTATATTAAGCTAGAAAAAAAATGGAGGGACTTTGCTACTTGTAAAAATAAATAATAAATAGATCTTAAACATAGGAAAGCATACTGTTCTGATGATAAAATACCTTGTGTGAAATACCTCACTCTTTTGGCTCAGTCTGTTTAGATTTATCTATGTTTCTTGTGCTGTTTTTATACCTATTGGGTAGGTGGGTGAATTTATATTTGTTATACAGAAATGGGATCTTGTTTAATCATTACTTTTTCACAAAAAAACATTGAACTTTATATTACTGTAGAAAATATTTTTCCTACTTTGAGAGAATCTTCGTAAAACTTTTCTATTGGTTCATCTTTGGTTTGGATATCGCTAAAATAATACGGACTTCTCAAGCTGTCAGAGAACCATGAAAATATCAGTATAGTACAACTAGTATAAAATGTATTAGTAAAACTATCAGAGAATTAGAATTTGACCTTTTTAAAAAATACTGGAAATTTGGGGAGGTAGGTTCACGTAGGCCACCATTTTAGTAATTATTTTTCAGTGTTCTAATTGGTGATGAGGTTATCAATGATACCGATTTACTTAGTACTTGCTTTATGCTGAGACAGTCTGCTGCGTGATCTTTGTGTACTGTTTTACATTGTGGACTAGCTTGAAGGAAATCATTCCCAGGGTATCTATCTAATGTGTATTAGGGAATATTTTACTAGTTGGAGGTAAGCTTTTCAACCTAGGAGAACACATATGAATGTTCCCATAGGAAGATGGGGAAATGGAGCAGAGTTTTCCCCTTTCTGTGTGGTTAAGGCAGATTATGCAAAATGAAGAAAGAAAGTTATTTTTCAGTTGTTTCAAACTGTAGCTTTTTGTGTGGTTCTCAGTTACAATCACTTGGATATTAGTATTTTAAATAAAAAAACAAAGGTCAACTTGCGATCTTTGTACTCAGTATATCATATGCCATTCCTGAGGCCAGTTGTCTGAAACTGAGGTGCTTTAAAATACTTTTGTTTTTTAAATAAACTGCTCATGAGGGACTTGACTGTTAACTCATAATGGAGGGATTTATTATCATGAGTTGATTTAAACTTAGCTCTGGAAGCTGGCTTCCTCAAGGTGGTACTTCACCAGTCCAAAAAAAAAAAAAAGTTGATGTATTTTACTATCAATTGAAAAAAATTGGACTATAAATAATAAAAAGACTCAAGCAAAATTTAGCAAATATTTTATAAAAAGTACAGTTCTTGGTGCAAGACTCATTAAATTTTTGCATTAATTTTCCTCAGGCATTGAGTCCAAATTTCACTTTTAAAAATCGACTTTTTTACATTGTCCTCTTAGTATATTTAATTTTGGTTGGTTATCCTAATGTGAATGGTAAATATAGGATAATATGCAAGAAATATTCTCCTACATTGAAATATCATTTATGCCTCTAAAGATTAGTTTTGAATTCTCTTTTTTATTTTATTGGCATAATCTCTTTTTTTGAGGTACCTCAGGTTTGTGTTGAATTTAGAAAGTGAATTCATTGGCTTGGGCCTGAAATCCTACCTTCTGAAGAGAAGACGTTCCAACTGTTTAGTCAGGTTGGAATAAACATGTTTACTTTGTGCTACAGAACAGTAAATAGTGTGTAGGATGGGCCTCCAGTAGAGCACATGTTGCCAAAAAGTTGTGTTTTTTTACTTTTTAAAAAATGTTTATTTATTTATTTTGAGAGGGAGAGGGAGTGTAAGCTGGGGAGGGCCATAGAGAGAGGGAGAAAGAATTGCAAACAGACTTGATGTCAGCTCAGAGCTCGCCGCTCACATACCCTGAGCAGAAATCAAGAGTTGGGCGCTGAGCCACCCAGGCACCCCCAAAAGTTCTGTTTTTAAGTCTCGTTTTGATGTGCATTTTCTGGTTCATAAATTTTTCCCATCTACTCAGTCATTTCTCTTTATAATAATTGAGGATTATGTAAAAAAAAAACAACACGTTACATGACTGAGTTTTTTAGCTTAAGTCTGTTTTCTTACCTATAAGTTAGGTGAATAATAACCACAAGTTCATGCATTTGTTAAACGAGAGCCCATGCAACACTTTTCATAGTGTGTTGTACATTCTAAACCCAACACATGATAGGCTACCATTGTCATTCTGCTTCGCAGACTCTATGTTAAAGGCAAGTTTGTTTTTTTAATGGAGTTTTGTTTTGTTTTGAGAGAGAGTCAATGCATGCGTGTGTGCGTGTGGGAGAGGGAGGGCGAGAATCCCAAAGCATGCTCCATACTGCCAGACGCAGGGCTCGATTTCTCAACTGTGAGATCATGACCTGAGCCAAAATCAAGAGTTGGAGCCACCCAGGCGACCCGAGGCAGATTTTTTAATAGAATCAAGAAAATTTTGAGTGGTTAAAGGCTTTAGAGATTATTCAGCCCAGTTTCTTTTCCTTTTATCCTCCTTCCCTCCTCCCTGTCCTTTTTTTCCTTTTATTTTTTAACAGCAGAAAACTGCTGCCCAGAGAAGTTAACGCTTGTCCAAAATTGTAGCAGAACCAGGGCCATAAAAGAACTTCTGTTCTAATGCTATTCTCTAAGGGCTTTTAACCTAATATTTTTATAGATAAGTTTCCTCCAGAATAAATTATTAATGGAATTTTAAAAACAATTTTTTGAGTATAGTTGGACACACGTTATATTAGTTTCAGGTGCACAACAGTGATTCCACAAGTTTATACATGTGTTTACCACAAGTGTATGTAGCTAGGAATTTTTTTTTTTTTTAATGAAAGTAAGTACAAATTCGTTTCACATTTGTGTGGAAGAATTTGATGAAAAGAGTACGGAAGGAAATTAAAGGAAGAAATCCGCGTCTTTGAAAGATGAGTTCAATTCCATGTTTATATTAACCAGACTGGTCTTGAGCGGTGACAACGACTTTTAGACGTTTCTGAGACCGAGTTCCTCTAAGCGTTATGTGACTTACACGGCGGGCGTGCTGGCTCCTGCGGCCCAGCGGCAGGGAGTCGTGCCGGGCGGTGGCGGCGAGCAGGCCCCGCTCCCGCAGCGCAGGCGACAGGCGCACACGCGGAGAACCTCGGGAGAAGGAAACGGGAGACCTGACAACGGGGCTGGGCGGCGAGTCTGGCACCAATTCCCTCGAGAGCGCGCCTTCATGAGAGCGCGCCTTCACGTGCGGCGCTTTTCAATCAAGGGACACCAAGAGCCGCGCTTGGAAGTGTGTGAAAAGCCCGTGCGGGTGAGAGGGCGCCGGCAGCCACGTGTCCCTCGTCCCTCAGGCCGAGGGCAGGCCGGTGTCAGGTGCTGTGAGGGCATCGGGGCCGTCCTGCCTCGCGGGCCTCGCCAGGTGGCCCAGCAGCCAAGGAGGCGGCACTGTGTGTCGCGAGTAACGCGGCTGTGGACACGGACATCCGCGCTGGTGAGAAGGGATTGCGGGCGGTGGCGCTAAGTAAGGGCGGCCTGAGGCTGAGGAGGAGCCCGCGCTGTCTTGGGGTGGGGGCAGGGCACCGTGCGCACGCTCACACGCTCACACGCTCACACGCTCACACGACGCCGACGCCGACGCCCAGGACGCTGGCGTTGCGGGCCGGACCGCGCCCCGCGTCTGAGGTGTTGGGATTTACGCTCACGCAACGCGGGAAGCCGGGCCCGGTTTTAAGCGAGATGATGGTTCAAGCGTTTGAAGTGGTTTTCCGGTTTCTGTGCTGAAAGCAGAGGAGTTGGGAGAAAGGTGCCTCGTGGTGATAAATGAGGCTCCCTCAAGGGGGCCGGTGGGGACGCGGCTGACTGGGACTTGGGGGGCCAGGCAGGGGCGGAAAGGGCGGGAATCGGGCTGTGCGGGTGTCCTCAAGGGGCACTGCAGGGGCATGGCCGACGGGGAGGGGAGCGTGGGCCGCAGGCAGGGGGGCAGGAAACGTATGTTCTGGGCGGGAAAGACCAAAAGACGAGGGAAATCGAGATGCTGGTCTTGGACACGAAGAACTCGGGCTTCCAGTGACTTACGCAAACAAGGATGTGGAGATACATCGGATTCAACCGCGGGAGCTTGTGTGCGAGGAGCAGTCGGGGGTCGGGAAGGCACGCCGGGCGCCCGTAACGGCCCTCTGGTCAGCGGGGCCGGACACGGCCCGCGAGTTGAATATACCAGAACAGTTGTGCTTCCGTATTAGGAGTAGTAATACGACTTCGTGTGGGCAGTCAGTGTGAATATGGAATGGTGATTCTTTCTGACTTTGATATCTGGAGTACAACACTCTTCACACAGAAGTGGATAATATATGACAGTATAATTCTGTTGAGATTCTCTAACTAATCATCATTAATTTTATGAAAGCCTCAGTGGGAACCAGATATGACTTAAATTGTATTTGCTGCATCACTGATTTTCTTGACTATTTGAGACTCGTGTTTAATATGTCGAGTTCTTAGGTGGATTATCTCCCCTTGTATTCATGGACTTTTAGTTAAGTAAAGACTTAAATGGATTTCTCCTGCGAATTACAAGTGGCCTGCCCTCCATGCCTGAAAAAACACCTGTTAAATGTCAGCACTGATTTTGGAATAAGGCAAGCAGCTGAGGAGTCAACTACCCATTCATAGTTGTATATACAAGCAATCATTGGGAAATTGAGTATAAATAACCTTACAATCTTCAAAATAAGCTGCAGCGATGCTTAATAATTTGAGGAGAAATGGATTTCTCTGAGAATCTGGTGGAAGCTAGGGGCTCTCCTGAGGGGGGTCCTAGACCCTGGAATAAGAAGCCCTGGTCTGAAGCCATGTAGGATCAAATTGGAAGCCAAGGCTTCTGTAGTGAGAATGGAACCATTTCCTAATGTGTAGTGTAACCACACTTTTAAGAGTTTCTAACTTTAATAGTTTCTATCAATGGTGTTTAATTAATTAATTTATAGTGCATCCCCTTCAGATTGTCAAGCTCTCATAAACTGTGTTAGAATTCAACCAGAGAATGGGGCACCTGGATGTCTCAGCCAGTTGAGCCTCAGACTTTGGCTCAGGTCATGATTACAGTTTGTGGGTTCTAGCCCTACGTCAAGCTCTGTGCTGAGACCTCAGAGTCTGGAGCCTGCTTTGGATTCTGCGTTTACCATTTCCTCTCTTCCACTCATGTGTGTGCTACCCCCCTCTCTCTCTGTCTCTCTCACACACACAAATAAATAACCATTAAGTAACATAAAATAAAGAAATAAAGGAGCCAACTGATTAGTCACTGGTTTAGGTGTTATCTTTGGAAGCAGTGCTTTAGAGAAGACTGTATACTTATTTTGTGATGCTGCTGCCACTCCCAACCTTTTCTTAAATTTTTTTGGAAACACTTCCATCAAATCCATTTATAAGCCACAGAAGAAAATCTATCTTACTGTTTTATTCAATACCTTATTTTTTTTTCACCAAAAATGATACACAGTTCCATATCACTTTTCTTTCTTATTCATCAGACATGATTCAGAGTTTTTCCAAAATTCAGAGGTCATCCTCAAGAAGACTTAATCCATTTTATGCACCACAGGACATTAATCTTCCTGAAGCACAATTCCAGTCATTCTAACACTTACAGCCTCTTGGCTTCCCATTGCTTGCAAGTTAAAGTACAAACTTCGATGGGCATCCAGAGCCCTGTGTAGTGTTGCTTCAATCTGTCTTTATGGGCTAATTTCATCCTCACCAGCACACACTGTTCTCCAGCCAACCTAGATTACTTGATATAGCTGAGGATGTCCTTATCTTTGTCATCTGCTCCCTCTGCTGTGCCTCCCCCCTTACCCCCACTCACCTCCTGCCCAGTCTTCTGGTTATTAAAAGCCAGCCTTCACAGACTGGCTCAAGTGGTATGTTGCTCATGAAATTATCCAGAGTTTCCTCTGTGCTGGAATTTTCAAGGCCCACTGATATTACTGTTCCTTTTACATTTAGAACCCTATGCAGTATTTCTAGGATGCTGGAGCTGTCATGATCTTTCTACTAATTGTAAACCTAGGGCAAGAATGGAGTCCTTGCTTCATTGTCTCCTAGTGATTTGGTACTCTATCTTGGAATGTGATTTAACCTCATTGAAGGTGTTCGGCCTTAGATGCAATTCAAAATGAGTTCCCCAAACCCTTTCTACAACAGGAGCATCACCCAAGCTAATGCATCACTCTCAAGGTCGACAATTTGAATAATGCAACACTCAATTATATATGTTCATCTTTTTTATTCACATGATAGAAATCACTGCTCCAAGAAGTTACTCGAGTTCTTGTCGTTCTTAACCGAACCAGATCATTGAAAGCTACTGCTGATATCTCAACCCATAGCATTCAGGATAGAGCATGTGCTGGCCCTTAAACTGTGAATAAACTCTGAGTATTTCTGCTTCTTCTAAAAAAATGCTGTAGAATTTTAGTATATTCTATGCTTGCTTGCTTTTCATCTCTCAGACATTTGGACCCCTTTCTAGTCCTTCCCTCCAAGCACTAACAAGCATTGTCTCTGTATAAGGCAGGCACAGACAGAACTATAGCCACTGTCTGGGGAGCTATACCTTCCATATGTTTAAAAGTCATCCATAATGATAACCTCTTTGGAGGTAGTTCTATTTTTGTTTTGTTTGTTTTATGTTGAAATGAAAAATCATGCTTGTGTGTTGTTGAATGTCAGCCCAGCCCTAGGAACCAGATTGCCTTGTTTAGAATTGGTTTTGTGACTTGCTGATGGTGCGGTCCAGGGCAAAGTACTGATTCTCTCTGGTCCTCTGGTTCTCAGTCTACAAAACAAAGATGGCAACAGCACCTACCTCTCATGGTTGTTTCTAGAAGTCAGTGTAGGACAGTTCCTCGCGTCATAGTCCATGTTTAGAATATACAAGCTCTTACTTGCTTTATTACATCACTGTCATTTGATTTCAATTAGCTGTTAACTTCTATATTATAATAATCCAACAATATTTTCTGCTTTCTGCCTTCTTGTATTAATGGGAAGGGTTCTAATGTGAGATTCTGCTGTGTTTATTTTCTCCATCCTACCTGCATACCCAGCCTTTGCCCTACCACAGCACTGCCTATAGTGGAACCAACATTCACCCAGCTTCCCAAGATGCTGACTTCCTGAGTGTCAGTGTGTGTATTTCTAGAGCCACTCCACTTGGCCTTGGATAAGGAGGAAGCAGCATGGGGAGTAAATGTTTAGTTCAGAATAGAATAGATATATCAAGAATGCTTCAAATATAATTATATTAAAGCAATAGAGTAGTGACTGAAATAAATACATCCATTCAGGAGACATAAGAAATGACTAACCTGGAAATAAAAAATTCTAGGATAAAGGAATGCCAAGCACTTTATGGACATTACCTAAATTTTTAAGTCTATAGCTTTATGAATTAAACAATAATTTATCCCATTTTACAGAAGATGAATCTGTAGGTCTAATTGATAAATAGCTCTAAATAATAAGCAGTAAGTTACAGTCATACGATTCAAACCCAGATATGCTTTAGACTAAAGCTATGCACTTCACACTATGTTCTATTACTTTAAAAATCACAGAAGAATATTCCGAAGTCTGTGCAGATTGATCCGGACTGTGTTTAATTAATCTGTGGCCCTTGTACTTTTTCCCAAAAGGAAAGTATATAGAGCGTTTTCAGAAAATCCTAGCAGAGGCCATTGGTACAAGTGGCTACTTTCATGAACTAGATACTAAGTACAGGAAGGAATTTGGAAGCATACAGAATAAAACTTGAATCTCCTTAGTACTTCCAGGATAGACTTCTATTGTTGTTCTGTTTCAAGAGTTAATGATTCTCTCACCATACCAATCAGTGTCCACTTAAATCAGGTTGGTTCACTGTAGCTCCACAGCGAAATTCCAGGAGGCCGGCCATTCCTCCCTGTGGCCAGGGAGACAGCCCTACCAGAGAGCATGTGCTCTGTGCTCTGGACCTGATGAACTCACTTTGCTGTCTTGGTTCTGTAACTCAGTGTCACTACTCATGGCTCCATTTGTCTCTTTTTATTGTGTGCCCTCAAGTAAGCTTTTGGTTTAATGCTGTCCCTTCTAAAGCAGTAGCGAAGCTACATTGCACGACTGGGCATTGTGCCCTTGTGTTCTTGTTCTAAATAAATTGTGATGGAACAGATTGCTCAACGTTCATTACATTTTGAGGAAAACAACTACAGACCTAAAAATCTGAAAGCTTGTGTGTTGATACTGGCCACTTTCTTCTTGCCCTTCTCCACTTTAGAGGATAAGTGCGATGCATCTTTGTGGCTGCTGGGTATAAGCATCAGGACCAGTCCAATATTTTAGAATTTTTATTTGTTTCTGAGTCTTAGGTTACTATATATTTTTCTCTCCGATTTCCCTTTTATTCTGATTCTCCTGGAGGAATTCCGCCTGGAAGTCCTTTGATTTATAGTTGACTTTATAGGTGTAGAAAGTGAAGTTTTATAAGGTAAAGTTGGTTTAATATAATTTTTTAAGTTTCTGAGAACAGGACTCCCTATTAAAAGAAAGTCCTCCCAAAATGTTTTATTATGCAAATACCTGCTAATCAAATGATCAGTCCTAAAAGTGGCTTGTTGTATATCTTGTTTTCTTTAATGCCACACATCTCCATATACATATTATGATTTGACATTTGACAAGGGAGATAAGGCTTGTTGAAGGAATTGTACTTTCTGTGTCAGACCTCCCTGGCTTGGATATAAATGATTATTGGTTGTGATTGGAGAATCAGGGCACAAGAGGATCCTGTGCCTGAACTCTGATATACAGTGGTCTTCATGGAAGTCTTGTGTGCAAAGCATTGAAAGGCTTTGGCTCCTGCCTTCATGCCTGCATTTTTTTGCAGTTCACAGGGTGTCTCACTGCTTAGAAGTTTAGCCAACCATTTCTCTGAGCAGGTAGAGGCAGAGTCTTTCTTTTGATGGGATAGATTTCTTAAGAAGTAAGCCCATCCTTAATCTCACTGACTTTTTTCCAGTCACATCATTGCAAAACATTGGGCTAACAGACACAGTTCATTATTTACCTTCCTCCCCAGCTCCCAGCCACAAAGGAGAAGGGAGGAGGGAGCGGGGCGGGGGGACAAGAAAGGGCATGGAGGTTGTATATGTCCGTGTAGGTGGGCTCAGGCACTCACAACTGTTAAAGTTGATTGGCTTTGGTGTGCTAGGTAGGTTGTGAGCTGGGAATAAGGAGTGTGCTGGGAACAAGAAGGAAGAATCATCAAAAGATAGGATACTACAGCTTGAGAGGTAACTGAGAACAACCTAATCTCTGTGGAAACTTCTCAGTGGGTCACAAAGTAGAATAAACAGCAGCAGAGCCAGGCCGGAACACTGGAGGGGTTTTCTCCAAACCATCATGCCAGACTCACGACATTCACTCAATGAATTATAGGTCTTTTTCTTCTTCTTGCTGTTCCCTCAAGAAGTGATCTTGTCCCCGCTTTTTCCTCCCAAGAAGTGATCTTGTGCAGCCACAGTTTATAAGCATGGCCTGTCGTTGGGGTCTGAGGAACTGGACAGGACTGTGCCCAGCATTATACAGCTATTCTTGTGGGAAGAACTGACATCTTGCTCTTTAATGTCTACAAATTGCTGCGTTAGAGGAAAAGCGTTGTTGCATCGATGCCAAGTAACGTTATTGCTTTTAGGGGTGTTTGTTGTTAGGGTGGTCAAGGGCATTTATCTCTAGGCCACCTGGAAGCCCAGACTTCCCCAGCCAGAATTCATACCTGTTTCTCTCACATACAAGAGAGCAGAGCCTCCTGCACACGTACTGGCAATGCTGAGAGCACCGTTGCTCTTAGTTTTTAAAATAAAGTGGTCACCCCAAAAAAGACGACATTGGGTAGGGACATGGGAAAGAAAGAAGGGATGGAGAGGCATACTCTCAAATACTCTCAGTGGCATCTGAACTTGACTGCCAGGGGATTTAGGGCTGGAGAAGTAAATGGAGTAGGAAGAGACACAACATTTTAAACAGATGACTTAAAATACAGCCCAGGGCAAAAGGGTCATGGGGACCTCTTCCAATAAGTTAGTAGGTATGAGAAATGCAGAAGTTCAAAGCAGTCACCATCTGTTGTTTGAAATGGAAATGAGAGTCCCTGGGGTGAGCAGCTTTAGAAAAGAAGAGATAGCTGTGCCTGGCTGGTTCAGTTGGTAGAGCATTTGACTCTTGACCTCTGGGTCATAAGTTCAAGCTCCACGCTAGAGCTTTTTTTTTTTTTTTTTTAAAGATCTCAGGATATGATACCCTCACTTCTGGATTTTGAATGCAAAGCAAAGCTGTGGCACTATTTGAATAAGGGGAAGAAATGTGATCAATCAGTAAAGAAGCTTCAGGGGCAAGCAACAGAAACTAGTTCTGATTAACTATAGGAAGAAGAATATACGGGAAGGATTTGAGGTGCCCCAGAGACTTCACAGCAAAGCTGAAGAAACAGGGGCCCAAACAGCCTCGAAGATCTAGTGGGGAGTGCCACCAGGACTCAGCCACCAAAGCAATTGTGGCTTCTGTCCTGCTGTTAGTCTGCTCTAGACCCAGAATCCCAGGAGAGTCCGGTGGGCCCAGCTTATTAGGTCAAGGGGAAATGAATGCTATTAATTGGAACAATGTAGACAATAGTTCTCCAGAAAATCAAAGGGGGAGGAGGATGGAAGGCATGGTGTTCTTGGGAGGCTCTCGGAAAGAGAAGGCCCAAGGCCCAATGTGTAAGCAGTGGTTGGAACCCCAAGCCAGGGTGGGACAGAGCACTTTGATTGACAAGCCCAGCAAGACTGCATGCATGCCCTGGGGGAAGGGAAGTTTCCCAAGAGAAAACAGGAACCGGCAAAGGGATGGGGGTGCAGGGTGACAAAACAGCAGAGACCCACTCATTCCATGTGGGCAGGCGATAGGGAAGAGAAAGGCAGCTGTGTGGAGACATCTCTCAAGGTTCTTACCAATCCTTGTTGGAGGTGGGGGAAGGGGCAGCACTCCGGGGCCTCGGCTGCATCAAAGCCTCATTTCTTCCCTCTTCTCTGTTCATTTCTTTTCTCCGTCATGTGCAGTTTCTTACCCGATGACTACTTCCATGTTCTGATTTTACCTCATGTGACCCTAGTCAACCACAGCGTGTGGAGTAGCACTTCATGCTAAGTGTAAATAAATAAAACATTATTTCTAACTTAAAATCTCATAGAAGAAAGCATACAATTTAGCCAAATTTATGAATGTTACTCCACGCCAACAATTTCTTTTATGCATCTTTTTTTGTTGTTGTTGTTAATAGTATACGCCCAGAACATCAGCCTCGAAACCTTAGGTACATTTACAACTCCACCTTTTTCTTAATCTGCCGTATTTGTAATGGCTTACCAATTTATCCACCTAGCACCTACCAGTGCTCCCTTCCTGACTTCACAGCCCTGTGTGTGTTTCTGGTTTGGTGTCACCACGTGTCAAAGCCCTCATTCTCTTACACCCATGTTTCTGGAATAACCAAGTGGCTGAGCTGGCTAACTTGGTGTCTGCATTTCTCCCACTTTTCTGCTCTGTACGCAGGTTCCATAAGCCCTTCAAGAACTTCTTTCTGACCCATCGATGCACACTTACTTTCCACTATTCCTGGCACACACACCCCCTTCCTGCAGGTGGGCCTTCTCCTTGTCCTCCAGATACCTTAGCTTATTACTTTCCTGCCCTGCTCTTCTCCTTCTCACCTGCACCACCGTGCTTCATTCATCCACCCATTAAAACCGGCAGTTCGCAGCCCAGCCATGCATTCTAATCCCCTGGAGAGGTTGTTTTGGCTTGTTTTGTTTTTGTTGTTTATTTCATTTATTTTTAAAAATTCTTTTTAATGTTTATTTTTGAGAGAGAGAGAGAGAGAGAACATGAGCAGGAGAGGGGCAGAGAGAGAGGGAGACCCAGAATCCAAAGCAGGCTCCAGGCTCTGAGCTGTCAGCCCAGAACCCAATGCAGGGCTGAAACTCACGAACCATGAAGTCATGACCTGAGCCGAAGTCAGTTGCTTAACCAACTGACCCACCCGGGCACCCTTCTGTTTTTCTTTTTTAATACCAATGGAAAGGATCCAGACAGATTGGCCAGATAGTTCCAAGGTACTGTTAGAGCTTAGAACGACAAGGTGAAATGTAGGCCCCACTTCCAGTGTCCACAAACCAGTGCTGCTCCTGAGGCCTTCCTGATACACTGAAGCCACGGTGCCTTTGTTCCTTGTCTTTCTCTGAACTTCTAGAAAACTACAGTCCACTTTGTCCAAACCAGTAAGTACGTCCCTGATTGTATTTTTTCCTGGGTGTCTCTGGTGTTTGTTTATATCACAAGCTCCTTGAGGGTGGGAATAAAAGGCTTAGGCAATTAGTAAGCTCTTCCAGATAATGAAATATCAAGTAGATGGAGGTCAATCTAAGAATGTTTCAGATGACCGTGAGTGGGCAGTGAAGGGTTATGGGCTGAATTGTGTCCCCTCCAAATGTATATGTTGACTCCCTAACCACAGTACATCCGAATGGGACTGAGTTTGGAGATCAGGCTTTTTAAAGAGGTCATTAAGTTAAAATGAGGTGGTTAGGGTGGACCCTGATCTAATCTAACTGGTGTTCTTGGAAGAAGAAATGTGAACAGAGAGATACACACAGAGGGGAAGGACCACCTGAGGACACAGGGAGGAGAAGATATCTACAAACCAGGGAGGCCTCAGAAGAAACCAAACCATCTGACACCTTGATCTGGGATTTCCAGGCCCCAGAACCAGACGAAGATGACTTTCTAATGTTTAAGCCCCCCAGTCTGTGGTATTTTGTTAGGGCAGCCCTAGCAGACATATGTATGAAATAAGGAGGCGGGGAAACGAAAATAATGAGTTTGGGGAAGATACTCTAAATCGTACTTGTAAGCTCTGAGCTGTCAGATACAGCCCCTTTCACGGAGTCAGACCCCACTGAGGACCGCCCTCCTAGGCAACAGCCAGATGCCTTCGTCGCTAGAGGCAGGACCATTTTCACCGAAGATACAGAAACACACACCCATACTTGGAGCAGAGAAATGTCTGCACCTGGGAGGCTGTGTGTGCGGTTCAGGGAGGTCTTTCCTCATGTGAGACTCTAAGCAGCAGGATTTCTGTCTGTATCACCGGCCTTCAAGAGGCACACCGCCATGCCTTCTAGAGCCACAGTCCCCCCCCACCCCCCCCTTGGAAGCCCCTCCTTCTTCAGTCAGGCTTCTGGGTGAGGACACAGAAGCCAACACCTGGGTCTCGACCTCATGAGGCCTAGAGCAGGGAGACGCCAGATAAGCCCATGCTTCTGACCTCCAGAAACAACTGTGTGTTGTTTTAAACCATTAATTTGTGGATAGTTTTTACATAACAGTAGAAAACCAAGACAGGGCGCCTGGGTGGCTCAGTCAGTTAAGTGTCTGACTTTGGCCCAGGGCGTGATCTTGCGGTTCATGGCTTCAAGCCTCACGTCGGGCTCTGTGCTGACAGCTCAGAGCCTGGAGCCTGCTTGTTTCTATGTCTCCCTCTCTCTCTGCCCCTCCCCTGCTTGTATTCTCTCTCTCTCTCTCACTCACTCTCTCTCAAAAATAAACAAACATTAAAATAAAGAAAACTAATATAGAACTTACTAAATCCTGGAAGATTTGATAGCTCAGTTATTAAGTTTTTTTTTTTTAAATGTTTTATTTATTTCTAGGAGAGAGAGAGAGACAGCGTGAGCAGGGGAGGGTCAGAGAGAGAGGGAGTCACAGACTGAAACAGGCTCCAGGCTCTGAGCTGGCAGTCAGCACAGAGCCCGACGCGGGGCTCGAACCCACGAACCGCGAGATCATGACCTAAGCGAAAGTCGGACGCTCAACCGACTAAGCCACCCAGGCGCCCCATCAGTTATTAAGTTTGTAAACAACTAAAATTTAACATGACTTCAGATGCCAGAGAATAAATTTATGGAACCAGTTATCCAGAGAACCTTTGGGGTTCAAACAACAAATAGGTCTAGGTCTTAGAAGGATTGCAGGGAGATCATGGATGACCTTTTAAAAAAAAAATGAGAGCTTATTCTCTACCTGCTTTCAAAAATGATTTGAGGTGACTTTTATAAGGCATGTTTCATGATAATTAAAAAGACAAATAGAAAATAATAAACCGTGGAGGATTAGGAATGGACAGTGTGAAAAATCTTGGCCAAGTATTATAAGGACTTTAGCTTTGAACTTCTTAGAAGTCAAGATATTTTTGGTGACACCTGGGTGACTCAGTCAGTTAAGCATCTGACTTTGGCTCAGGTCATGATTCCCAGTTGGTGGGTTCAAGCCCAATGTCAGGCTCTGTGCTGACAGCTCAGAGCCTGGAGCCTGCTTCAGATTCTGTCTCCCTCTCTCCCTGCCCCTCCCCCATCCATACTCTGTCTCTATCTCTCAAATATAAATAAACATTAAAAAATTAAAAATAGTCAAGATATTTTTAAAGAGGCAAAATGATAAATTACAGCAGGGTTTCTCAGTCCTAGGTATATACTGGAATCCCTTGGAGAAATTTTTAAAAACCATCAATGCCTGAGTCCCAGGCATCAGGATTCTGACTTACTTGGTGCAGCACAAGGACTGAGCCCCAAGAGCCTTTCAAGCTGCCCCAGGCGATTCTAATATGCAGCCTTGGTGATGAACCACAAAAATGTTATTTTTATTATCAAACAAAAGCACCCATACTGATTTATTAAGAGAGAGATATTATCTTTTGGGATTTTATTTTGTGAAGTTTGTGTAATGGAGAATGCCTTTATACATTTATGCTTAAGTAGTTTTGCAGAAAATACAGCATTTATCTGGTCCTTTCTTTTAAAAAGTTTTTATTTGAGTATAGTTGATACACAATGTTACATTAGTTTCAAGTATACAAAGTAGCGAATCAATATCTCTCTATACTATGCTGTGCCGGCCACAAGTGTAGTTAACACCTGTCACCACACAATGCTAATACAGTACAGATGACCATATTCCCTAAGCTGTACTTTTTATCCTGGTCACTGGAGGCCTGTATCTCCCACTCCCCTTCATCCATTTTGCCCATGCTCTTTCCCCCTTGTCTCTGGGGGGACCAGAGTTTGTTCCATCAAACCATCAGTTTGTTCTCTGAATATGAGTCTGGTTCTGCTTTTTGTTTGTTTATTCACCTGTTTTGTTTTTTAGATTCCACAAAGAAGGAAATAATACAGTATTTATCTTTCTCTGACTTATTTCACTTAGAATAATACCCTCTAGGTCCATCCATATTGCAAGTGGCAGGATCTCATCCCTTTTCGTGGCCGAGTAGTATTCCATTATGTATATATAATGAAAGAAATATATATGTCAAATCTTTATCCATCCATTTATTGATGAACACTTAGGTTGTGTCTATATCTTGGCTATTGTAAATAATGCTGCAAGAAACAGAGGGGTGCAAATACCTTTTTGAATTAGTGCTTTTATTTATTTGGGGGGTAGATACCCAGTAATAGAATTATTAGATCATATACTATTTCTATTTTTAATTTTTTGAGGAGCCTTGATACTGTTGTCCACAGTGGCTGCACCATTTTTCATTCCCACCAACAGTGCATAGGTTCCTTTTTCTCCACATCCTTGTCAACACTTGTTATTTCTTGTCTTTCTGATTGTAGCCATTCTGACAGGTGAGAGGTGATATCTCATTGCATTAGCATTTGATTTGCTTTTCCCTGATGATGAGTAATGTTGAGAATATTTTCATGTGTCTACTGGCCATCTGTATGTCTTTGGAAAAATGTCTATTCAGGTCCTCTGTCTATGTCTCTCTCTCACACTTAGTTTTATAACTTTATGTGACAGCTGTTAGTTTTCAACCACATGAACTATCTGTAGATTTTTGAAAGTGGTGACAGATACTTAGGTAACCAATGTATAGAGCTTGTTTGGTGAATCTTTATCTTCATTACCTTTTCTGGACAACTGCACACAAATACAGTCTGGAATATTCTTTACTTCTGTGGCCCAGACAGTTTTGTTGAGCCTGGTGTCAGTGCACACATCTGGAGTTCCGTCTCCTTCATGGCAAATTTCTGGATCTCCCTGAGTGCCCAAGGGGCTTGTTTCTTGAAATCCCCTCCCTGGATGTGCTTGTGAAGGCTGATGGTATGTTCTCTGGTCACTGCCTCATCCATGGGAGAAAGGCCCTTCTTCTTTCTGCCAGCCTTCTTTGTGAGAGTCATTCTTCAGGGCCCAGGCTGGAAAGCAATGACCATTTCTTTTTTTTTTTTTTAATTTTTAATGTTTATTTATTTATTTATTTATTTTATTTTTATTTCTAGGATAGAGAGAGACAGCGTGAACAGGGGAGGGTCAGAGAGAGGGAGACACAGACTCTGAAACAGGCTCCAGGCTCCGAGCTGGCAGTCAGCACAGAGCCCAACACGGGGCTCGAACCCACAAACCGCGAGATCATGACCCAAGCAAAAGTCGGACGCTTAACCGACTAAGCCACCCAGGCACCCCAGCAATGACCATTTCTTATATCAACCTCTGACTAAACACCAAAGACCTCATCAGAGCAAAATTTTTGAAGGGATTTTTATGGGAGATTTAAATGAGTAAGTTTCTGATGATGTAACTTGACAGAGGAATTCAAGTTCAAATTTCCTGGAAATGTGAATGGACACCTCTGTCTTTGCAAATCTATTTTAAATAACCATCCCGAGAAAGTTCACGATAAGGACTGGTTAACAAAAAGTTCTAATTGAGGTATCCAGTGAGAACCTGTGATAAAAATATTCTGTTTAGTTGAATGAAGGGACACGATTAAGCTTTATTTAACACGTGGCATGTGGCACCTTGATACTAATTTGCAAAAGCATGTCAATTTATGTTCTGTTTTACACCACTTACAATTGAGATTTGGTGGGGTTTTTTTCCCCCAAGAGAACACTCTTGATCACTCTGATTTTTAAAATGTTTTGATAAGGATTCTAGAAGAACACAGGCTGCATAGGACTTATTTTGAGATTAGCTTAATCCTTAGATAATTTTTATGTATGAAATCCAAGGCTGCTGTTATATCAGGTAGGCTATGGAAAACTATTTAGCAATTTTTGAGCACTTATAATAGCGGTTAACAAACATAATACTTACTGTGTACCCAGCCTTGTTCTAAACACTTTCTGTCAATTAATTTAATCTTCATGGTAACATGTAAAGTAAATAACATTATTATCCCATTTTATGGATAAGCATACTGAGGCACAAAGAGACTAAGTAATGGTTTGGTTGGGTGAAGGAAGCATGGAGCCCACAGATAGGTAACTTCCCAAAGGACGCTCACACCTAGTGGCCTTGACTACAACAGACAAGGGAGAGCCAATCCCCCACCCCATGGGGCTTTTCTGCCACCAGACCATCAGGTAGGGCTTTATGCACAGTGGGCCATGAACAGCAGAGGACGGAGCTATTACTGTCTCGTGGGAAATTCTGCTCTTAGCAAAACTTTCTCATTGCTTCTGTTTCCCCCCTTTCCCTTGGAGTTTGCTATTCAAGATGGCCCCATGTTAATGAGCATTCTCTTTAAGAGACGGAGGTGGGAGAGGAAGGAGCAGAGTTCTTTTATATCCTCCCCTTATAGCACCTCATTGTTTTAGCTGCAGTTACCCCCACTTGGAACTGAGTTTGTGACTTAATCCTTGGCCTGACTGTGAGGGCAGGGTCAGGGGCCTTTGAGGTGGGGAGCAGCTGGAGTGGGTCTCCTCAGAGCAGCAGGATTCACTCAAGGGTGTGATGATGCCCTCCCCCCGTCAGATCTGTGCCTGTCTGGCCTGCCCCCACCCATCTCCTCACCACTGGCTTGTTCTGGGCACGGCTGTCCCCTGCCTCCGCCAGGATGACTTCCTAAGTGCTACTTGCAACTCCTGACTAGGACCTTGCAACTATTTCCACTGCTTCTCCCAAGATTGTTTTCTCTTCTCCAACCTGCTTCCCACTGTCTACTTATGCCCTAGGCATAATGCTTCCATCTGTGCCCTGTCTTCCGGGTCCCCTACCCTTCTTTCCAAGTTGGCACATCACACATGTGTCCCTGGAGCACTCCAGTAATGGAACAAAGAGAAAATGGACACCCAAAATCTACACTTTGTCACCACCACACCCTTGCTACCCTTATCATTGGTGTTCAGTTTCTTTACCTTCTAACGTTTTCTTTGGGCTGCAGAAACCAACCAAAAAATGACTGTTCTTTGTCATAGCCTTTGATCCTTCCCTTCCATGAAATGGCAGTGAGCAGTGAAGTTGGGGAGGTACAGAATTCTCAAACTCGTTCATCTCGTTGATCTCCTGTCAACACGCTTTGAGCCTTTGTTCCACCTGAAGATTTTCCCCAAAATAATTTCTGTCATTGGGCCTCTTTTGATGACCCTCCCTCCTTTCCTCGGAACCTGATGGCGAACTTCCAACCACATCACTTTTCATCTTCTCCTTTTTTTCCAACCGCATCCTGCTTCTGTCTCTCTCTGACTGATGGCATCATCTGTGGCTTTCTCTGTCCCACCCTTAAGCTGTTCCTGGCACCTGGCTTTTTGATGGCTGAACTCAGATGCTCTCCTGACCAGGAAAATCATTTTCAGCCACACCCTTCTCACTCTATTCCCTGAAAACCAATTGTGAAACCTCTTGTCCATCACTGCTTATTCTTGCGGTGGAGTGACTTCCCAACCCAAAGATACGTGTTTACCAAAGGATGGTCTCAGTCAGCCAGGCAGGCTCTATATGCATTTAGCCACAAGTGAAGGTATATGTGACTCTGCCTGGAACATACCGGTGGGCATTCAATAAAAATTTGGTTTATCTTAATCTGAACAGAAGAAATCAAAGTTTGAGCAAGAGAGAATTCCAATTTACATTTAAAAAAAAATTACTACAGGTATTTAGTGGCCATTACGTTCCAGGCATTGGGTTCTGTGACGTTCACTGTGATGAGATGTATCACCCCGTCAACCAGGCAAGAACATCCACTGAGCACTTCCTATGTACTTGGCACATAGTACCATCATGAAGAGAAGGACTTGGGAAGCTTTGGAAGCTAGGGTGTTGGACAGGTTGGTGAATTTGGGGGTCTGTTTGCTATAAGGCTGGGTAGGCAACATGAATTCTGAATGTGGCCTGGGCCACCTCCATCCAGTCCCCAGCTTGACAGGTCTGGGCATATTTCTCAGGTGACTCCCCTTGACTACCCAACCTCCGGTCTGCCACTCTGATTTCATAAACACCCAAAGCGTACAACTTCACACCACTCCTAGCCAGCATGGGCTCACTGTCTACGCTGAGCACTTAGATACATGGCGAAGACTGTGGGACTGGAAATGAGGAAACCCTTGTTCAGTTCTGGTTCTGCAGGTGCACCTTCAGTCGTGTGAAGTTTTCATCAGTGTACAGGATGCCCGGTACCCTTGACATGTGAGTTTCAGGAAGACACCATCAGTTAACCTTTTCTCAAGATTAAAAAAAAAAAAGGTAAATAGAAAATCCAGAGTCCATGTCCCCAGATGTTAAGTTCTTTTCAGGTTGTCTGAAATGAATCTATCAATGACCATCTGGAAAAATTCCCTTACCTTTTAAACCATTTGGACATGAGATAGTACAACATAGTCTACAGCTTGAACCTCTGCCTGACATTTTTCCCCCTCAAATAAAAAATGATAATTATTTTTAAAAATTAAAATTAAAAAAATAAAAATTTTTCTATGAAGCAGTCAAATTCCTTCCTCAATTTTATGATGGTTGATACTAGGGTGGGGAAATCTCAGTCGCTATTCATTAACTTTTAGATCCAATGGATATTATACCAAGGACTCTTTTTTTAAAAAAATTAGGAAGTAGGAGCTCAAGCTGTTCTTAAACTAGTGGAAAATAGTCCGAATACTGAGCTTCGTAAAGTTTTGGTTTTTTTTTTAATTTATCTTTGAGAGACAGAGAGAGACAGAGTGAGCAGGGGAGGGTCAGAGAGAGAGGGAGATACAGACTCTGAAATAGGCTCCAGGCTCTGAGCTGGCTGTCAGCACAGGGCCCGACGTGGGACTGGAACCCATGAACCGTGAGATCATGACCTGAGCTGAAGTCGGACACTTAACCGACTGAGCCGCCCAGGCGCGCCTATAAAGTTTATAATTTTATACATTTTAATTTGTATATCATTTCAACATTTTATAATTCTGTGAAATTGGTCGTTTCTGGCAAGTTGTTAAAGGAATTCACCACAAGATGGCGCTACGCAAATGGTAGTTGATGCGAAGGCTTACCCAGTGCATAATGTTCTCGTACTGTACTTTAACAGCAGTGGCATATGGTAATCTGATAATGCTATGCATACAGAGACAAATGTCTGTCTTGCTGTGTGGGTTTTAGTGACTAAAGTCTTCCTCTTATGTTTGTTCTTTATATGCACTCCACCCTCAACCAAGCCTTTCTGGTTAACATGCTATTAGCATGACAGCATGGAGTCAATGGTTACTTACATATTTTGAGGAGAAGGTGGCTTAGTTAGGTTGGTCTCTGAAGGCATTTGTTAAGTTTTCCCTTTAGCGAGTGATGGAAAGTATGGGAAGGTCATGTTCTGGGTCATCTCTCTATTGTGTTTGCTGTGGATTTGCCCAAGCACCAAAGACTTGCTTCCCTTAATTTATCTGTGAAAGATCAGCAGCAGAACTAGAAAAGTCTGCAGGGCTTGTGATTCTCATTTTTGAGAATGTAAGGATGAGTCTGAACTCCAAGGCTCAATGACAGCCATTCACTTCACGCATGAAAGCAAATCTAATATTTCTCCATTGGATGTTCAAATCCTGGATAACTGGATGATTTGGGGATTAAAGGGGTCTAACATTCATATGGCTTTTAGCACTTGGAAAGATAGCCACAGGAAAGGACGTAGTCTCTTTTTTTTTTTAATGTTTATTTATATATTTTGGGGGGGTGGAGAGGCAGAGATAAAGGGAGGGAGAGAATCCCAAGCAGGCCCCATGCTGTCAGCACGGAGCCCGCCACGGGGCTCGATCCCACCAACTGTGAGATCATGACCTGAGCTGAAATCAAGGGTAGGACGCTTAAGCGACTGAGCCACCCAGGCGCCCCACCTTTTTTGTGTGTGTGTGGAGAGAATGGGGTGTAGGGCGTGTGTCCTTTACGTTAAATAGTACTCTAAGTAGTACTGCCCTGTTGCCAAGTAGCTAGGTAAATATTTGGAAAACGCCTACTGTTTCTCTGGCTTTTGGGCACGTGTCTACTGGGTATGAAACAATTTCTGTGAGAAGCGAGCTACCCAGCCCTCCTCTCTCTCCTGTGGCAGAGTTCACCGAATGACACACACTCCAAAGAGAAGGGATGCCTCCAGATCTTATCTTTCCCTCTCAGCCGGCACAGGGGAATTCTGTGGTCAAGACCAATGGGTCATTTGCAGGAGCCTTGGAGCGAAGTGTGGGCTCAGATGTTCACTGCTGAATATATGTTCCTGATGTGGTAGTATTTCCCGGGACCTGTGAGCAGGTCCGCTTAGCCCTGTGGGTATTGGGAGCATTGATCTGTAGGAAACACTGAAATATTGTAGAGATGTTATGAGATGGAAAAATCTTATCTCCCAGAATTCTTCTGAGGTAGGATATTCTAAGGGATAGGAAGAAGTACTTTGAGGAGAGTCTTAAGGCCAAGGTAAGATGGCACCCCCACCCTGCCATGCTCCTGGGGGCAGGCTGAGGTCATGACACGCTGTCTGCTGGCCTTCTGGCTGGAGAATGTGTTTGCTAAGTGGGATACAGCCTGAGCCACATTTGTAGGCACAAAGAGAAGAGGCTGAGTTGTCTGACACTTTCTTTTTCTCTGTCTCCCCATCCCTCATCCCCAAACAGACTCTCATAATCATAAAACAAATCCCCAAAGACTATAGATTTAAAGGAGTGCCCGGTTATAAGCCTGTCTTTCCCCTGCCCGGGAGGGAGAGCCTATCCCTGGGAGGACTCCTCACAGAGAAACATAAGGAGAAGACGTTCATGTGAGAAGGTTATTACCTGAATGCTCACCAGGCAAGGGCCTCTGCTCTTCACGCCTTCCCTGTTGTCTTTCTCCCCCAGGCTTCTCGGGGGCAATGATAGCCACAGAGCCTGAATTTTCCACAACAGTCTGGTTTGAAATACTCTGTCCGTTTTGTTCAGCCAAGTGTATTTTAACGTGATGGTTAATGTCTCACATCCTGACTTTTGGCTCAGAAAATTAGTCACCACACACTCAAGAAGTTTGCATTCAACAGTTCTTTCTTGCAGTAGGAAACCCCCTACCGGACAATCAGAGATGCTCCCCTTGGGAAACTGCCTGGGCATTACTCATGTCAGTCCCTTTGGGACAGTACTGGGGCATGTTGTTTTTACATTTATTTATGTTGAGAGAGACAGAGAGAGTGAGCGGAGGAGGGACAGAGAAAAGGGGACAGAGGATCCGAAGTGGGCTCCATGCCGACTGCAGAGAGCCTGATGTGGGGCTTGAACTCGCCAACTGCGAGATCATAACCTGAGCCAAAGTTGGAGGGTTAACTGACTGAGCCACCTAGGTGCCCCAATTTATGTTTTTAGCTTTTCAAATTTGTGGATAGTTGACACACAATGTTACATTTGTTTCAGGTGTACAAGATAGTGGTTCAACAGGTTTATGTGCTGTACTGTGCTCACAAGTGTATCTGCCACCTGTCACCATACAGTGCTGTTACAGTGTCATTGACTATATCCCTTATGCTATGCTTTTTATTCCTGTGACTTATTCATTCCATCCCTGGAAGCCTGTCTCTCCCAGTCCCCCTTACCCATTTTGCCCAGCCTCCCAACCCCTTTCCTTCTGGCAGTCATCAGTTTGTTCTCTGTGTTTGTTTTTTTGTTTGTTTATTCACATGGCTTTTAACACTTGGAAAGGTAGCCACAGGAAAGGAGGTAACCTTTTTGTTTGTTTCTTTCTTTCGCTTTTTAAAAAATATTCCACATATGAGTGAAATCCTATGGTATTTGTCTTTCACAGTCTGATTTTTTTATTCAGCATTATACCCTCTAGGTCCATCGACATTGTCTCAAATGGCCCAATCTCACCTTTTTTATGAGTGAGTAATATTCCAGTGTATGTATATGTATATGTATATATATACGTGTGTGTGTGTGCGTGTGTGTGTGTGTCCCCGTCCACACCACATCTTCCTTATCCATTTGTCTATCAATGGATAGGTATCTTCTATATCTTGGCTATTGTAAATAATAAAGTAAACATAGGTGTACTTATATCTTTTCAAATTAGTGTTTTCATTTTCTTTGCACAAATACCAAATAGTGGAATTATTGGATCATTTGCTAGTTCTATTTTTAATTTTTTGAGGAGTATCCATACTGTTTTCCACAGTGGCTGCACCAATTGATATTCCCACATTGTATGAGGGTTCTTTTTTCTCCACATCTTCACCAACACTTGTTATTTCTTGTGGTTTTGAGTTTAGCTATTCTGACAGGTATGAGGTGATATCTCATTGTGGTTTTGATTTACATTTCCCTGATGATGAGTGACACAGAGCATCTTTTCATGTGTCTGTTGGCTATTGGATGTATTCTTTGGAAAAATGTCTATTCAGATTCTCCACCCAGTTTTTAATTGGATCATTTGCTATTTTGGTGTTCAGTTGTATAAATTCTTTATACATTTTAGATATTGGCCCCTTATGTTGTTTGCAAATATCTTCTCCTATTCGGTAGGCTTTCTGTTAGTTTTGGTAATTGCTTCCTTTGCTGTGCAAAAGTTTTTCATTTTGATGTAGTCTCAGTGGTTTATTTTTTATTTCCCTTGCCTCAGGAGACACATCTAGAAAAACATTGCTTTGGCCAATGTCAGAGAAATTACTGCCTGTGTTCTCTTCTAGGATTTTTATGGTTTCAGGTCTCACTTTTAGGTCTTTAATCCATTTTGAGTTTACTTTTGTGTATGGTGTAAGAAAGTGATCCAGTTTCATTCTTTTACATGTAGATGTCCAGTGTTCCCAACACCGTTTGCAGAAGAGACTGTCTTTTCTCCATTATGTATTCTTGCCATCTTTGTCACAGATTGACCATATGATTGTGGCTTTATTTCTGGGCTCTCTATTCTGTTCTGTTGATCCACAGGTCTGTTGTTCTGGAACCATACTGTTTTGGTTACTGCATCTTTGCAGTATATCTTGAAATCTAGAATTGTGCACCTCTAACTTTGTTTTTCTTTCTCAAGATTGCTTTGGCTATTTGGGGTCTTTTGTGGTTCCATACACATTTTCCTCTCATTTGTTCTAGTTTTGTGGGAAATGGTGGTGGTATTTTGATAGGGATTGCACTGAATCTGTAGATTGCTTTCGGTAATATGGACATTTTAATAATATTCTTCTAATTCATGAGCATGGAATATCCTTTTTTGTGTGTGTGGAATCCTTAATTTCTTTCATCAGTGTTTTATAGTTTTCAGAGTACAGGTTACAGGTCTTTCACCTACTTGGTTAAGTTTATTCCTAAGTATTTTATTCTATTTGGTACAACTGTAAATGGTGCTGTTTTTTTAATTTCTCTTTCTACTATTTCATTATTAGTACGTAAAAATGCTGCCAGTTTATGGGTATTACTTTTGTATCCTTTACCTTTACTGAATTCATTTATTTGAGTAGTTTTTTGGTGGAATCTTTAGGATTTTATATGTATAGTATCATGTCATCTATAAATAGTGACAATTTAACTTCTTCTTTACTAATATGGATGCATCTTATTTCTTTTTCCTGTCTGATTGCTGTGGCTAGGACTTCCAGTACTGTAATGAATAAAAGTGGCAAAAGTGGACATCCTTGTCTTTTATGGGATGCTATTATTGATGCTGAAATGTATTGGTCACTGTGGAAGGAGATAAGATAAATTAAGGACCAGCTTAATGGAGAGAAATATTTTAAGAGAGCTTTGAGTTACTCAAGAAGAGCCCTCTTGAAGTGTGAATGGACCTATAGAAACAGCCATCAAGTCTCCTGGCTCTGGAATTTCACTGCTGACAGAAGGCTCTTCAAATTGTCCAGCCTCTTGGCACATATTTTGGGTCATGGTTAGTGATCCTTTCGTTTCCCCCATTTCTTTCCCTTTCCTGAATTCCTGTTTTATTTTTCCAAAGTAGTTTCTCAAGTAACCTTTTTCATGGTGGGCCCATGGGAAGTTAACCTTCTGAGTTCTTGCATGAACATTCTATGGTGTCTTTTGGCTCCTTCGAAATCTGATTGATACTTTGAGTGGACAGAGAACTCTAAATTCAAAGCCATTTCCCATAAAAATTTTGAACACATTCCTTCATTGTCTACTAGAAGAATTATTTTAAGTTTTTAAAAATTTAAATGAGGGCTTTCTTTCAGGCCATTTCTGTCAGCCATCAAGCCTCTCTGCCCCTATTCACTTCTGCTTCTTGGGCAAAGCATTTCCTCATAACCAGGGTGGGGCAATAACTTTTGGTCAGAACTCCTTCTGAGAATGCATCTGCCTCAAGAGGATTAAGCACTTTACTCAGGGTGAAGAGTCATTAATCTTCAGTGCGAGGGGCTGAAAGTTGGGCCTTTTATGGAATTTGCGACTCATCATCCAAGAGGCTAAAAGATTAATTTGCTATTGTTAGGCTCCTAATTACATTGGGCTGAACGCCAGTGAAGTACCTAATTTTTAACCAACCTGGCAACTATCTATTTCTGACTGGGTGCCAGAGTAGCAGAATACCTGTTTGGTAATTGTCAACTTCCTGGTCTCAAAACATCTGCAACTTTTGCTGAGTCACAGGGTGAGAGATAGCTAGGACACTTGGAAGCCAGTGGAAGGGACAGGAGTAATTGATGTTCTTAGCAAGAGGTGACAACTGGTTATAGTCATGCAGCGTAACTGATGATTGTGAATTATGAATCATCAGAGCTGGCCAATAGTGGGATGGACTGCCTTGGGAATCTGTGAGTTCCTCATGATCAGAAAGAGTCTCAGTGGAGATATTGTAAATCAGATTCAATAACTTATTGGATGGTTGGAAGATGTGATCTTTAAGTTCTTTTTCAACTGTGAGAACTTGTGTTTGCTGTACTTAGTGTGACACTCAGCACACAGTAGATGCTCCATATATGCTAAATAAAATGTTTGTGGACTTGTTTACCATGCAGCTGCCGAGTTGAATGGTATCACTGTTTTCACTTGCTATAATTCAAGTTTATACCAAGCAGGTTTTAGCTGCAACTACCATCAGCTACTTAGGTTGAAAAGTGAATAGAATAATCTCTTCCACAAACAGTAGCTGAGTTTGAACTGGAGGGGAACCTGTACTACCCCAAACTTGATGTTGAATAGACATAACCCACACACCCAGGGCACGAAGCAATTAAACAGCAAAGCCCCACTTCATCATGTGGATTAGGCACAGACTGAAGGGCCTTTGAATTCTAGGACAGAAGCTTTCAGGCAACCCTGGACCTGGAAAATACAGCGTTTCTTGTCTATGAGGGTTGCAGAAGACCTCCCAGAGTATGACTGGTCTCCTGCAATTCTGACTTCTGCAGTATGATCAGGGACAGAATCTGTAAGGATGAGGCCAGTAGGGACACGATTGATGCTACCCATTCATTCAGTTAAAGCTTGAAAAGATGGATAGGATAGGATCCGATAGGATCCAGAGAAGATCTGATCCAATAAAGATCCAATAGGATCCAGAGAAGCCACCCAAAAGGCCAACAACACAGTCAACACCGAGAAGTGTCTGTGCCCTGCTAACCCAGCTGACAGATCCGAGAGAGGACGGGAGCTGGCGGCCTGGACAGACTGCTCTCATTTCTGAATCAAGAATCAGAACTTGTGGTCTGATCGAGGGCGTTTCCTGCCTTGTGAATTTATTTTTATGTATGAAAATAGTATTACAAGTTTATAGGAAGATGCAAAAACCCCTTCCAGGCTCCCTGCAGCCGTATCTAGTTTATTTTACACATAGATGCATTATTACAAATGTAATGGCAATGTAATGTTTATAATTGGAATTTTTTTCCCTACTTAATATATGCATCTTGCTAACTACTTTCAATTTTTGTTTTACATGTTTAGCTTCTTATGGCTAAGTGGTATTTTGTCAAACAGAAGGAATAAGAGCATCTAACATGCACGATGTTTATTATAGTCAGCTTTCTGTGTTTATCTCATTGACTTCTTGAAGTTTAAGAGAGCAGCTCTTTTTTTTTTTCCCAGATGAAGGACTGATAACACAGCCAGGAGTGGGAGGGCTGGGTCTGCCTAGGTCCGATTCCAGGACCTGAGTTTTTAGCCAGAGTGCTAATTATTTCCTTCCTATCTGGACATTAAAATTACTTCCTTTCTTTCCTTTGTTATTATAAAGAACCCTACAAGGAACATCTTTATCTATAGGCCATCTGCAATGTAATGCTGTTGCTCTAAATAACAGAGTCAGAGTGTAAAAAATTTAATGACAGTTGATGCACCGTGCCAAAAATGACTGAAAATTATACCCATTTATGATATATAAAGGATATCTAAATAAATATCACCTTCTTTGTCCATCTATCTGTAAATTACATCCTGCCAGCATTACTTATGCTAGCTTAAAATTTTGTTATGCTAATTTAGTAGCAAAATGAAAATGTAGTATTTTAATATTTATAATTAGAACAGTTAAATATTATTTCCTACATTTGTCCACTGACTATAGTTCTTTGGATTGTAGCTTTATGTCCTTTTCCCATCTATCCATTGGAGACATTTTTTAAAAGAGTTTTTAATGTTTATTTATTTTTGAGAGAGAGAGCACGTGAACACTGGAGGGACAGAGAGAGAGAGGGAGTCACAAAATTAGAAGCAGGCTCTAGACTCTGAGATGTCAGCACAGAGCCTGACACGGGGCTCTAACTCACAAATGGTGAGATCATGACCTGAACTGAAGTCGGATGCTTAACTGACTCAGCCACCCAGGCATCCCTAAAAAGTCAATTGTAAGGACCTTCTCTTAGTAATGACATTATTAACCCTTTGTTAGAGTTGATGCAAATAGCTCTCCTGGTCTGTTTGCATTTCAGTTGTTTTTCTCATTTTGACATATTTTCTAAAGGTCATGTAGTCAGGTATAGCCATTTCAAACTTTTTTTTTAACATACTGCTTCTAGAAAAAATTAGCTCCTCCAACTGCTCTAGATACTCCAGAAAGATCTTATTTTCCTGTCGTCTATTTGGTTAAGCAAGACTATTTAGAATTTATATTGATTTTTGGTGTGATGGATATGACTGACATGCTCAAGGCTTTTTCACAACAAACAAACAAACAAACAAATCCTTACCTCCAACCTGCACCCATCCAGATCCTTGCCCAGCTACTGTTCTTTCCTCACTTCCTCCCCTCCCACTTACACCTCCGCCCACTCTAGTTTGGCTCCCATCTCAATCATACCAACAAAATCTCTCTCCCCCTCTCTCCCAGCTCACCAGTGACCTATGCTTTCATTTCTGTTGGGCAGATTGCTAGGAGCTGAGCTGGCAGATCATGTGGTAGTTATATGTACAACCTTATTTAAAACACTGCTAAGCTCTTATTCAAAGTAGTTGTGCCATTTTATTTTTATTAAAAAATTTTTAAATATTTATTTGAGAGAGAGGAGAGAGTGCACGCACAAGTGGGGGAGGGACAGAGAGAGAGAAAGAGAGAGAATCCCAAGCAGGTTCTGTAATGTCAGTGCCCAGCCAGATGCGGGGCTTGAACCCACAGACTGTGAGATCACGACCTGAGCCGAAATCAAGAGTCAGATGCTTAACCAACTGAACCACCCAGGCGCCCCAGCACTTGTACCATTTTAAAGCGCTATTAACACTGTAAGAAAATTCCAGTGGCTTCATCTCCTTGGCAGCATTTAATATTCTCAGTCTTTTAAATTTTAGCTCATAATGGGTGTAGAGTGGCATGTCTCTCTGTAATTTGCCTTTCCATAATGACTAATGATTTTGAACTCACTGGTGATTTGTGTGCTGTCTTTTGTGAAATGTCTATTCAAGCCTTTTGTCCATTTGAAAATTGGGTTTGTCTTTTTATTTTTGACTTGTAGAAATAATTTACATATTCTGGATGTAAGACCTCTGTCAGATATATATATATCTATATCTGATATATATATCTATATCTGATATATATATCTATCTGATATATATATCTATCTGATATATATATCTATCTGATAGATAGATATATACGTATCTNTTCTTTGAACAAAATTGTTTTAAATTTGATTATTTCCAGTTTATCTTTTATTTTATGGTTAATACTTATTATGTTCTAAGAAATTACTGCCTACCCCAAGATCATGAAAATATTCCCCTATGTTTTCTTGTAGGAGCCTTTAATAATTTTAGCTTTTACTTTTAGGTCTATGATCAAGAATCAAATAAACTTTTTTTTTTTTAATGTTTTATTTATTTCTAGGTGAGAGAGAGACAGCGTCAGCAGGGGAGGGTCAGAGAGAGAGGGAGTCACAGACTGAAACAGGCTCCAGGCTCTGAGCTGGCAGTCAGCACAGAGCCTGACGCGGGGCTCGAACCCACGAACCGCGAGATCATGACCTAAGCGAAAGTCGGACGCTTAACCGACTAAGCCACCCAGGCGCCCCAAGAATCAAATAAACTTTTGTGTGTGGTGTAAGGCAGGTGCCAAAGTACATTGTTGTTTCAATATGGATGTTCAGTAGTTCCAGCATGATTTGTTGAAATGAATTTCCCTCTAAATTATCTGTGCATCTGTGTTGAAAATCAACTGATCACATTCTAAACACACACACGCACACACACACACACACCGCAAACTTTCTGGACTTGCTATTCTATTCCATTGATCTTTTTGTCTGTCTGCCCCAAAATCAAACCATTCTGTAGTTTTATATTAAGTGTTAAAGTCAGGTAATGTACATCTTCTAACCTGGTACTTCTTTTTTCCAAGATTATTTTGTCTATTCTGAGTATTTATATATCAAAATCACTCTGCAAATTTCTATAAAATACCTGTTGGGATTTTGATTGGGATCATGTTGAATCTATAGATCACTTTATTTTTTTTTTAACTTTTTTTTATGTTTATTTTTTTATTTTTGAGACAGAGACAGAGTATGAGCAGGGGAAAAGCAGAGACAGAGGGAGACACAGAACCTGAAGCAGGCTCCAGGCTCTGAGCTGTCAACACAGAGCCCAATGTGGGGCCCAAACCCACAGACCGTGAGATCATGACCTGAGCCAAAGTCGGACGCTTAACCAACCGAGCCACCCAGATGCCCCTAGGTCACTTTGAAGAGAACTAACATCTTAACAAATTAAGTCTTTCAACTCATGAATATGACATGTCTCTCTGTTTGTTTAGGCATTTAAAAAGTTCTTCTCAACAGTGTTTTACACTTTTTAATGTAGAGCTCTTACACATATTTTATGTATTCCTAAGTACATTATAATTTGATGCTATTATAATAGTATAATTTTAACATTTTATTTATTTATTGACTTTTATTTTAATTCCAGTATAGTTAACATAGAGGGTTATGTTAGTTTCGGTGTACAATATAGTGATTTAAATTTTATTTATTACTAGCATATAGAAACACAATTGACTTTTGTTAATTTACCTATATAACCTTACCAAACTTATTTATTAGTTCTTTTAGTGGTTTTTGTTTTGTTTTGTTTTTCCAGATTCCTTGGCTTTTCTATTTTGACAGTAATACCATCAGCGAATAATGACAGTTTTACCTCTTCACTTTCATTCTCTATACCACTAATTCACTGATCATCAAGAATTAATTTTTACCTTATGGCACAGGCAACGTTGAAGTAGTAAAAGCAGACATCCTTGCCTCAATGTCAACCTTAGAATACATTCAATATTTCAATGATGCTTATTATCATGAATGGGTGATGAAATCTGTCAAATGCTTTTTCTCCATCCACAGAAATAGTCATGAGTTTTCTTATTTATTCTGCTAATATTGTGAAATACATTCATTAATTTTCAAGTGTTAAACCAACTTTGCATTCTTGGAATAAACCCCACTAAGTTATGATATATTATTACATATATTGCTTGCTTTGCTAATATCTTGTCAATATTTGCATCTTGTTTCTGAGGGATATTGGTCTGTATTTTTCTTTTACTTCGTAATGCTTGTTAGGCTACTTAAGGGGATTTGCTTTGGACTGTTTGTTGTGATCCTACAGCTCATTGAGTCTCTACTCTCCTGCTCCCAGTCTCTTCTCTCTGTATTGTTTAGTTTAGAATATTTCTGTTCATCTGCCTGGGTTCACTGATTCTTTCTGCTGCAGTAAACAATCTCCTATGAATCCCATGTGATGAATTTTATTTCAGATATTTTTTCTCTTCTGTCATTTCCATTTGGCCTTTTTGTTGTTGTTGTTGTTTCTATATTGCTTTTAAATTTATCATTTCTTTCCCCCTTTTATTGATCTTTTCCTTCACAGTTTTGCTATATTTGCTTGCAAACAACAAATAATCTCTGAGTCTCCTTTTATTAGTTGTTTTTCATCTTTTTGCCATTGAGTATACCTTTTCCCTGCATCGTTTCCTCTCTGTTAACTTCTCTGAGTTCTAACTGTTATTGGCACAAAGGTTAATTAGCAGTAAGTTACTGTTAGCAAAACTCTTTTTTTCCTTTCCTTTTTATATTAAACAGGTCAAAGTGATTTTCAAAAGTTATAAAACCTAGGTTCTAATCCCACTCCTGCCACTTGTTATCTCTCATATCTTAGGCAAGTTACCTTATTTTTCCGAGCCTCAAATTTCCTCATATTTAAAATGAGGGATGGGGCAACTGGGTGGCTCAGTCCGTTGAGCATCTGACTCTTGGTTTTGTCTCAGATCACCATCTCACAGTTTCATGACTTCGAGCCCTACATCGGGCTCTGCACTAACAGCTCAGAGCCTGCTTGGGATCCTCTCTCTCTCTCTCTCTCTCTGCCCCTCCCCCACTCATACTGTCTCTGCCTCTCTGCAAATAAAGATAAACAAACTTAAAAAAAAAATTTTAAACAATAAAATGAGAAAATTAGAAGAGACATCACCTGGCTCTAAGATTCTGCAGTTTTATGATGATAAGGTGTTGGTGTTCTGACTCAAGCAATGGGGGTGGGGACCAAACTGTTTAACTCCTTCACCTCAGAAAGTTCAGCTGACTAAATCCCGCTTTACCTCTGAGCAGTTCTGCCTGGGTGATTTCCTTTGTAATACAGCCAGCCACCTGCAACTGCCCCACCCACAAGGCCTTCAGCATCCATGTCCCTTCCCCCTGGCCCCTATGTCTCTTCCACGAGAAAGCTCCCTTTGAACTGGAAGGGGCCTCTGTGCTGAAAAGCATGAATGGAGAACATTGTGCAACAGAGAAATTTGTTGTCACTAGAAATTCATCACCAGTGCAAAGTTTGGCTCCGGCCTGAATATACTGAATCAGAAACTTGGGGGGTGGGCCCAGCACTGGGTGTTTAACAAGCTCTCCAGGCCCAGGTGACTTAGAATGCACACTCAAGACTGAGAACCACTGGTACTGGGGATTATGGCAAAACAGAGCCTGAATCTGGAAAAGGGTCTGGGGGGCCAGGAGGGGATTCGAGAGTAAATCACATAGATTTCTTTTTGCTTTTACTTTTAAAAATAGAAACCACAGGCTATTTTGGCCTTTGGAATGTGATCACTCAAAAGAATCAGTGGCATTTCTTTGGATGATATTTAGGCTGTTTTGAGAAGTAGATGATTGAGGCAGAAACTGGATCACCTAGGAGCCAGGGTAGGATTTTCTCCATGTTGTTTCACTCCAAACCAAACAGCTTCTTGTTCATCTGAGGTCAGAAGCATCTGAGGAAGCTGGACCTGCAATCATTCTGGCTCCGGTGTAGACGGAGGTGTGGTGTTGGTTTTTCCCGTGGAGAAGCTTAGTCTATCCCCTTAGCCTCTCATGGGGCCCACTGCCTTGGTTCCTTTGGTGGCCTGGGCATGATCACCCAGTCTCCAGGTGGGTGCAGGGTAGTAGTCCTAGGAGCAGTGAGGAAGGTTGTGGCTGACCTGGCTGAGAGCACACAGCCTGTGCTGTCTAGGGAACACACCAGAGTCTATGCCTTTTGTTTCCAAACAGGGAAAGATGGAAGGATTTCTCTACCTGGAGGGACAAGGGAGCCAACTTCTGTGGAGAAAATGCAACTATATTAGTGGATTTAAAAAAAGAACAAATGGGGGTGCCTGGGTGGCTCAAGCAATTAAGTGTCTGGACTTTGGCTCAGGTCATGATCTCATGGTTCCCGAGTTTAAGCCCCACATCAGGCTCACTGCTGGCAGCACAGAGCCTGCTTCAGATCCTCTGGCCCCGTTTCTCTGTCCCTCTCCTGCTCACTCGCATGCCTGTTCTCTCTCTCTCTCTCTCTCACTCTCACTGTCACTCTCTCTCTCTCAAAACTAAATAAACATTGGAGCGCCTGGGTGGCTCAGTCTGTTAAGCATCTGACTCTTGGTTTTGGCTCAGGTCATGATCTCATGGTTTGTGAGTTCGAGCCCCACATCGGGCTCTGTGCTGACAGTGCAGAGCCTGCTTGGGATTCTCTCTCTCTCCTCTCTCTCTGCCCTTCCCCCTCTCACTCTCTCTGTTTCTCTCTCAAAAATAAATAAATTAACATTAAAAAAAAAAAAAAAAGAACAAAAGGTGCCTGGCCGGCTCAGTCAGTGAAGCGTGTGGCTCTTGTCTCAGGATTGTGGGTTCAAGTTCCACATTGGGTGGAGAGATTACTTAAAAATAAAATCTTAAAAAAAAAGGAACAAGAAGGAAACTTGGTTAATGGTTGGATTAAGAAAGAGTCTTTGTTTTAGATGATTTGCAAATAGGTTTGCAGAAATAAGGAGTGTAGGCTTATCCAGGAGAGGGAGAACATTGTTACTCCCATATGTTTGCTGGTTTTGTAGGGATTACCATACTTAAAATCCTGTTAAGAAATTTCTGCTATCTGTTCGAGCATTGCTTCTATCACATCACCCTCAAAGATAGCCTTTTGCTACAGCCTCTGCCTTAGACTCTTTCCAGACTTTCAGCCTCCATTAATTTGGTCCAATCTCACCTGTCTAACCTCATCTCTAAATTCCTACCAAAACCAATTGCTGCCTCCTTCCAGCAGTTTCTGGACGGATGTCTCCGTCTTGCTCACAGTACTTCTTGCATACCACCATGGCTGTCCTCAGTCTGTCTTCCCCAAGCCAACTCAGCATCTTTCATGACCCAGCACCCCCTCCCTGATTATGTCAGCCCATATGGGACTCTATTTCCCTAACTCTGGCAATTGTAGGCTCAACCACTAATTTAGTGCCTAAGTATCACTGTCTTGCCTTTTTAACTGATTGGCTCTCTAGTTGGTCATTCACAGAAGAAAGAAGCTTGAAGTCAACTTCCTTTGGTTTCTCTATAAGAGCTGTATGGGGCTGGGGACAGGGAAAATGGAAATACCTGATCGTTGATTTGGTATATTGGATATTAATGAATGGAATCAAGGGGTCCCCAGCTATGTTCTGAGGTGTATGAGCTGGGTACAGTGATAATAGTTCTGTCCACATATAGAATGCCTCTTAACATCTTAGCCTGGGGGCATTCCTCACCAGTGGCAGCAGTTTCTTCATGTTACCCGTGTTGTTCTAAGTTAAAGACAACTGGCTAAGGTTCAGAGAAGACATGATTAAAAACAGGGGCCAATTTCTTTCACTTGACCATTTCTGGTCCATTTGTTTGGACCAGAGCTGCTGCCCATTATTGTTCTGTGTATTTTGCTGATAGTGTGTGGGGAAGGTTTTCAATTTTATGAGAAGTGCCACTGGGCATTTCCCCCCAAATACTCACTGGCTGTAAAATTTTAGGAAAAAGTTTTTCTGATAACATTGCCTTATATATTAATGAAGTTGGAATGAACAGATCTCACCAATATAGAGGATATATTGGCAGATGGATGAGACACAAATAGAAACCAGACTCAGCCCAGCATTAAAAATCAGCGCACCCCCAGCAATCGCTGCTCTTTCTCTACCAACATTGCTGTCTGCACACACAAACACACACACACATACATATTTAAATCTCCTTTGTTCAATGCAGACAAAGCTGACAGACACAATCAGTCATAAATGGAGACTAGGCCGGCCCCTCCTCCCTGTTGCACTGATGTTCCTTTTCAAAACTGTATTCCTTTTGAGGTACCTGGCTGGCTCAGTTGGGAGATCATGGATGTGACTCTTCACCTTGAGCTTGTGAGTTTGAGCCCCACACTGGTTTTGGAGATTACTTAAATTAAGAAAAAAAACTTTTAAAAAACGGTATTACTTTTGCTATGCAAATAATATATGATAAATTCATGAATATTAGAAATGTAGATAACAAAAAGAAAGCATTTACTTGACATGACATTATCCAGACATAACCACTCCTACCATTTCACCCAATGCGTTCTGGTCTTTTTTCCCATGAGTGTATATAAGGAGCATATAAACTTTTAAGAGTGGTGTCACAATAAACATATTGTTATAAAGCTTTTCACTCATCAATGTATTTTAATCACATTTTCACATCATTAATCATCCACATCATTTTTAATGTCTAATAATTCCTTTGTCTGGAGGTGCTACAATGTTTTAACTATTTTCCATTGGTCAATGTTTAGGACTTGAATATTTTCTTTCCATAAGTAAGACTTCAATGAACATGCTTCACATACATCTTTGGAGACTAGTCTGATGATATTAAGAGACATCCTTACAAGTGGACTTACTAGGGCAGAGTATACATTCTTTTAAACTTAGACTCCAAATGGCCAAAATGCTCTCCGTGAGTGTCCATTCCTAAGATTCTTACCAACAACACACATTATTTTTTGTCTTTAGTCAGATACATTCTACAGGTTTTGATGTGAACTAGTGTTCTTGTAGTAGTAACCACTAGATCCCCATGTACAGAGTAGCCCAGAACTGGTCTTCAGTTCCAACGGAGGCACTGTGGACAGGCCCTGTCCTGGAGATATTGGTATAAAACTCTGCAGAGCTTTGTGCAAATCAGTGTCGGATTTCTGCTTTTGTGCCCTAAAGACAAGCTTCTTGATAGGACAAGCTCTGGACCTAATGAAGTCATCAGCTACATTTTATGCACATCCCAGCCACCCTGCTTGGCAGCTCTTTCATGTCCTGCTGTCCATTCTTCTCGCTTTCTTCAGGCTCAAACCAATGCTGCTTTTCTATCCTTTCCCCCCTCCCCCCACTTGCCAAACATGCACTCAGGAAAGATCTGGTGTCAGTCATTCCCACCTGGGTATGAATTTAAATCAACGAGCTCATTTTTCTAGTTGTTTACACTTAGAATTTATCCCCAATAGTACAAAAGAGCATAGTTCTTTTTTTAAAAATTTTTAAATGTTTATTTTTGAGAGAGAGGGAGAGACAGAGAGTGAGTGGAGGAGGAGCAGAGAGAGAGAGAGAGAGAGAGACACACACACACACACAATCTGGAGCAGATGCCAGGCTCTGAGCTGTCAGCACAGAGCCCAATGCAGGGCTCCAACCCATGAACCGAGAGATTATGACCTGAGCCGAAGTCAGATGCTCACCTGACTGAACCACTCAGGTGTCCCTCAGAAGAGAATAGTTTTTAGTGAAAGAAATATATCAGCTAACGGGCTTTTGTTGTTGTTTGTTTGTTGTAGCAATCCTTCCATGTCAACTACCTGGACCCTGTCTAAATAGAATTAAATGCACCCAACTAGCTGGGGAATCATGACCTCCCACACAGATCATCACCCAAGTTAACACTGGGCACAGGGTGAGAGAGAGTGTTCATGTGGGAAGAAGAGGGAGTCTCTCTGTCATGGGATTCAGGAAGGTGGCTGTTCCTTGCCTTTCAGATTTAGTTCTCAGTCCACACTAGTGGTGCCCTGCTGAACCAGCCCTCTGAGGGGAGAAATTGAGCCCTGATTTGTAGCATTTGCTGATTTCTGTGGTATAAATGCTCACATGTGGCAGATTTCAAGCTACTGACAGTTTACCAGCTGGCTCACTCTATCCCTGACTATTAAACAATATTCTCCTACACCAGGCGTGCAATAGAATCTTCTTTTAAGTCTGGCGTTTAGGGACCACAGCTGTCTCACCTGATGGGCGCAGTGAAGGCATTGCTTGTCAGTAGTACATATGTGTAGGTACCACAAGAAACCATTTCGTGATCACGGCAGTTGACTGCTAAAACCTGTCTGAAATTTAAGGTGAAGTAACCAGTTCTGTACTTTATGGTGCACAACACTGGGCTAGTCTAGATGCTCACGAGAGGTTTAGGCAAGGCCCTCGTTCTTGGTTGAGAAGAACTTGGGTCCTACTGCTTTGGAACAGTGGTTTTTTTTTCAGAACGAGAGTACATATCAGACCCCTCAGTCTTCACAACAGTCCATCAATTCCTGTAACTAAGAAACAGAGAATACTTTCTCTCCAGCAATGCAGACAATATGAAAGAAAATGCTTAGGAGGCCCTTGAGCTTTTCTCAAAGGCCAACACAAGAACTAGCCACACGAAGTAAATGCATTTTCATACTGGTTTAGATTTAATAAATTCTTTTTAGAATTTAATTCAGTGGGAAAAAAATGCCTTTTTATTATCTGAATAGGGAGGCATCACATTTATTTTTTTTTAGCCCCCAAGATGCTCAGAACGAACTAACTGTAGTGTCCAATAACCATACTTGCCCATCCCTGGTTCCTGGTGTAATGACAAGTGCCTTCTTCTCCCTTGTTCCTGTTGTCTCAGCTTTTATTTTAAGACGGCTTAAATCCTCTTTGGAGGCGTACGGTGTGTTTGGCTCTACTTTCTATAAAGCCATCAACAGTGCTATAGACTAAAGTTCACTTGCCCCCACATTCATATATTGAAGCCATAACTCCAAATATGATGGCTCTTGGAGATGGGGTCTTTGGGAGGTAATTAGGTTCAGGGATGAAAGTGGGTTAGAATGGGTTAGATTAGGTCATGTAGGTGGGATCCTCATGAGAGGGAGAGGGAGGCTGCTCTGAGTACATACACTGAGGAAAGGTCATCAAGGTCATAGTGAGAAAGGTAGCTGTCTGCCAACCAGTAACCTCAGTGGCCCACACCTTGACCTTGGAGTCCGAAGCTCCAGAAGTGTGAGAAAGAAACCCAGTCGCCCAGCCTGAGGTTCGTCACGGCCACTTGAGCTGGCCAAGGCAGACAGCATTTATGGGTGCCTGCTTTATGCCCAGTGCTCTGTTTGGGCTGATCTCTTCTGGAAAAGGAAAAGACAGGACAGATTTCTAAAACTGATCAAGTCTAACCTTTGCATTCCCTTCCCTCAGAGGGACTGTTCTCTGTGACTTTTTCTGATAAATACAACTCCCTGGATATGCAAGTGTCCCAGGAGGAAGTGTGATCCTACCTCCTAAGCTCTACCAGCCACCTCTGGAGTCTCTCGTGGTGCTGGGCGAGCACCTCTGGAGACCACTAGCAGGTGGACATTTCTCAGCCAGGTGCTCTGCAGGGTGCTGCTCACCTCAGTGGCCTGGCCACGGCTCAGCCCCTCACACAGGAAAGAGATCTTTCAACTTTGAGTCATCCAAGTTTCCTCTGATGTTTTGACCTTAAGACCCTTCCCTTTTCGTTTTGAATAATATCTATTAGATACCAGCCAACAAAGGTTTATGCTCAAAACCTGGGTCCAGTGAGCACCGACAGTTGCCCTCTGCTCTCTGAGGAGATGCCCATGCCAACATCAGCCGCCCCTCAGGCTGCCCTGAGACACAGAGCTTCACCACTGAAGAATTGCTTGTTGTCGCTTCTTTGAAGTCAAACAGAGATGATTCTAGGACTTATAATGCAGTTGCAAACAACGCCAGCTAAAATACCTAAAAAGAGGCCAGGGCGGTCTACTAGTGGGAGATACTGTGAAGAACAAAATGGGAAAGATTTAAAAGTCTGTGAAAGCGGGGAGGGGAGAGGGAGAGTTGTTTAATAAGTATAGAGTCTCTGTCTTGCAAGATGAAAAATTTCTTGAGCTATGTTGCTCAATAATGCGAATGTGACTGAAGAATACACTTAAAATGGTTAAGATGGTAAATTTCTTGTGTCTTCCCCTCCCCTCCATTACAAAAACAAAGTCTGAGGTAAAGGAGGAAGGGTGGGGGAAGGAGACACATATCTGGAAAGTGAATGCTTAAGATAAGCTTTGTAATGGAGACACCTAGATCACCTAGATCTAGCACATAACTGGTAGCAAGAGAATAGNATTTTTTTTTTTTTTTTTTTTGGTAGAACCTGCTGGAAGACTAGATAAAACTAAGGTGGCCTGAGGGTAGGGAGGTCACAAGTCATTTTGGCCACTTCTTTCTCTGGAGACTAAGGACTGCTTCCTTTTTTCCCTCTAGTCCTCAAGACATTTCAAAGAGCTCAAGAGTTCCTGATTTCTCCAATGCTAAGTCATTGCTTCAGGCCCAAGGTTAATGGATGGGGGAAAGAATTAATTCATTGATTAATATGTTGGGTCAGAGCCAGGCCTTTGTTTATGCTGAACTGTGCTTTGGACTCAGAAGTTCTGCCAAAAAATAAATAAATAAATAAATAAACAACCCTGTGACAATGCCATCCGATGTGAGATTGGAACCATTAACTGGAAACAAGAGAAGCTTCTCTATAATGTTTCTGGACTCCAGCCCTGAGCATGAGAATGTGTCTCTTCCTTCACAGAAGACTGAAAACACTGAGTGCTGATGAGATTAGCCATAGGCAATAATGGTTAATGGTCATAACTAACATTTTATACTGTGTTTGACATTTTACAAGCCCCCTTCCATCTGAATCGTCTCATGGCGTCCTGGCAAAAAACACTGGAGGTGAGTCCTAGCTCCCCGCTATCCAGAAAGGATAGTTCAGATAGGATAGGAAAGTTCAGAAAGGATAAGTACTTTCCTAGAAGCCCATAGTTCATAGACTGTCTAGAGCTGCAGAAATAGGGATGGAGCTAGGATTTGAACAGGGTGCCTTCCACAGCCCAGCACAGGAGGTGGCTTGGTGGTCACAGAGGCTGATAGCACATGTTAGTAAAACCAAAGAACATTTTGCTTATGGAAGGGACCTACATAGGAAGCCCCCTTGAGTTCTGATTACTTGTTTGACCTCACTGATCCATTATACTCGACTGTTCTCAAGGCTCTCGGAGGCCACCTGGGCTACTATCTTCAACTCAGGTGAACATGGTTGAATTCCTAAGGGCTTAAGGGTAATTTCTGTAATTCTGATAAGCATTGGGTTTTTTTTCTCAGAATGAGGGCCAGCACAGCCAGAGGGGCTCTTTGGGGTCCCAGCCTGCAAATCTTGCAGTGCAGGTTGACAGCTCTCTCCTGGGGAGGGCCTTCTGAGTCCCAAGGCAGAAGGCTGGTGATGTAGTCAATGAGGATGGGCTTTAACCTTGAACTAGCTCAGCTGCGTGGGGTCCATGGTTGGGTTTCCAGGCTGTCCCGTGAGGAAGCCGGGATGTGTGTGAATAAGAATCTCCCAGAGGCAGTTATGCTTTCTGTCTGCTGAGCAAGGAGCAGGCTGTGGACACAAGAGGCAATAATGTAGCTGATCACCAAAGACTTCGATCTTCACCTCTGGGTACCTACTGTTTCCTCCTTCCTGCACTAACAGCAAGGAGCAAGGTTGATTTCTTCCCAAAATCATGTCCTTGTGAGCATGGCCTTACGTGACAAGTGTAGTGACTATGAACCTCAGTTTTCCCATTTGCAATAGACATGTAATCTTTCCTTAGCATGGCATACACAGATTCTTTCAGTCTGTCACCATCTTTGTTACCCTCATCTCTTACAACATCCCCTGACACATAGTCACAGTAAGGTACAGACTGAATGTGTTCCCCCCATATTCATGTGTTGAAGCCTAACCCCCAGTGTGATGGATGATGTTAAGGGATGGGTCCTTTGGGAGGTGATTAGGTAGGTCACAAGGGTACAGCCCTCATGAATGGGACTAGTGCCCTTGTAAAAGAGACTCCAGAGAGTTCCCTTGCCCCTTCTACCAGGTAATGACACTGGGAGGAGATAGCCACCTATGAACCAGGAAGCAGGCCCCCACTAGATACCCAACCTGCTGGTCCCGTGATCTTGGACTTCTAGCCTCCAAAACCGTGCGAAGTTTCTCTGGTATTCTGTAACAACAGCCTGAATGAACTAAGATGCCGTAGATGTTTGAACTCCCCCCTCCCTGCAAGATCATGCTGATTCCCATCTTTGTTCTTTGCTCTTGATGTTTGTTCCCTCTGCCAGAAATGTTGCAACCCCAACCAACCCCCACCTACGGAATTCTCACTTACCCTTTAAGACCATTCAGAAGGTAACCACTCATTTCTTTACTCTCCCATGAACTCAGCATATACTCATTACAGAACTTATCGAAATGTCACCTGATGGCTTACCCTTTTGTTTCTCCAACTCCTAATTGGGGGCTCTGTATCTGTTAACCCCCTAACACACTTGCTGCACACAGTGGGTGCTCACTACTATCAGCTTGTAAGGAATTAACGATACGTGGCTTAGATCTTTGAGTGAAAGCTCCGATGGGAGAATGGTAGCAGAGAGGCCTCTTTTAAGGGAGGTTCTGTAGTTTATGCACAGGCTCCAAGCAGGAGCCATCTGTCACTGTTCTTAAAGGTTGCTAAGGAGCCAATTCACTTTTAGAGGAAGGGTCTCATAAATTCAATGTACTCTAGAATGTTCCTATGCTAACAGATTTTAGTGACTAAGAGGACCACAGCAATGGACACTGGGAAGCAGAAAGCACCAACCTGAACCAAGGCAGACTACCATGTTCATGGACTGCTCCTTCGGGATATTTCCACCCTCCCAAAGGAACAACATGAATCTCCTCCATGGAAGGCTCCAAAGTTCAAAATCTTGAACTTGGTCTGCATCAGACTTTATCAACTGGCATTTGGCCTTCAGAGAGGGATTGTTGAATAGAACCATTAGGAAGGAACTAGTAGCTTTTAAAGGTAAAAAGTAGGACCAGATCCTTTCAGTATGAAGAGGTTCAGTCAAAGTAACCCTGGGGAAAGCTGATAAGAAAGAAAAGAGACTCATTTCTGTCTCATCTGGACACCTTTTGGGTTCACAGTTGACTCTAAGATGGGGAGAAGAGAGCGTCCTAACATTGTTCTATTCACTCCCTTTACAACGAAGGCTGGCAAACTCACCCCTCAGAAAAACTCGAAAGATTATTTGTTCACCGCATAAATCGTCCACACTTGGCGTGGTGCCTGACCCATCATAAACACTCAATGAATGTTGAGTAGATAAATGGATGCATTATCTACTCAACAATTCAACCAAACAAAATGCCCTGCTTGGGCAGTTGCTTGAAAGATCAAATCAAATATAATTTTAAGCCAAGTAAGCCTCCTGTTTGTTTTATCAATAAGATTAATCCTAAGAAGTATTTTCTTCTATTACGGTATGTATTATTTTACAGTATTCATTAGAACAGATTGGTTTACAAATACAGAATCTAGATCCTTGAATGCAAGGATTACACCTTATTTTTGACATGTCTTCACCAAAATGCTAGCTGATGCTGCTTTGTGGTGATTTGATAAAGTAACCTTGAGATGTCAAATATTTAAATACAATTTTCTTTAATAAAAGATTTTCTCCATTGGGGCACCTGGCTGGCTCAGTTGGTGGACCATGTGAGTCTTGATCTCGTGAGTCATGAACTTGAGTCCCATTTTGGTCATGGGGATTACTTAAAAAAAGAGGCAAGCATCAGAAAGATTTCCTCCATTAATTATCTTACAATCAGAGTAGAATATTTTGCCAATAGAATTGTTCTTAAAGAATTGGGTACATATTTGAAATACTCTTTTTACTAGGAAAAAACAAAACAAAACGGAACCCAAAACTTTTGTTAGTATTATACATGGGACTTAGGTGCACTTATGCCTGCAAACCAGCTGTAGTTTTGTAAAGTGCATCTAAGAATGAGAATTTCTTATTAAAGAAAAGAAACCGCCTATAAGACTCAGAGATTTGTTGCCCAACATATGGTAATCTGTCTCGAGAAAATTCTCCAGTTTATGAGGGGGAGTTCTGACTGAGTGCCAGGGCACTTTCCTGACAAATGTTCTTATAATATTAAGAGGAAAAAGTTTCCTGACTTGACGTTAATTCGATTCTCAAGGATTTGAAATGTTTTCTTTGCAACCATGACAATGTACAAAACTGGAAACTATTAAAAAGCAAATGAAACCATGAGAAGAGTAATAATATATCTATTAGAAACAAAATACTATATCCAATTATCAACATTTGAATCCCTTCACAGTCTGTAGTTTTGAGACTTCAACCCCCGTTCGCCCCCCACCCCCAGCAGAGTCTTTTGACTTTGGAGAAGCTTTGACTGGAGAGGACACCTCTCTGTCTCCAAGCAGAACCTGACCTTACGTGAAATGTGTTGTTCTGTCTAGTGAAGGAAGTTCTGTCTCTCTCCAGGATGAAGATGTTTTGATGAATCACAATGTTTACAGCCAATAAACTCTTCCTAACACTTCAAGTGCTGGGTCAGTGGTAGGTGTTCAACAAATATTTGATAACTCAGGTAAACCAGATGTCCTGTGTGACACCAAAAAGCTAAGATTTTTACTTTCTTGAATTTTTAGTTTCCAACCAGCTATTGATGCATTTTACTCTTCAGTGAATCTGCTACTTCTCTGTCTTTACCCTCTTTCTCATCTTTGATCAGTGAGGTTCTTGCTAACACTAAACCCTCAAGGGGAGGGCCAAGACTGGTCTTTCTACTTTCCCTGAAGATGATGGGATTTTCCTTCACATTCAGATAATCTTGCCCATCTTACCACCCCAATTTTATTCAGCTTCTCTTGGCTGAACTTTCGAGTTTCTGATTGCTAAAAAAAATTATGGTGAACACCTATAATAGCCCCTTTGCTCTTGTCTTACCCCCAGCATTTAGCTGGTTTATTCCTTGTCTCTTAGTACAGCAATGATTGATGACCATTCCTCTGAAAATTCTTGAGCAATGAAGGCTTCTTCCTTTCTGAATTGTCATCATAAGTTGAAGCAGACCCAATTTTCACAAACACTAGGCATTTCAGTGCCAGTGTCCCATCCAACACCACACAGGCTGCCCCACCTGTGCCCTTGGCATAGTTCCCACTGCCATTGGTACTGGAAATGGATCCAGGAACTATTGACATAGAGAGGCAGTATGCAAAGAATGTTCTGGTGAGGAAGAGGGCAAAAAAGGCCCCTTCCCAGTAGATGTTGCCTGAATGTGTTAGGGAATAAACATTTCTTGGAGAGTGAGAGAGAACTATCATCGGGGGGTCGTATTTACAACCTTTTGCTTTTGTGGTGCATAAAGGTGGCTGGTATTTTTCTTTTTTCTTTTCTTTCTTTTTAAAAAAATTTTTTGATGTTTATTTTTGAGTGAGAGACAGAGTGTAAATTGGGAGGAGGCAGAGAGAGGGAGACATAGAATCCAAAGCAGGTTCCAGGCTCTGAGCTGTCAGCACAGAGCCTGACATGGGGCTTGAACCCACGAACTGTGAGATCATGACCTGAGCGGAAGTTGGATGCCTAACTGACTGAGCCACTCCGGTGCTTGCAATGCCATCTTTTCTGTCCCTTCTTAATGTAAGGGATGTATTCAGTGCCTGCTTGTAAGGAATTCTTTATTGATGGTGATTAAATAGCTATTATTTCATGAGTTTGTTCTTTATATGCATTCTTACCAATTTCACAGATGAGGAAACTGAGGCTCAGAGGAGTTAAACCATAGGTAGAGCTGAGGTTGAAACCCAGTTTGGGCAACAATCTCTTTGACCTCAGCCACAGCAGCTTCTTACTCAACATGTCTCTGAAGCAAAGGAAACAAAAGCAAAACTGAACTCTTAGAACCTCATCAAGATAAAAAGCTGCACAGGAGAGGAAACAATCAACAAAACTAAAAGCCAACTGATGGAATGGGAGAAGATATTTTCAAATGACATATCAGATAAAGGGTTAGTATCCAAAATCTATAAAGAACTTACCAAACTCAACAGCCAAAAAAAACACAAATAATCCAGTGAAGAAATGGGCCGAAGACATGAGTAGACACTTTTCCAAAGAAGACATCCAGATGGCCAACAGACACATCAAAAGATGCTCAACATCATTCATCATCAGGGAAATGCAAATTAAAAACACAATGAGATACCACCTCACACCTGTCAGAATGGTTAAAAAGAACAACTTAGGCAACGACAGATGCTGGCGAAGATGTGGAGAAAGAGGAACCCTTTTGTACTGTTGGTGGGAATGCAAACTGGTGCAGCTGCTCTGGAAATCAGTATGGAGGTTCCTCAAAAAGTTAAAAGAGCTACCCTACAACCCAGCAATTGTACTACTATTTATTCAAAGGATACAGGAGTGCTGATTCATAGGGGCACATATACCCAATGTTTATAGCAGTGCTATCAACAGTAGCCAAAGTATGGAAAGAGCCCAAATATCCATCAATTGATGAATGGATAAAGAAGATGTGGTTTATCTATACAATGGAATACTACATGGCAATGAGAAAGAATGAAATCTTGCCATTGGCAGCAACATGGATGGACCTGGAGGGTATCATGCTAAGTGAAATAAGTCAGATAAAGAGAGATATCACATGTTTTCACTCATATGTGTAATTTGAGAAACTTAACAGAGGACCATGGGGGAAGGGAAGGGGACAAATAGTTACAAACAGAGAGGGAAGCAAACCATAAGAGACTCTTAAATACAGAGAACAAACTGAGGGTTGATGGGTGGTGAAGGAGAGGGGAAACTGGCTGATGGGCTTTGAGGAGGGCACTTGTTGGGATGAACACTGGGTGTTGTATGTAAGTAATGAATCATGGGACTCTACTCCTGAAGCCAAGAGCTGTATATACTGTATGTTAGCTAACTTGACAATAAATCATATTAAAAAAAAAGAAAAGAAATCCAATTTGGTCTAGTGCCACAGCCTGTTTTCCTAACTACCAGGCTGTCCTGCCTCTAGCTGCCTTGTGGTCCCCTATGAGGATAAAGGGGGTGCCTTTGAGGCTAATCCAAACAACAGGAAGCTTAAAGATATTCCTGCCTGCTTCTGGAAGCCATTATTCATGGGGTTTACTTGTTTTATTTTGGCTAATATTGAACTTAATGTGCATTTTGTGAGTTTACAGCAGCTCAGGGTGTGGGAAGAGAAGACTGCAGCTGGAGAGCCTGGAATCAAGGACCAGCATCAGACTGTGGTTAGAAATTAGCCTCAGAGAATCAACAATTGGTGGCCGTAGGCGCGGGTGATCAAAGGTGGGCTATGTGCCCAAGTTTTATGGTATGTTATAAAATGATGAATTTCAATCTGTAATGTAGTTGCAGTAAATTCAGACACTTTTAATTTGGAATTCATGGCCATTGAAGAGCAGCTGAGGTGAAGCTTTCCTGTGCGTACTTAGCAAAACAATTTCTTTAAAGACGGTGGAAATGAATAAGGTAAACAAGGACTGGAGCTGTTGAAGGTAAACGGGTTTTGGTGAGTTTCAGCGCCTAAGACGCATTTCTTCCCAGATGACAGTAAATAGGACAGTACGTGTCCTATTCTCAGATTATGAAAGTGGCCCCCATAGATTCCCTCCACTAGGGATATTATGCCCTCATTTGGCAGCCTTGTTAGCCCAGGTTGTCATGCTTTTCTGTACAACTCTGGGATTAAGATTGTCTCAGATTGTGAGCAGTCCTCCTTCTCATTTAATGAGATGACTTGTCCCTGAAAGTTTGCATTTCTGTACCCACAGTACTTTAGCGATGGTCAGTGTCTGGTAGGCAGTGCTGTCATGTACATACTTATGCACACAGAGTCGTAAGGAAATTGATGTGCATGAAGGAAAACCCAACTAATCCCAGGATAAGGGCCTTGGTTCCACTGCTCAGGACTCCATTTTTTCTCATGGCCATTTCTGCAAAAGACAAGCTGTCCCGGATTCATACCATTTTAGGGCTAGACAAGAGCTTCGAGGTAGCCTACGCCATCACTTTCAGATGTTCCTCAGGAACATCAGTTTCCTTGAAAACACAACCCAAAGAAAATACTGGGAAAATCAGAGAGCTTGTGGGTCTCTCTTGCTGGAGCAGGGTTTGTTTGTAACGGCAGCATTAGCATATCCGTTCCCACGCACAGGCCCCCTCTCTCTCATCTGGTTCTTACTTACCTACCTATAGAAAAATATGCAAGGCTGGCTCTCAAGCTCCAGGAAGACTACATTTGATGCTGTTCATCATACATACCTTATTTGACGTTCTTTTTGGGTTGTTCAAAATATGTAGATAAAAGGAATTACATAAATATTCAGACCATGGAAAAATGTCCAATTTGCTAAGATCATGAATTTAATGTGTGGTAACTACTATTTGTCTCACTTCCCTGGTAACAGGCCATCTTTTGAATGTTGCAGTTCATTCATTCACTCATTCATTCATTCAAGAAACATGTGGTTGTCAGATGCCTTTGATCTATAGAAGAGTAATAAGTAAGACAGAGACCTCCTCCTGTGGGCGCTCACAATCGGCAGGGGAGACGGACTGACTTGCTCTACCTGAAAGGGTGGGCACCTTCGTTCTTTTCTAGTGATGACGGCAGGTCATATTGACTCACAGCTCACTGAGAATTTGCTTGTGAACCAGGGCACTTGATTCCCAAGGCTAGTGAGCTGGGGATGCGGGGGAGACTCCGAGTAAAGGGAGGCTTGGTGACCAGAGCCCCACTAGCACCATGTTCTGATCAAGTAAGCTGCTGAGACTCAGCTGTGATGTGGCTCGTGATGATGGCAAAGGCTGCAAGTCAAGTGATCTGCAAAGTTTTATGCCCAGATGAACCAGTTGTCCCTGAATCCTTGGCTGTTGATCCTGTGCTGTAGGGTGTAGACACCGTCACTGTAGATCATTTTTAGAGAAGAATTTGAACTTCCCTAGAGAAAGTTCAATGTAAAGCCAGTGGTTCATGCGCCACTTCTAAAGAGCAGGACAAATTCATTCATTTCTACTTTTATGGATTTCTCTGCTCTTCCCTAAAGGTGTCTGTGTAGCAAATAAAGCTCAGAGGATTATAACTTCCCATCTCCAAGGCTTGGCTTTCTTTCTATAAGTTCAGGTTTCCCATTCTCAATTAAAAAATATATAAACCACAGCAAGCACATGTTTAGATTTCATTCCTGTTTTGCTTTGATTTTCCCAATTCAGTGAGTGTTTCATTTTAATAATGAGACAGTGCAGAAGAGGCATACAGCTGCAAGACCCTTTCTTAGGTTAAGTCCAGACATCTGTTTCTCAGAACGTTTGTCTTTTATGTGACTATTTGTCTTTTAGGTGAGTAATAATAAAGAAATGAGAGGAGGGGCACCTGGGTGGCTCAGTCAGTCACGCATCCAACTTCAGCTCAGGTCATGATCTCACTGTTTGTGAGTTCGAACTCCACGTTGGGCTCTGCGCTGACAGCTCAGAGCCTGGAGTCTGCTTCAGATTTTGTGTCTCCCTCTCTCTCTGCCCTTCCCCTCTTCATGCTCTGTCTCTGTCTCTCAAAATAAATAAACATTTAAAAAATGTAAAAAAGAAAAAAGAAATGAGAGGAAAAGATTGTCTCTATTTTCAAATAGCATTATTTATGAAAGCACTTACATAAAAGATCTATGAAACAGTGGAAAGTTCTATAAGTGGAGTAAAGATCACAATAATTAAAGCAGTATGTTATTGGTGTCAAGAATAAAACACAGATAAACAGACAGCCCTGAAACTGATCCCAGAACACGTAATAGAGAGTATATGACAAAAAAGCTTTACAAATCATGTGCTAAAGGGATGAATTTATTCAATGAATTATTTAATGAATGTTGACGGGAAGATAGACTATCTGGAAGTCTCAAGTTATACTTACTTTTACCATTCGAGGTGAAGACATGTCCAGATGAATTCCAAATGGTTAAGAGTGTGATGTGAAGATAAAACCATAAAAAAAATGAAAAAATATAAGTGATCTCAGAGTAGAAAAGGGCATTATAATAAAAAAAATCAGCAGAAGAAATTAAACAAGGAGAGATTGAATGATACAAAATGTAAGCCAGTTTTCAGTCAAAATATCAAGTAAAATTAAAACACATTACAATAAATGGCAATCGGATATATGAAGGGCTTTTAAAATGTAAAATGATAAATGCTGGGATGCCTGGGTGGCTCAGTCGGTTAAGTGTCTGACTAAGGCTCTGGTCATGATCTTGTGGTTCATGAGTTTGAACCCCGAGTCGGGCTTTGTGCTGTCAGCTCAGAGCCTGGAGCCTGCTTCAGATTCTGTGTCTCCTAATCTCTCTGTCCCTCCCATGCTTGTGTGCTCTCTCTCTCTCAAAAGTAAGTAAGCATTAAAAAATAAAAAAATAAAAGTAAAATAAATAAAATGATAAATGCTTTGTACCAGTAGAAAAATGAGTGAAAGGTCTACGGCCATACCACCCTGAACGCACCACCCAATCTTGTCTGATCTCGGAAGCTAAGCAGGGTCGGGCCTGGTTAGTACTTGGATGGGAGAAAAATGAGTGAAAGTACAGATAATTTGCAGAGATGCACATGAATGAAAAATACATGTAAAAAAGGCAAACTCATGAGTGACAAAAATGATTATTCAGATGCAATTATATGATTCCATTTTCATTTATCAAATTAGCAAAGATTAGAAAAAGAATACATAATTCTAGGGCACATCTGCAGGAAACAAGCCCTTTCATGTTTTCTAGATGAATGTGTAAATTGGTAAAATCTTTTTTGAAAACAATTTGGAAATATATATTAAGAGTTCTAAAAATATTTATGCCCTTTGCTCTAATAATTGCATATCATGAAGCAATCGGAGAGGTGTGGACCAATATTTATGTACAGGGATGTTCAATGCAGTATGATTTATAATAAAATAAATGAAATTTTGGAAGCAACTTAAATGTTCAACAGAGAGCGATTAATAGCATTATGGTACATCAAGAAAATGGAATTATTATGCAGCTAGTAAACATCTTGTTTTCAAAGAATATTCAGTGACATGGGGAAGTCTTACAGTGTTTAGTAAAAATAGGTCCACTTACCCCTTTTTGCAAAAAAAATTATCTTTGGAAATAAAACAGGAAGAAAATATGCCAAAATGTTAACAGCAGTGATTGCTAGTTGATAGAATTACAGTTTTTAAGTTTTGCCATCTTTCACATTTTCTACAAAACATGTATAATGCAGAGCATAAGTAAAAATCAAATGGGAATAAGTCACAATGCTTATTTTCAGTAAAGTGAAAAGCACCACCCACATGTAGTTTTATTATACTTGTACTTGATCACTGAGTCACACAATCCAGAGACCTTTATCGTCAATTCAGATCTCTTCCTGATAGGTTCCCTGTCTACTTTTCTTTTTATTTCTTTGTTCCCACCCCATCCTTGGCTCTCCAGACCCAGACCTCCTGGTCCCCCAAACCCGTTTTACCATCTGGAGTGTTCTCAGTGCCGTTTCCTGCATCTCCAAGGCCCCAGGGGTTCACCTCTGCTCCAGGATCATCTTCCCAGTCTGGGCTCTGAATTCCTACAAACCCTTATTATATTTCTCTGTTATCCAGCTCTTTCTGTGGGGGTCCTTTCCCTCAACTAGACTGCAGGTTCCCACTAAGAGCCTCCGTGTGCCATCTAGTACATTTCTACGTGTACAAGAGGTAGAGTTAGTACACAGTAGGCACTTGATAAATATCGCTGATGATCTCATGCCTGATAGATCTGTGGCAGTGCAGTCTACCAACCATTTGGAAAACATTTTTTTTGTGTGTTTTCCCTTTACCTGAACCCCCAAGACAAAGTCATTTAGAAGCGATGGGCAGTCTCAGTGAGCATCCCTGATGGAATGGAAATGAGGCTATACACCCATCAGACATTTGGGATCCTCCTCTCTTTTGTTGCTATTCTTAGATCTCTGTGCTGGTGAGGAGTCCCTTTCTATATTAACTCTGGGCAGCCACTTGGCTGGTCCTCTCCTTCTAACCTGGCAAAGGAGAGGGAGGTGTAAAGCATGAAAACTTCTTTTTATTGGCTTTTAAAATAAATGAAGTCATGCTTCTTTTAGTTACTGGAGTTTTAGGGAAGGTGGGGCCTGCTTTACAGGACTGTGTTTATTTTATTTTATTTTTTTAAATATATTTTTTAATGTTTATTTATGAGAGAGAGAAAGACACAGCGTGAGCAGGGGAGGGTCAGAGAGAGAGGGAGACACAGAATCCAAAGCAGGCTCTAGGCTCTGAGCTAGCTGTCAGCACAGAGCCTGACACGGGACTCAAACACATGAACCGTGAGATCATGACCTGAGCCGAAGTCAGTTGCTTAACCGACTGAGCCACCCAGGCGTCCCTACAGGACTGTGTTTAAAAAAACTGTTTTTAACATTTATTCATCTGTGAGAGACAGAGTGCAAGCCAAGGAAGGGCAGAGAGAGAGAGAGGGAGACAGAATCTGAAGCAGGCTCCAGGCTCTGAACTCAGCTGTAAGCACAGAGTCTGATACGGGGCTGGAACCATGAAGTACAAGATCATGACCTGAGCTGAAGTCAGACACTTAACCCACTGAACCACCCAGGTACCCTAGAATTTTATTTTTCTTAGTGAGGTCACCCCAAATTACATAAGCTTCAGGCCCCACGAAACCTGGCTCCAGTGTCTGGTGTAGCTCTGGTGACTGGGGTGTCCTGTCTAAACAAGTAGGACCATTCATCTCCAAGTGCTGACAGCTGATCAGAAGCATTGTTAGAGCTTCTGATTTTTCAAGAGCAGCAAGGAGTCCATATTTTTGTATGAAATCTCCTACATTTTAAATGTTGGCAACTTACACAAACAAAACCTCCCAAAAAACCAGGCCAAAGCAAGTCATATATAGAGACTTGATTGAGCCCATGGACTGCCAGTCAGTGATTTCTGGTTATTTGAGCCCATAGCAGTTACAGAATGGCCAAACGCTAGGACGGCTCTGTGGCAGGAACACCTGCTCTCCTTGTTCTCTGCTCGTTAAGGAGGTCTGGTCACATCTAGACCAGGGAGCTTTGCTCTTTTCCAGGGCTTCTGCAGTGGCCTCTAAGTCTCTAAGTGTCAGATGCTGGTCACAGGACGGGGAGCTGCCCAAGGGTGAGGATGGAAGAGTTGATGTTAACATCCTCAAAACTGGCAAAACCAACAGAAGCACGTGGCCTATGGGCAGTGATGTGGCAGCAAAGCCACGTTGTGCACATCTGAAGACCACGAAGGGTGGTGTTATTCTTCCCCGGGCATGAATTACTCTTGGAGGTGGGGGTGTGTTTGTGTGCAGTATGTGTTTTGTGTTTCTCAGTTAGGTCACAACCAAGGATTTCAGGAAAGATTTATACAACTGCCTAAATGGAAAGCAAGTCATTTCTCTGTAACCCCCAGATCCTCCGGAGGCAAAGCAGCCCAACATTTCATAATCACAGCCTTTGCACAGTATGAACATTCTTTAAAAGCCATAAAGGGCCCTCCAAAATGAATCACTTCTGGGTACCATTTCCTGTGCAGAATGTAAGGGCTCTCACAAAGCTTCTGGGGTGACAGGGGACATGTACAGGCTGGAATCTGAGGGAGAACATGGCAGTAAGGGCTGTAGGAGAGACAGGGGGCGGGGAGAGAGAGAACACCGTTGGGAATAAGAATGGCCAGTGATAGCCCCGGGGAGGGCATCCCTCTGCTGTCAGCTCAGACTATTGATAAAGCTGCTCCAGGGGTTGATAAAGCTGCTTCCAGGGGTTGCATTTTGATTGCTGATTAGTTGGTCAGGGATCTGCTTGGCCACAGAATGGCTTTGGGGGCTGCAGTGTGGCCTCAACTTGTGTGTTGTGGTAACTGAGTGTGTCAGGCATGGGGCCTGAGCCAGAGGGGTCTGCTGCAGAAACCACCGCTCTGGATTCTAACAGGTGGCCGCAGAAGGAGGGCACAGGCAGAATGAGGAGGGCATGTGGGACAGATGCAGAGTGGTTTCTCCTACTTGGGACATGAAGGAACCGTCCTCTCCTGCGGCAGCCGCTTCTGGGAGAGGGCGTATGGGAGCTGCCTGGGGCCGTTTGCATCCACACACCCACACTACCTAGAGATTTGGGCAGAACACGCCTGTTCCACTCCCTCCTGTGCTCCCCCTACAGCCACTCTGAGAGAAGTTCTTGACACCAAGGCCCGGGGCCCCAGGCATGTGAGTAACTTGCTGGTAGGGCACAGGTGGCCTCATATGCCGACTTCTGGCCCAGTGCCCTTTCAATTGTGCCTTACCCCACCCTGAGCAGGATGGTAGGCCTTCTAGAGTTAGCTGGGGACAAATGCCACAGAGCCCAGGAAGTCGGTTTTGGGGAAGTATGAGATCTGCCAAAGCACTAGCACTACTTCAGGACCATGGCCCAACAGTGATGGTGCTTAGTACTTTTAAAAGGACTCAGTACACTGCAAAATCATAGAAGTCCATTCTCACCTGAAATGTTAAAAATCTGTATATTTTTCGAGGAGCACCTAGGTGGCTCAATCGGTTAAGCATCTGACTCTTGATTTCGGCTGAGGCCATGATCTCATGGTTCATGAGATCAAGACCCATGTCAGGCTCTGCTTGGGATTCTCTCTCTCTCCCTCTCTCTCTGCCCCTCCCCTGGTTTCATGCTCTCTCTCCCTCTCTCTCTCTCTCTCAAAAAGATTTAAAAAACCTTTATATTTTGAGAAACTACAGCAGATAATGTGTGATAGGAGAAGATGATAGAAACCAGATGAAGAGCATTCATTTCTCTAGGGAGTTACTGTCTGTGTGTCTGAAACCTTCCTGAGAGTCAACATTCTTGATGCGGGCTTGGTAGAGAATTGCCTCACTTTGCAGATTCGTTTGCCCACGAGTTCGTGTATGACTTCCTTTTGTAACTCCAGGTCCTGACTCAGAGGCTGGGCATATACTGATGGATGAAATACACCTTGCCTCCGTGTTTGGAGCACCCGTAAAGAATAGTGTGAAAATGAAGTCGCCCTCTCTGTCTTCACTCTCCACACCACACCTCCTTGAGCTCAACTCTATATTCATGGCTATGTGGTCATCAGATCACACAGGTAACCCGGCACTCGAGAAGGGTGAAATCGTTTTATTGTGCTCATCCCATTTCCACCTGGCACCTGCTGATTCTTTTGCTTTTATGGGATGTGTGAGAGGGGACATCGGATGGGGCCACAGGCTGGAGTTTGAGGCAGAACATGGCAGTGAGGGCTGTAGGAGAGACAGGGTAAGAGAGAAAGAAAGAGAGAGGACTGTTGGGAGCAAGGCTGGCCAGTCACAGCCCTGAAGGTATCCCTCTGCTGTGAGCTCAGATTGGTGAGAAAGTTCCTCCAGTGGCCTCATTCTGATCCCCTTCCTGGCCTGCTGGCTTATGCACATGTTCCAGTCTTCGAAATACCGCTAACTAGTTGCGGCAATTAGAAATGTTCTAGGGGCGCCTGGGTGGCTCAGCCGGTTGAGCGTCCGACTTCGGCTCAGGTCATGGTCCCATGGTTTGTGGGTTCGAGCCCCATGTCGGGCTCTGTGCTGACAGCTCAGAGCCTGGAGCCTGTTTCAGATCCTGTGTCTCCCTCTCTCTCTGACCCTCCCCTGCTCACGCTGTCTCTCTCTCTCTCTCTCTCTCTCAGAAATAAATTAAACATTAAAAAAAAAAATGTTCTAGAGATGAGGGGCGTTTCTGCCTATGTGAAAAGAGGGCCACACTGAGGTGGGTTGCCTCTCACTCAGGGGGCGTGGGGCCCGTGGACAAACAGCGAGGCCTCCATGGGAAAGGGCCTCGATGGTGTGGGAAGAAAGCCAAACTCGGCCTCACGTGATCAGGTTCAAGACTGCTCTGGTTTTGGTTGTTTAGAGTTTTTTTAGGTTGTATCTAGGTGTAGATTAAAAAAAAATCAGGTTGCTTGGGATTAGTTGGGGTCTTGAAACCATTAGGTGATGTCTGCCATCAGTTCTGGAAACACTGCCTTTGTTCCCACATTTCCTTCCTCTGCACTTGCCAATTCAGTGTATGTTCCAGGTTGTGAACATGCTTTGAACGTCTCCTGCTTTTTTTTTTTCCCCATATTTTCCCTTTTGTCTCCCCCCTTTCAGCTGAATTCTGGAAGATATCTCTGACTATATTCAGACTCATTAATCCTCACTTTAGCTGTGATAATCTGCTGTTAGCCCAGCCACTGGGGATTTTGACTTTGGTGGCCATATTCCTCCATTTGAGAGTTTCTATTTGGCTCTCTTAAAAAATCTTTTACATAATTTTCTAGTTCCCAGTTCCCTGTAGAAATGTTCAAGTGTGGCACTGATGTTTCTTTTTTTTTTTCCTAATAGTTTATTGTCAAATTAGTTTCCACATAACACTCAGTGCTCATCCCCACAAGTGTCCTCCTCCATGCCCATCCCCCCTCCCCCCCACATCCATCAGTCCTCAGTTTTTGTCATCTTTCAATNCATTTGCAACTATCTTTTCCCATTCCGTTGGTTGCCTATTAGTTTTGTGGGTTGTTTCCTTTGCTGTGCAGGTGGCACTGATGTTTCTGACTCTAGTAGGTGGAGCTGTTAGTGGTCCGGGTTGAAGACTACCCATTTCTGAAGGCTTTGAGGGCCTGTAGGCACTCTGGGCTGTGTCTGCTGTGCTTACTCATGGTGTCCTGACATTGAAACAAATATATAAGGCAATGGAAAAATATATATATGAATAATTGTGGAATCTTCTTCTGGAGAGGCTTTCCCTTGTGTCTGCCAGGCAGTGAGAGCACTTCCTGTCTGAAGCCACCTGAATCAAAATGCAAAGCTGGAGATTCCTTTGACTCGATGGTGATGGGAACCTGTCTAGGAGACTGAGGCTGTGCCCTTCCCTTTCTCTCTTCCCCTGCCAACCCAGCCTAAAATGACAAGTGGTGGATGTGAACCCCCAGCTTCAGCGGCCTCTGGGCTCCAGCCTGGGGAGGCTATCTGAGCAAGAGCCCATTCTCAAAGTTGTTTTTTTCCAGATTGACAAATGCCTTAGGATAAAAGCTCCGTGGGCCGAGCAAAGCTCTCTGGGGCTTGTCCTCTCTAGTTTTTGGCAGGTGTGTCTTCACTACCTTATTATTGCTTTGATGCTTTTAAGAAAATTAAGCAAATATTTCATCCAACTTTTAAGTTGCATTTGGTAGAAGGGTTCCTCTGAAATCCTTAGTCCACCAGTGGGAGCAGCGCAAGTACCAGATGACGTAGCTTTAAGCCCCAGGTGTGACACCCACCAGCTAGCTGATGTTGGCCAGGTTTGTTCCCACATTTAGCACATGTGTTCCTGAAACCCTAGCTACTTGACAGTAGGCTGTAGAATTAAAATGTGACGGTTTTTTGTTAAAGAGGTACAATAACATGTTTGTTTATTACCTGTGTCCCATGCTAGAATGGAAGATCTGTAAGGATGGTGCATTTATTTATTTTTCACTGTGGTTTCCCCAACAATGCCCGATGCATAGTAGATACTCGGTAAACACTGAATAGGAGAAAGGGTTACTGCGTGTATTTTAAAATGAAAGCATACTAGAAAAGTGTACTCTTGTAAGGGAGGTCAAGCTCAAATCTTCCTAACAGCTTCTACCATTTAGAAGATCCTATTCCTCTTGGGGCACCTGGGAGGCTCAGTGGGTTAAGTGTCTGACTTCAGCTCAGGTCATGATCTCACAGTTTGTGGGTTTGAGCCCTACATCAGGCTCTCTGCTGTCAGCACAAATCCTGCTTTGGATTCTCTGTTCCCCCCTCTCTCTGCCTCTACCCCGCTCTCAAGCTCTCTCTCAAAAATAAACATTAAAAAAAAAAAAAGAAGATCCTATTCCTCTTTGTGATTTTATAAACCTGGTTGTTAAATCAATATAATCGCTGTTACTTTGTTTTAGTTTTTTCACCTGATATTGTTTTGACAAGACTCTGCCCCTTCAGTGAAAGTATTCTGTTCCATTGCTTTGTGAAAACAGGGTCTCCACCTGTTGGACACTTGGGCTTTTTCCAGTTTGGGTTATGATACATGATGCTGGTTTCTTTGGTGATGAAAGTGAAATGGATAAGGGGTGCCTGGGTGGCTCAGTCAGTTAAGTGTCTGACTTTGGCTTAGGTCATCATCTCGTGGTCCGTGGGTTTGGGCCCTGCCAGCTGTGCTGACAGCTCAGAGCCTGGAGCCTGCTTCAGATTCTGTGTCTCCCTCTTTCTCTGCCCCTCCTCCACTCAGGCTCTGTTTCTCTCCATCTCTCAAAAATGAACAAACGTTAAAAAATTTTTAAAAATAAAAAATGAAAGTAAAATGGATAAAAATGTGTCCATTGTCAAGGCTCGTTCAGGCTCATTTCGGAAGGAGCATGCTTTATAGTGCTTGAAGTCTGGCATCTTCTATAGCATAAACAAAATCAACAAAAATTGATCTCTGGTTCTCCCCAGAGGAAAGCTCAAGCTGCTTCCAAAGCAGATCAAGGAAGGAGGCTGTGAAATATGGGATTTAGGGTCATTGTTGAATCCTAATGATTAACTTGCATATTTCCTTGGACAAAGATCATTATTAAAAATTTTTTATGTTTATTTATTTTTGAGACAGAGAGAGATAGAGCAAGAGTGGGAGAGGGGCAGAGAAAGAGGGAGACACAGAATCTGAAGCAGGCTTGAGGTTCTGAGCTGTCAGCACAGAGCCTGATGTGGGGCTTGAACTCCCCGACCATGAGATCATGACCTGAGCCAAAGTTGGAGGCTTAACCGACTAAGCCACCAAGGTGCCCCTAAAATTATTTTAATAAATGCTCTATCAATCATTATTGCCACAGATACTTATTTTTAAATTATTTTTTTAAAGCAAGGAGTGATTTGAAAACAATAATGTCATTTACTTTAAGCCATAGAAGGTGAGGCACTTGACTTCCTCATCCCATACTAGTCTGCAGCTTTTCAGATAAACAGTTGAAATAATTTTGCAATCAGAACAACTAAGTAACCCAAGTATGCTTTTATTTAATGATCAAATGATTGGGTGAAAAGTCATGACAACAATAAGTTCCTTGAATTGACTACCTTTGTGGTAGATGCTTTTCAATTAGTTACTCATCATTTAATTTGCTTGCAACCATCCAACAAATTAGATACTACTGTTATTTCCATTTTCCAGGCAAGGAAATGCAGGCAGGGGTTATGCAACGTGCCCAAGGCCACGTACCTACAGCATGGCTGAGGTGAACCTGTGGTGCAGTGAAGAGCCACACTCTTTTCACTACCCTCTGACTTCTCATTTCTTTGGAAAGGAAACAGGACATTTCCTGTTGGGGGCAGCTCTTCATGCTGCCCTGTTTGAGCATCCTCAGACCTGTGAAATTTGTGTGTGCATTAAATTCAGTAAGTGCTTCTTTAGGACTAGCTGCATGTGGTCCCATGGGGAAGCTGACTTAAAAGGTGACAAGGGGTATAAGGCATGGCATCTGCTGTTGAGGGTTCAACGGAGAGGTTAGGCACCTTTGCTCATAGAAAGAAGCAACTCTAGGAGCCGACAAGGGCAGGGGGGCGGGGGCGGTACCATCAGTAATTATGATGGGTCTCCAGAGGTTGGAGGGGTGGGTGTGCTGGCTGAGGAGGGGAAAGCCTGACCAGCCACCTCTCAGAAGATCAGGAAGCTAGGGCTTAAAGGCTCTACTTCGTAAATGCGAAAGCTGAGATAAAGCCTCCCCTGTGCATAAGGACATTGATTTGAATTATCATCCAGAGCCAAACGTGAAGTATTTAGTCTTTCCCGAGTGCACAGGAATAGCGTAAACCTGGGATTTGGGGTTAGAAAGGAAAAGATGTGAAGCTCTCGGCCAGCACCCATTGGCCCCCTTCTCCCTCCCATTGGCTGTTCAGCATTTGGGGGGAAGGTTCAGGTGGGATTGGACAAGGTGGCAGATGGAGGAAGAGGGCTCTGACACCCTCCTCCCTCCTGGTTCCCTTCTGAATAGAACTGGAGCTCAGGCCCTTTGTGAGCCTGTGAATATTCTGATATCTGGTGAACAGGCAGCATGCAGAAGGTCGCATTAAAACTCTGGGCTTTATGTAGGCACAGCAACCCAAAGTTCAAATGTCCTGTCCAAGGATACATATCAAGCCAGAAATAGAAGTCGGATCTCTGGCCTGCCAGTCTGGGGCTGCCTCTAATTTAACTTTCTGCGTGAGTCACGGATCATCCAGTACCGGGAGGCAACCAAGAGACTCAGCATCTTTTCATAACGCTCAGTAGCTGCGTTGAGGGAAAGAGAGAAGTTTTTGTTCATGAGCTCATTCCAATCAGAATGTGTCCAGACGCCCAAATATTTGATTTGAGCCTGGTTGCTAAGAGACCTCCCACTGGGACCCAGCTGCCTGCGGGCAGGAGGGCGGTATTGGCATGGCTTCAGATTTCTGCCAATTTATTTTGAAACCATAAAACCTAGAACCTCGGTCTCCTCAGGCAGCAACACGGAGAGGAGAGATCTGAGTCAGCCGAGCAGCAGAGGAAAAACCCCCACTGACCTTCTGCCAGGGATCTGGAGGAGGGTTTAGGATGATAGAATTCTTACATTATGATTGTTTACTCGATGGGAAAGATGCTGGTATCGTGATGAAGAAGAAATCAAAGCCCGGTCCTCCGTCATGCAGGGGGCGTCTTGGAGCCAAATTCATGGATTCCAAAACAATGCCACCTTTCTGAGTTATCACTGGGCATTGTGAAGTTTGCCTCCATTCAAAATCAGAGCCACAAGCCCAGCTTCTGGGGTTTTAATTACCCAGTGACTCCTACCCCAGGGAACGCCTAGAGCGAAAGTGTCCTAGAGCGTGAGGGGTCAGTGGTCTGGGGGAGTGCTGGGAAAACCCACTTTCCCAGCACAAGGCAGACAGCAGAGCATAACAGTGCCATTCTCAGGACCAGGTAGTGCTCTATATAGGTCTCAAACTTTTACTAGGGTACAGGTATCTCCTGCTTTTCAAAAGTTCAAGAAAAAGGTAGAAAACTAAAATGGAGCTTAGCATCTGTAGCCAGCTATCACAGAGGCAGTGTGCATGGAGAGTGGTCCCCTCTGAGCTTCTTCCTCAGGAACTACGCTCAGCATCTCATCATGTATCACCCTAGATTTTAGATCACATCACGGGGCGCCTGGGTGGCCCAGGTGGTTAAGCATCTGACTTTGGTTCAGGTCATGATCTCATGGTTCATGAGTTTGAGCCCCACAGCAGGCTCTGTGCTTACAGTGAGGAGTCTGGAGCCTGTTTCAGATTCTGTGTCTCCCTCTCTCTCTTTGCTCTTCCCCTACTCATGCTCTCTCTCTCTCTTAAAAATAAATAAACATTTAAAAAAATTATTGAAAAAAAAAACTGAGTCTGTGAGCCCCTGTACTTTATCTTGATTTATTTTGTGCATCTGTTCACAAGATATGCCCTAGGGTATCAGAAAAACCTAACAGAGGTTATTTTTTTGGATCTGGGAATGCTCAAAACAACTCCACATAAATTAATGGTAATTGTTTCTTTGCTTCACATCATTTTGGCTTATAAAGTTTTCACAGGAATGCTCTGCTTTTGCATAGGTGAAGGGGGACCTGTCTTTTGTTTCTGAACTTGGCTTCAGTTCTTATTTATAAATAAATGTATTTATTTGAGAAACATAGATTTTGCTGTCAGGATTTTTGCTTGAGAGTTAGAATTTGAGATGTAAAGGTCATGCATGGATGGTTACTCTTGGCTTCCATCCAAAGCTCTCTTTTCCATTTATTTTCCACTTGGAGGTGATATATACTAGTGGGTTTTCTTCCAGTTAGAACTTTACTGTCAGCTCCATTCCTTTCTGTGTAGATGTGTGGCTTTGGGCAAGTTTGATAACTCAGTTTCCTCATCTGTCAAAAGCCATCCTGAAAGAAGTCTTTGTTGAGTTTGAGAAGAATGGGCAGTAGTGTGGTGTGTGGAGAAAATCATCTGGAAATAGGAAGGAGTTTGGAATTAGATATGGAAATGAGAGAGCAAAGGACAGTGTCTGGGCTCAGCATAGCGTTGGGCATGCGATCACCAATTCCTACGTCTTTCTGGATTTACTCTGAGAGGCTCCTGTCAAATTTGCTTGGAAAGGAAAATGAAAAAGGAGATATATGTTGAGTGCTATGAACAGATGACTTTAGAGACCAAAAATGAATAGTTTGAATATAATCTAGGAGATAAGGGAGAGTCACAAAGGCCTCGCACAACTGGGCCTCATGGTTCGAGAAGGCATGAAATCAGTAGGTAATATTGTTTCTATCTTGCCGACCAGGGAAAAGGTTCCCTTCTGAAGTGAAATATACCTGAATCCAGGGAGAAAAACCTGTTATGTATGTGTGCTGAAGAGATCTGCAAGAGATTACTAAGCTTCCCCCTCTCCCCTTCCGTTAAACATACCATGTCATCCAAGGTGCCAATGATTTGTTTCCATGAAAGAAGCTAAGACATCACAAGGGGTGCATCCTAATATCATTGCAGGATCCCTTAGGTGCCTCACCCAGGGAGACTGTCTCTTGAATACAAATATCCTTGCTAATGAGGAGCATTGGCAGGGAGACGAAGGCCACTCCAAATAAGATAAATGCGGCAGAGGGAGGGCCAAATCCTGCCTGGAGATCTTGAATATTCCATAGGATACTCAGCCAAAGCCTGTCTCTTAGTTTTTCCGTAATGATAGATGACAAAGCTTGGGGTAAAAATAAACCCACTTCCAGTGTTGTTTCTGGCTGGTTCAGCGGGAAACAGCATTGTTAACCTTGAGGGGCGTAAGATTTGGGAGGCCTGGCCTCTGCAGGGAGGAAAATGAGCGGGGAAGATGAGTTGCGTCTCAGACTCCCCTGGCCCTGCCTTCCCCAGCCCTTCCTGAGCTCCTGTGTACATTTCATCCGTAGAAAGACTCTTTTCGTGGCCAGGCGTGTAAATCTCCTTCCTAAGTGTATCCATTAAAGGCGGTGGTTGCCCTCAGTAGAGTGCCTACATTCTGTCACGGGTGTAATTAACACCCCAGCAATCCCACGGGCTGGTTTATGTCCACTGAAGGTGTAAATTCCACGGACGCCTCTGTCTGTGAGCCCTGGCAAAAGCATTTGGGCCAGGAATGCTGAGAAGCCCTTAGCTGATTTTTTTGCCCTGTCCCTTTTGGCTGAATATTTTCCCCTTCCCCTTTCCTGTTTTCAGAAACACTTGAGGAAATAGCGCCATGGCGGCCGACAGGGACACTTTGTCACCTTTAAGGGGCATATCTTTTTTTTTTAAAAAAAATTAAGCAACAAGACATTTGCTTTTATACAAATATTTGTCTCCACTTGTAGGTTTAAATATAAAAGCTGATACGTTTCCGGTTATAGATTCTTCAAGTCTCGGTTCTGAAGAGTTAACGCCACAGTGCCAAGACACTCTCAGGGAATAATGTATTGGCAGGATGTGGTTAATTGATAGGTTTCCTTCAGCTAGAAACCCCCTGAGGGAAACAAGAATCTTGTGACATTCCAAGATTATTTATATCTAATATGAAATGCAACAATCTAGTGGAAGTCTTGTGAATAGATATGTTTTTGATGGGGATATGTTTTCTTTTTAGCCTTTCATTTAGAACTGAGGGAAAACAACAGCAACAACAACAAAGAGCCAGATGTCACGTGACAGCTATTAAGAGAAAAAGATGCATGGGGCGCCTGGGTGGCTTAGTCGGTTAAGCGTCCGACTTTCGCTTAGGTCATGATCTCGCGGTTCGTGGGTTCGAGCCCCGCGTCGGGCTCTGTGCTGACTGCCAGCTCAGAGCCTGGAGCCTGTTTCAGTCTGTGACTCCCTCTCTCTCTGACCCTCCCCTGCTCGCGCTGTCTCTCTCTCTCTCCTAGAAATAAATAAAACATTAAAAAAAGAGAGAGAAAAAGATGCATACTATGAATACCTTATGTTTATCTAGTGCCTTTCTTCTGAGAAGTTCAACGTACTTTGCAGATGTTATCTCCTCCATCCCCATATGTTATCCTCATTTGAAGAAAGGATTGGAAAATGCCTGAAGTCAGGGAGTGTGTTAGACATCAGCTGAGACCGGGTTCTTGCATTTTGCACCACACCTTGCTCTGGTTTGTACTCTGTATTCAGTGCACCAGGAATGCTGGCGAGCTGTCTGTAACCAGAGTCCTGTTTTAGACAACCCCTCATTGCACCCACTCGGCTGGTTCCCTACGGCCTCACGGCAAAAACACTGAACATGCAGAGGACTCTGGCCAGACCCACTGACATACCCAATTGCTTGTTTTCTGCATCAGGCTGTTTGCAGAGTCACTTGCATGGTGTAGCCAATAACATAATTCCAGGGCCACAGCTCTACTGGAGTTAAGATTCAGTGAATTGCCTCTGACTACCTCTGAGACTAACGCCTGCAGAGATACCCCACCGGGAGGTTGCATGTTAGAACCCTGGCTAATCAGTCCATCTTTGGCACATCCTTAGCACTTCACCCAGACTTCAAGATTCCTTAATGACTAGAAATTGAAATCAAATGAAGCAATATTGCAACTTTCTCTGGAGCTTTTGGCCTGAATTCCTTTAGAGGGGAACAGGGTTCTGTTGTGGTCAAGGCTATGCTTGGCCAGGGTTAGAAGAGCCACCACAAGCCTATGTTCTTTCTGTGGGTAACAGAGCCATTACTGAAATGCAGGGTAGGGTGTTGCTAGGTTTTCAACCCTGGTTGTCATACTTGTTGAAGCACTTAACAAATTTATTTGGGGGCTCAAAGGAAGAACAAGTGAGGGCTTTCACAAACAGGTCCTTAGATTTCCTGCAGCTTTGTCTGTGCTCCCCTCTCTGCTTGCTGCACTGTGTCGCCATGTGCATAGCACAGGTTCCAGAATGCACAGCCTTTGTGGCGGCCATTAGCACTTTTGCCACATCTCCTTCTGGCTTCTGGGTCCACAACAAGATGGCACTTCCCTGGCCCCCTTGTGGTTAGGAGAGACTGTGTTAAAAGTTCTGGCCAATACTTGGAATGGAAGTGATATGTATCAACTCCAAGACAGGACAGTTAATTACCTAACTACCAGCGCAAGACCTGGCTGGATTTCCCTCCATCATAGCAACTGGCAACGCTTAAGATGGCGGCAGCTCCGCCACCACGCCCCCATCCACTTGACAATGGATGTGAGAGACAAACTGTTGTCATTATGAGCCATTACAATTCTGGGATTGACACCAGGCTTCTCAAATGGATACAACTTTCTTTGATTTTTGTACCTTTAAATGTGCTTCTCCTTCTGCTTGAAATCTGCACCATCCCTTCTCTGCTTGGCAAATACTTCCAGATCCTTCCATACCCAGTTAAAAAGTTTCTCTCTGGGAAGCCTCTTTAGACATCTTCAGGATGTCATCCTCTCTATTCTGTCCTTTCCCACTAGTCTCTGTGCAAACTTCCATGATGGCCTTAGTCACAGTTATTTCTTGCTATCCGTTTACATGTCTTTGTCTCTTAGATGCTGAACATCTTGAGGGTGGGAACTGTGCTTAGTTTATTTTTCTATCCAGAGTGTCTTATTTCAAAGTACAAGCTCAACAAACATCTCATAGAGAAAATCAGGCACCCCACAAATAGTTTGTGGATGTAATTAAGGTCAACCCACTCTAAGGTGTTCCTTCTCCCAGTGCTCCCAGATATACCAGAACTGGTAATTTATCAACTATTGGAAGGCATTTTAAAAGGTTGATTTCTTTCCTTTTTCAACAACGTTTAAGTAACTGTTATATTTCAAACATGTTTGTGGTTCAAATCGCTAAAAAGGAAGAAGACATCGTATAATCAGGCTCCCGTCTTGGACAATTACTCATCTTTACAAGAAACGATTTTTGAAAAGATAGGTTTTGGAAACCATCAATGTTTATGGGCAGTTTTTTGAAGCCGTTGTAGTTGGGTGTTTAGGTCTGGTACTGCTTATAGAAAACTGCATATTTATTGACTCAATGCCCTCAGGTTTTGTAAACACATTTATATACATCATCAAATGTAACTCCCTCAGTTGTATGGAATATACTCTTAGTTCCAGTATAAACTGAGCAAGTTCTATTTCAATGTCTGTTGTAGATTCCATTCTGGGTAGAAAATCAGGGGAGGTGCCATTTTTGTTTAGGCTGGTTCCCCACAGAAGAGGCAGCATATTTACTGCCATATAAAATAAATTTATGAAATTTATTTGATTTTATAAATGCACCTGTGCCCACTGCCAAATGCACTTCAGTGAGTTAAGATAAGAATAGACTCTTACTTCTAATATGAACTGACAAGATTGTGACTCACTGTCACTTATAGAGGAAGCAAAATCCAGTTCCAGGAGAATGTTAGGCAAGGTCTCACTCTTGTCTTGGGTCTAAGGTAGAAAGATAAAGCTTATGTCCACTAGATAATATCCAAGGGGTGCGTTTGCTTAAAAGTCCCTAAAGATTTGAAAAAAGTAGGAAAAAAAAGACACTTTTGTGGACTTAGCAGCCATGTGATTCTGCTAGTTTGGTTTTGAACAACTATCAATTCTCTCTCACTTTTACATTGTAGTGGACATCCCTCCTGTTGGCTTGCTCAACATGCATTCGTCCATCTAGTAACACCTTCTCAGTGTTCATCTGAAGCCCGTTATTTGATGATGCCATAGTTAGAAGCAGAGTTCTGGATGGAGCCAGGCTACGTGGGTTTTATTCACTCTTGCTGTGTGATCTGGGATATGTTATTTAGCCTTTCTAACTTTGGTGGTACTCCACTATGAAATGGGGAGAAGGATATTACCTGTGTCATAGAATTGATGTGAAGATTAAAAATAAATATGGTAAAGCATTTAGAACAGGGCTGATGCATAATATGAAGGCAATAAATGTTAGCTAATGAAATTCTTATGTGACAATTACTTTCCTTAGGGACTTTGTAAACATGTCTTCTATCACTGGTTATGGCTACAGAAGTCTGTAACAGACTGATACGGTTTTTTCTTCGATGTATGTGACTTGATAATTTTTTCTTTGGATATTGTTAACTTGACAATAATTTTTTTTTTTAAAACAAATGATTATTTCTTTAGAGATAAATTTTACTAGGATACATCTTGATATTGATCATCCATCCATTTTCTGGTACATGCTGTGCCTCTTCAGTCTGTCAATTAAAGTCTTTCCTCATTTTTGAAAAGTTTTCTTGAATAACATCTTTAAATATTTTTTAATTATTTCAGTTTCTTCAGAAGGGATACCATTTATGGATATGTTGCTCTTCCTTTGTGTTTCATATACTGTTCTAGCTAATCACTGTTCTATTTTATTTTCCCCACTATTCTTGATTTGTCCTCTATATCACTTAAAAGGGTTTCAGCAATTTTCCTTGTGCTATTTCCAAGACAATCTTTGTATCTATGATGGTTTTACTGTTTCCTACTTCCTTCCTGAGCTCTCCAGCTTATGTTTTATTTCTCCTGTTGACCTGCCCTATCTTTCCTGAGCAAATGCATCTTTCTTTGTTTTATAGGTTTTTTTTTTTGTGAATTATGATATGTTTGATCGCAAGCTTTACCTTTACTGTAGCAACTTTTTTTTTTCTGCTGTTGAGTCTTCATTGCTACTTGTTTTTCCTATTTCTGCCCCCCCCCCTTTTTGTTTTAGGTTTTAATTGGAGGAATTTTGTAACGATTTTGTGCTGGTTCCACCTTGACCTTTCATCATGTGAACGAGATGAGTTCCTCCATGAATAGCTCTTTGTAAGAGGTATTGGGGAGTGGGCCTTAGACATTTTGCAGGCTTGCTGGAATTTTCCTTGGATTGTGCTCAGTTTCTTTATGTCCCAGGTCATAATATCAAGTCCCTCTTCTTGACTATGCCTCTCTGACAAGCTGCTTTTTTTTTTTTTTAATGTTTTATTTATTTCTAGGAGAGAGAGATAGAAACAGCGTGAGCAGGGGAGGGTCAGAGAGAGAGGGAGTCACAGACTCTGAAACAGTCTCCAGGCTCTGAGCTGGCAGTCAGCACAGAGCCCGACATGACACAGGGCTCGAACCCACGAACCGCGAGATCATGACCTAAGTGAAAGTCGGACGCTTAACCGACTAAGCCACCCAGGCGCCCCTCTGACAAGCTGCTTTTTGCAAAGGCGCCCCTTCTTTGTGATTCCTCAGCTATGCTTTTCCTAGATGTTGTTGTCCTGTAAACTGTACGTGACTTATGTTAATCATCAGTATACAAAACATATGCTCTAGTAACTCTTTTACCTATTTCTAAGAACTAAGTACAGAATTTAAGATGCCAAAACTTTTGCAGCATTTATGAGAAGAGGCTCTAACATCAAACTGTTGTCAAATAATCCATCTGATGGAGAGGATAGCACCCACCTTTTAAGAAGGAAATATTTTTCCCTGCAATATTTCTTGCTGAGATTTAAGTTTTTCCATGTAGAGTATATCTATAGGAGGTCATCTAATAAAATTTTTTTTTAATATTTTTTATTTATTTCTAGGAGAGAGAGAGACAGCGTGAGCAGGGGAGGGTCAGAGAGAGAGGGAGACACAGACTCCGAAATAGGCTCCAGGCTCTGAGCTGGCAGTCAGCACCGAGCCCAGCGTGGGGCTCGAACCCACGAACCGTGAGATCATGACCTAAGTGAAAGTCGGACGCTTAACCGACTAAGCCACCCAGGTGCCCCTAATAAAATATTTTTGATCAATGCATTTTTGGACCAAAGAGTTCTTAAAATTTCAAAGATTAATGATATTTTGACGAGCTTTTCATAAAATGAAGAAAAATAATCGATTTGCAAGTCCTAAAAATTATCGACTTTACATACTGTTAAACCTGCTACAGTGTACATTTTACATGCCCAGGGAGGCCAAGTGTTTTTACAAATTTTGTGACCTGGGACTTAAGTCTAGTTTTCTAGATTTCTAGTTCTTTGTACCACCCCAGCTTGCCTTCCTGGCTTATCACGTTAGGTATTAAAGGCTGAATCGAGGTAGTTTAGAAAATTTCAGATTTAATCTCTGAATCTGCTCGACATAATATTTATTTCCCTTGCACCATCTTCCCAGGTCCCAACCTGGGCCACACAATCCTGATCTACTGGCAGGAGGGCTTGTGGGAGAAAAGTTTAATGGGCATAGTATTAGTAACTCTTTAATGATGTGTTCTTAAAAGCACCTCTTCTTTGGGCTCTTTAATGAACAGTATAAGAGCTTTAAGAAAATATAAAGACTTAGGACCTAACTTTGGTCATCTAGAATATGTGGCAGAGCCTCTGGAGTGGAATTGTTGGGGGAACAGAGAGCTTTTGAAGGATAGATAATAACTGATTGACTTTGGAAGTGGGATTGAATGATGAGCCTGGCAGCCATCACCTTTTCCTCTAGAAAAACACGGCAGGCTGGAGGAAGTGGTCAGTTACTGGGTAACATTCCACGTGAGGGCCCTCAGGTGAACAGAATTAGGCCATGTATAGTCTAAGGTATAACCATTCTTAGGAAATGGTGGGTTTTGTTTTCTATGGCAGTTTCCAGGATCAAGATCTTTTATTTCACATGGAGTCCAATAAGGGAGAAATTACCATACTAAAGCCACACAGGTTGTCTTTGGCATTTCTACCTCCTTTGGGATCCACTCCTCTGGGGCTGGCCTCCTCAGTTCCGCATTAAACGTCTGCATCTTTCCTCTGGGACCTGGTCCAGCTGACTATGACTTGATAATGTTGAATGAACATCGTTACCAAGTTTGGAAGAGAAAGAAAATTCTCTATAGCCTTTCAACCAGTACAACAGATGTCAAATAGCTGTCCTAGTTCTTTTTCATTTCTTTATCCGCCTAACACCCATTCAGTGACTATGTGTTAGCGACCATGCTAGGTGCTGGGCATACAGTCGTGCAAAAGGCAATGTGTTCTTTGTCCTCATGGACCTGACAGGCTGGTAGGTAAAGTCACGGCCGCAAAGCCACATGCCACGCTCCGCTGCTTTCCCTTCACTTTTGCTCCTTCTGGACAACTGCCTCTTTTCCTTAGGGAGAAAGAGAGAACGTCCGCATTTCTTTAGTTTTGGGGACAAGAGCGGAGACTGAAAATGGTTCTCAAGAGCTCTGGAGGCTGATCCTTAGGCAAGGAGCAAGGCTGAAATAGAGAGGAAAGAACTGAGTAAGGAGGAGGAGAGTGGACGGGAAGGAGGGGAAGAAGAGAAGATGTTCACGCTAGAGCATGGGAAGGTAATGCTAGGGTTCAACTCTTCATATTACTGAACCTTTGACAGAAATAAAAGATATTCTAGTTGCTCAAATCCAGTTCTTGTTGAAAGAGGTGCTGTTTGCCTTGCACTTTGGTTATACGCCCCATCTTCTTGTTTCCTAGGAAATCTGTCCTGGAAGTTGTTGTTTGTCCCTTTAATCTGTGTTTCTAACAGCCAAGTAACGCCAAATTTGCTCTCCCCTGCCTAGAGGGCCTGGAGCTAACAGCCCCATAAAGACAGGAAACCAGCATGGAGGTGTGGGGGATGGGGTAGCCAGGGCATCTTCTGACCTCCTTGGGGTCACAGTGGGAATGAAGGGCTAGAGGGGTCTTGATGGCTTCTGGCAAAGCCCTGGGCCTGCAACCTCCCTGTCAGGCCCAGGAAGAAGGTGCTGGATGAAGGTGCCTTCTCAGGGAGTAGATTTTTTTTCCCCTTGAAATTGAAATTGGAACAGTCCTGGGAAAATGGGGCAGGTGTCAACAATCAAGAGACAAGGCTGTTGACACAACTCAGCCCAGGGGCCCTACTGGAGCGATAATCTGGATTCAAGGAAAACTACTTATTTTCTGGAAGACGAGGTAGCCCCTCCCCCGCTGACAGGTGGACATGGGAGAAGGGTGGGCAGTCAAAAGAGAATCTCTGAGATGGGAGGCCAGAGGGAACTCCTGAGTTTGTTTCTCCAGCCAGTGGGAAAAGATGTTCCGAGGGACAAACCCCGCCTCAGGGTATTCTACTAAGCCCGCCGCGGGTAGGGCTGAGGGGGGTGAGGACAGCCCTCCCCTCGAGAAGGGTGCGGGGCAGACGTTCATTTTACACGAAGTCTCTGGGTTTCGGCGGGAGGAGACAGGGAGAAGCCAGGAGGGGGCAAACAGGAGCGAAGGCCCCCCCGGGCCCGCCCAGGCCCGCTGGCAGTTCCAGCCCGGGACCCGGGCAGCCCGCGAGGAGCACGGAGCCCGCGCCAGGCGGTCCCCGAATCCGCCCGCAGCCCGCGCGCCCAGTAACTCCGGGAGTCTAGCTCCCAAAGGGAACACGAGGCGGCGCCCGGCGCGTCCTGCGCGTCTCTGGCCCCGAGGCTCCCAGGCTTTCTTCTCTTCGCCACGAGGCCCCCTCTCCCGGCCAGAATTTGACGCGAGCGCCGATTTTGGTGCAATGCGAATTAGCTCTAGTCGTCNCCCCCGCGCCGCGGCCCCGCCCCCTCGCCGCCCTCCGCACACGCCGCCCTCGTCTGCCATGGCCCGGGAGAACGGCGAGAGCAGCTCCTCCTGGAAAAAGCAAGCTGAAGACATCAAGAAAATTTTCGAGTTCAAGGAGACCCTCGGGACNACTGTCCAGCTCTGGGCCCCGCGGAGCCCTCCCGCCCCCCCGCGTGTCCAGCGCGTGGAGCTGCGTCCCCGGGGCGCGGGTGGGCACCGCTCCCGGGCGGGGGCGGGAGGAGCTCCGGCAGGCGACTTTCCACTTCCCCTGACACCGCCGCCCTCTCGACTTCTTTCTCTCCACGCGTGACGGTGGGCCGAGCACGGTGGATATTAGTGTTTACCTACCAGACGTGTGCGTTTACTCACCGTGCGTGGGGGCGCACCGTGGAGAGGCGAGCGCGGTCACGAGAAAACGGGGCTTTGGTCGTTCCCATTTCTGTTCTTCCATCATGTGTTCTTACGGAATAGACATCTGCACGTACTAGGTGTATGCAAGACTTTGGATGCCACGCGATTATGGAAGGGAAGGATTTCGCAGTGTTGTGGGTCACGTGTGGGCAGAGCCTTACCTGAGTCCATTTCACACGGGCTCAGCTGCCCACGCTAGGGTGCGTGGCCCCGGGGAGGGTCTGTGAGTGTCTCCCTACCCGGCGACTTCTCTCCAGAGCTGTTCTTGAGTCCAGCGTTGGTGGCTGCGGCTCAAGAAAGCAGAAATACTCTGAGATCCAAGGCGGGAATGCCCCAAGCATGTGCTGCTCAGTTCAGCTGCTGTTCCCTTGCTGCCCTGGAGTTGGTTTTTGTTTGTTTTGTTTTGAAGCGCCTCAGAATAGGTAAGGAGGCTGATAGTGAAAGAGAATCAGGCACTGCTGGGTGAGTCTGAAGTTCAAGTCATGTTCTTCCCTCATGTGATCAGTATCTGTTGATGATCAGTATCTGTTCGTGTATATATTCTCTCATACACACATGTGCTATATGAACGGAACATTTTGCAGGGGTTCGTGGAGGTGTTGATTGGGCTGGGAAGATAAAGAGGAGGCGTTGGGTGAGATAAACTACTGTTCTTCCTTTTTTCCTTCCTTCCTTCCTCCTCCCCTGCCCCCCCATCCTTTACTTGCTTTTGTGGTTGGTTTGCTTTCCCAGAACCACATTGTTCAAACCCAGATTGTCTCCTGCCCCCTCCTGAGGGCCCCCCACAGTTGCTCAGTCATTTTCCCTCGCCCCCGCCCCCACTTCTGCAGTAGGTCCCCCAGGGCGAAGTTGGGAAGGCAGCATTCCCAGCCTTGCTTCTGATGCCCAGGAAAGCAGGCTCATTCGCGAGGCCGAGACTAGGGTCTCCTGGCTGCTATGCTGCACTTTAGGGAGAGCACCTGTGGGTACAGACAATTCTGTCTTTGTTGGGATGAAGGCATGAGGGACTTAGCCTTTTTCCTAAGGAGGGGCTTAGGACTGCCTCTCTTGGCCTGGCCAGTTAAGGGGTGAGTTTTGCTCAGAACTTTTGAAAATTGCTACTGAGGCTTATTAGGATTTGGGGTTTGGACACGGAGATGCTCAAGTTATGGAGAAACCAGAAGCATGCCCTTGCCTGTCATCCTGAGACCGGTTATGTGGCTGCGGGTGAGGGGACAGGAGAGCGTGGAGTCTCATCATGTGGGATTGCCTTCCTTTGCATGGCGTTTCCCCACCTGAACTCCTGTCTCTGCCCCCACAGTCTGCAGCCTTCACGGGGACAGCCTCCTCCTCAGTGACTCCTGCTTTTTCAGGAGAGCCCTGCAGCCGCACCACTGCAGTAGCCAGGGCCGCTGCAACTCAGTGAGCTGTCGCTCTATCGAGTGGTTCTTGCTGTAGCAGGTGCTGTCTGGGGGGTGACCATGGGCGGTTTTTCCTCCGGGAAGGATGGGGGTTTGCCTTCTGGTGCCGGAGAGACCAGTGGGGCTGTTGCAGAACAGTCTCTTGGACTCTGGTCGGATGCCCAGTGAACTTGGGCATGGGTCTCTCTTGGGGTCCCAAAGCTTTGCCTTCTTCCTTGGAAATAGGTCTTTGAAAAGAAGCTTCCCACTGAGGCCCCGTGGTGCTGGCATGGGTTCTAAAAGAGCCTAACACAAATAAGAAAATGATCAACATGTTTTTACTCCATGATATAATAATAATAGTCGTCGTAGATGACTTTCTTAAACGAATACTACGTATCAGATATTATTCTAAGTGCCTTACGTGTGTTTTACTCTTATAATAACCTTATGAGGTAGGTATTTGGTATTATCCCCAATTGGCAGATGGGAAAACTGAGGCAACAGAGAGATTAAGTGACTTGCCAAACATGAGCTAGTTATTAATTGTGGAATCTAAGCAGAACAACTCATCATGATCCTGATGGCGTTGAGCCATTGGTGGGTTATGTAACCCACATTAGCGAATGTTTACTAATAATTTGATTTAACTTTAGTATTTAGAAAGCTAGTTTTAATATTAATGCAAGGAAAACATAATTATGGGGTAACCTGTTATCTACATACAGTAACGTTTCAAAGCTCTTGGATAATCAGCATTATTTTGTCTCTTTGGATTTTCTAGCCATCATATGAGGTTTAGGATGCCTGTGTCACCCTGGGCTAGCTCCAGTGACCTTGGCCTGAGTCTAAATAGGGAGGTTGCTTCCAGTCCTGTCTGTGTAGATGTTGAGTCTGGACCCCCCTCCTGTTTGTAATGAAACTTACTCAAAGTCAGAGGCATCACTGATCATGATTGAGATTCATTTCCACAGTCCTCTGCAGCTCCAGTCATTTTGTTTGTCACACCTTCCCCATATGTCTTCAAGATCCTAAGGCAGGAAAGCCCTGGCAGGAGCCAGACTGTCATCTTAGAGTGTTAAAATGCTTTTAAAATAAAGCCTTGTAAAGGCCTGAGAAACACACTTGGCCAAACTTTGTAATCCGATATCTGGCTGCCTGATTCAGGTAACATTCCCTGCAGAGCAGAACACTTACTGTTGAAGCCAAAGGGTCAAGCCATGTGGTCATGTGGTCAGAGGGGCCTTGATGGGGACTGGGGACCAAATGAGAGTGAAGGCTGGCTCAGGAGGGTGGGAAAGAGGTTAAGGAAGCCCGGGACAGCCTAGGTGAAGGGACCTGCCTTTGGGATTTGGGCCTGGGTTAGCTGACATGCCTCTGGGTCAGGCCTTAGGAGAAGCCTCCCAACTAAGGGGCTGCATGTACCTTCCTTTGAAAGGGAATTCCAGAACCTGACTAAGGTAGAAGGACCTAAGGACTATTTATTCATCAATGACACGTTTTCAGATCCTTGGCACATGGTGGGAGCCAATAAATGTTGTGTACCAGCAAATCAGGGGCTGTGAACATGTCTGTCAGCGGATCTGCTGAGGCTCCCCAGACCATCTCTACTGGAGAGATCTTTCAACGACTCCCAAAATGAAAACAGTGATACTATGCCATTTGGAGAAGTATATGGATGGGAAGAAAGCTGTGGTGTGGTGTCCAGGAAGTACCCCAGAGTCATGGAAATCACTTTTCTAATTTCCACGCCGTGAAAGCCATCTGCACAGAGAAGGTCTGAGCACTTGGCATGACACAGAATGATTGTCCCAATTTCCTCCCTTCCTCTTGAGTATAGGAAATGGCATGTCCTAGAAAATAGATCTTCATCTCTGTAGGGTGTGAATACATGCTTTTCTTATAGACCGAACATTTTACGGTGAAGTAATTGCTGTCTGTAGGGGGCTGGAACTGACCATCGTGGAGGATTGGAACTTGGCCTTCAATCCTCTGGCTCGGCCGCTAATGGGTTGTGTGGCCTGTGGGCTGCTTGGTCACTTGTCCACACCACCTTCTCCTTGTCTCAGCTTCCTTGTCTCTAAAGTCACGGGGGCAGCAAAGACCAGATGGTTTGCAAGTACCCTTCCAACCCTGAGATTTTAGGGCTCACCTGAACCAGGAAGATACTGGCCATGGTTCTTCATGAGCCTTCCTATGTGGCTAGTGCATCTCCTTCCTGTTTGGAGTGACATTTTTATGCCCAGGCTCATAGCAAAGTGAAAACAGCTCTGGACAGGAAGTCTTATCCCACTTCATGTCAATAGCATAGTGTGTTCCCTTTTCCATTAAACGAATGCCTGCTGGGTGCTGCTTTAGGAAGAATATAAATAGAAATTTCTGTGGGGCAAGCACTGTCTTTTCCCACTAGTATCATACTCAACACTGCTTATTCTGAAATTGCTCAGGAAATACACCTGTTGAGGACACAGGTGATTGATTTATCTGAAAGCCCCAGTGGGAACCACACTCAACAGTGCTTTTTTGGGATGTATGTGTTGGGCGGAGGAGGAGTAGACAGGCAAAGCTGCTTCAGGTGGTTTGTATATTTGACTGGCTGGTTTTGTAGTATTTATTCTGGGATTACTCTGAATTTTAGAGTCTGGGAGAAACATTTGAAAGAATATTAGCAAGAGGAAAACAGAGGTGGAAGTCCCTTGATTTCTCCCTGAGGGTGTCCCAGCTGCCGTATTTGTTAGGAGTTTGTATTTCTCAGCTCTCTTTTGTTTTGAGGCAGGATATACATTCAGCCTCTCATACATTTGAAGATCTCTATCAAGCATCTGATCTAGTCTAGGCACCCTGGGGGGGGTGGGGTGGTGGGTGGCTTGTAGCTGCAAACAACAACAACAACAACAACAACAACAACAACAAAAAATGCCTGTCCTCTCCTAACTTACCTTCTGGTGAGGGGGCCAGGGAGTGAAAAAGAGAAGTAAGTAAAATGTAGAGTGCGGTGCTTAGTACACATGTTAAGGGGAAAAGCCAAACAGGGAAGGTTGTGTTTTTTGTTTTTATTTTTGTTTTTTTAAATTCTTATTTAGAGGCGCCTGGGTGGCTTAGTCGGTTAAGCGTCTGACTTTTGCTTAGGTCATGATCTCGCGGTTCGTGGGTTCGAGCCCCGCGTCGGGCTCTGTGCTGACTGCCAGCTCAGAGCCTGGAGCCTGTTTCAGAGTCTGTGACTCCCTCTCTCTCTGACCCTCCCCTGCTCACGCTGTCTCTCTCTCTCTCTCCTAGAAATAATTTAAAAAAAAATTCTTATTTATTTTTGAGAGAGAGAGAGAGAGAGAGCGAGCGAGCATGAGTGGGGGAGGGGCAGAGAGAGGGAGACACAGAATCTGAAGCAGGCTCCAGGCTCCGAGCTGTCAGCACGGAGCCCGATGTGGCTCTCTAACCCACGAACTGTGAGAGCATGACCTGAGCTGAATCAGATGCTTAACAGACTGAGCCAACCAGGCGGTCAGGCACCCCAGGAAGGCGGGAGGTTTTTTGGAGCCATAATGATGGCTGCTTGAGGCTGAGTAGTCACGGATGGCCTCACTAAGAAGCTAGTATGGGACTTCCAAAGGCAGAATGTTCCCATCAGAGGGAACGGCAAGGGCTGAGGGCTTGCCAGGGAGCTTGTTCACTGTTCAAGGAGGCCTGCGTGGCTGGAAGTTGGTGGTTGGGGGAAGGAGTGGGAGCCAATAAGAGAGGCACGGGGGTGAGGAGATGGGGGGCAAGGCAGAGGGGAGATCGGATTCCTCAAGGGCCTCTGTAGGTCCTAGTAAAAACTTTGCCTTTGCTCTGAAAGAAATGGGAGACATTGGAGGATTTTGAGCAGAAGAACACCTTGAAGTGACTTAGGTGTTTCCATCATCACTGCGTTTGCTGTTGAGGACAGCTTGGCAGGCTCCAGGGCAGAGATGGAGAGACCAGCATGGAGGCCATTGCAACGATCCAGGTGAGAGACAGAGGTGTTTTAAAGGGAGAACTGTCGCTACGGAGGCTCTGCTTCTCGTCAGAAGTGGTTGGGTCCTCAGCAATAGCACTGCTAGGAATGTACCCAAGGGATACAGGAGAGCTGATGCATAGGGGCACATGGACCCCAATGTTCACAGCAGCACTGTCAACAATAGCCAAAACATGGAAAGAGCCTAAGTGTCCATCAACGGACGAATGGATCAAGAAGATGTGGTTTATCTATACGATGGAACACTACATGGCAATGAGAAAGAATGAAATCTGGCCATGTGTAGCAACATGGATGGACCTTGAGGCTGTTATGCTGAGCGAAATAAGTCAGGCAGAGAAGGACAGCTACCATATGTTTGCACATATAGGAGGATTAGGAGGAACTTAACTGAGGACCATGGGGGAGAAGAAGGGGGGAAATGGTGGGGGAGAGGGAGAGAGGCAAACCATGAGAGACTCTTGAATGCTGAGAACAAACTGAGGACTGATGGGTGTGAGTGAGGGAGAGGGGAGATGGGCATGGAGGAGGGCACTTGTGGGGATGAGCACTGGGTGTTACATGGAAACCAACTTGACAATAAACTATTTGTACGAAAAAGAAAAAAAGAAGTGGTTGGGTTCTCTATATTTTTGGAAGGGACAAGCAGAAAAGAATTGCTGTGATTGGATGTGAGATTCTCCAAGGACTTGGGGTTGGAAAAAATGGTGCCATTGTGTGGTTTGGGTCAGTTTATCCAAGAGTTTTGAGTGCCCATTCTGTCGCCAGAGTGGGGCTGTCCCTGCTCTAGGAGGCTCCAGGAAAGTTTGGCAGGTAAGCTCAGGTCCTTTGGGCTTCTGGGCCCTCCTCATGAGGGACTCCTCTGAGCTTGTGTCTGGAAAGGGCTTTTGAAGTGCCTCCTCCTTGGTCACAGGGGGAAAACTGTGACAGGCCGAACATTTTAGCAGTTGGGAGAACTGCTGAACTTTTCAAGAAAATGCTGGGTGTGGCCCGTAGAATTATCGGTAGGAAGAGCGAGCTCACCTGGACAGGTGGGCCTATGCCCTATAACTCTCCCACTCGATTTGGTGATTTAAAGCCCAAGCATTCCATGAAAAATAATAAACGCCAGACTCCTGCTCCTCCTTTTTCAGCAGGATGTTTTATATTGGAGGGGAAAAACCAGACATTTTTCTTGACTGGAAAAAAGATAACAAATGCTACTGTCTTTGTTGATTAGTGTAGTGGGATTTGGGAAATTGTTCTTTTGGACAGAGAGCTCATTCCCAGAGGGACTCATAAGAATTGTGTCTCAAGTAGAACTTTCTGGTTGGGACTTGGCCAATGAATGGACAATAATTAGGCTTGGTAGGTAGACATTTGTGTCCCCTTGGAGGAGGATTTAGGGGTTAATTTGTTGAGTTTTTCTTTGGCTGGGTCTCCATAAATCCCTTTAATCTTTCCTTTCCCCAAATAAATCTCCTTAATCCCCTTCAATCTCACTCCTTCTTCTCCTCTCTCCTCTGGGGACAGCTTAGGCATTGATCCAGTGGGGGATCGTCACATTTGTGACCAGCTTCCACTCACCGTGGTAGATCTCCAACCTCATGCCTCCAATTTCATAGGGATCATCAGGGAGTCCACAGCCCTTGAAGGACCCATATTGTTAATTAAAGAAGGAACTGCTTCTGGGTGACCAGCAGGAAGCCTGGTATCCTGGTCAGTTGCCTTAAGTTTCTTTTCTGCCTCAAGATGGTCAAGTGCAATGCACACGTAGCTAAACGAGGAGGGGCTGTGGGCTCTGGGAGAGGTGCTGTCCTATTCTTTCTCAGTTCATGTGGCTCGTGTCCCTTTGACTTTCTCTGGTGCAGGAAACCACTTTTTCCTCGGGCTAACTTTCATTAGATCCTGCTTGATTAAAAAGATGTTTGCAGTATATGTATTATTTAGGCTCCACTCATACCAAAAGTAACTTCCAAATGGATGGCACAGGCCAAGTTCGTGTGGTGGCACACCAAGGCCATTCCACATCTTCAGCGATCAGCTATGTGTCTTGTGCTGTTTTTCCTAGTTATTTCGGAAGGATTCAGAAACAGGGATTCTGTCTTTTGGATAACACCAAACCTTGAGGACCAGCTTTTAAAACGGCACACTTGGCGAGGCCAGGTAGGGGAGACATCGGGAGGCCATGAGCCCTAATGGAAGCGTGGCCCCAGCCCAGCCGTGCCTAGCTGTACGCCTCTGGAGAGGCTCCTTAATCTTTCCGAGTTAAGATGGAGTTGGATATTGTTGTCTGGTGGGATTTTTGTAAGGATTCAATGATGGACATGAGGTACCTTACACGTAATTGGAATTAAGTAAACGATAGCTGTCATCAGCTCTAGTCGCCATCAACAGCTGTGGTTGAGGGGGACTGCCAGTGGCAGTTCAGGGTACCGTGGGGAAGAACATGTCAATATATGTTGGAAACTGATTTTTGGGAACTATCACCAAGTCTTCCATCAGTCAGGAAGGAACAATTGCTGGTTGTTTTGCACAGCACAGTAGTGAGTAGCGAAGTAGGTAGGCTGCGAGGTCACTAGGACAGGAGTGCAAATTCTGGTCCACTGCTTCCTAGCCATCTGGTTTTGGGCAAATTATTTGGCCTTTGTCAGACTCCTGTCCTCATCTGTAAAATGGGGTAAGACCTGCACATAATCCCAGGGCTGTCATGAGGTTTACATGAAGGTGCATGCAAACCACTTAGTGCAGGGCATGGCCCGTGGATCTGTTCTCAGTGAATGCTCCTTCCCTCTCCTTAGCCCCTGGGGTACTGGAACAATGCTCCTCAGAGGCCATGTGCACGGAGTTGGATGGTCCATGCAACCATTCAACATTTGCTCCTCACAGGAGGGTGATGAGTTCACAGAGTGCTGGCATTGACCAAGAGACCCGGCCAGGAGCGTCCTCTGGGCCAGCCCGGGTGCCAAATGACCTAGTTTGCTATGTATTTATCACAGGCTCTTTCCTTCCTCTGGTTATCTCATCAGCCTGCTCTCTGCACCTCTCCCTGCACCCTGAGCTGGGTCTCATCTTGTGTTGTGTTTCAGCCTGTCCCTATCTGCATCAGCTTGTGCAACAGCTTCTGTCTTCCCAAACAACACACAGGCCTCGGGACAGCTGTGGCCCCGCTTTGGCTTAAGCGTGTTTTTCCTTTCTGAGAATTGCTTCACTGTGTGGGCTATGTTTCTCACTGAAACAGGGTTTTGATTTGAGGACTTAAGTAATTTATTTGCAATATGACAACACACCACGGAGCTGAGTAGTTTAAAATCGATATGTAATAGAGCGCCTGGGTGGCTTGGCTGGTTAAGTGTCTGACTCTTGGTTTCAGCTCAGGTCATGATCTCATGGTTTGTGAGTTCAAGCCCCGGATTGGGCTCTGTTCTGGCAGGGCAGAGCCTGCTTGGGATTCTCTCTCTTCCTCTCTCTATGCTTCTCCTGCTCTTCTTTCTCTCTCTCTCTCAAAGCAAATAAACTTAAAAAAAATAAAATTAATATGCGCTGAGTTAATTTTGGTGGCAGAATATTTAAGAAATGGCAGCATGTATGTGTGTATGCCACATGGACACGTGAAACAGCTTATTTAAAAATCTCTTTAGGGGGATTGTTGGATGGGGTATGAGAGAAGATCTCAAACGTTTAATTCCCCAAGTCTTTCTTAGGATGTCAGTGACAGTTGGGAAGCAGATGTCCAGACTGGGTGATATCTCCCTTTTGACCCTCCCCAGTTACGCCCTTCTGATGACCAAAGTCTGGGGTGACAATATATTGAGACCTCTGTGATGGAGGGAGCAGGGAAAGTAAAGGCCCTGACATCTCTACTTGTTGGGAGGACCTCTCATCTTTCATGACTGCAACATACATCACTGCAGTTGCCTTCACACTGAATTGGATTTGGTGCTGTAACTGGAACCTTAAAGGCTCCCCCCTTGCTTTTTAAGGCAGAATCATATTCCATTGCATGTCTATACCCCATTGTGTATATTCATTCATCTGGCAGTGGACACTCGGAGTTATTTCCACCTTTTGGCTGTAAGTCATGCTGTGTGCACATGGGGTACACATATCTCTTCAAGTTCCTGCTTTCAGTTCTTTTGGGTGTGTTCCCAAAAGTAACATTGCTGAATCATACGGTAATTCTATGCTGAAGTCTTGGAAGCACCGCCATGTTGTTTTTCACAGCTGTGTGGTGTTTTGTAGTTGGCACAATGTTTTTACCTGCATGGTTCATGGGTAGCAGTTACTGCCCTCATTTTACAGATAAGAAAATGGAGGCTCAGAGAGGTCAAATGACTCATGGGAAAAGGCTGCTGAAGGGGAGGTGGAGGGTTAAGTGTCTTCTGACTCCCAAGTTCAATGGCCTTTCTCCTGTGTCACATGGTTTACAAGTTAGTTGGGTTGATGGGAGTAGAGAATATTAACAAATTAATGAGAAATACCTCCCTTTAAGTGGACACATTATGGAATGACAAGGAAATGGGCTCTGATTTGTAACAATTGCTGATTTCCATGGTGTAAATACTCTTTTTTTTTTTTTTTTACAAATAGTTTATTGTCAAGTTGGTTTCCATATAACACCTGGTGCTCATCCCCACAAGTGCCCTGCTCCATGCCCATTTCCCCCCTCCCCCCCCACCCCCATGGTGTAAATACTCTTACATGGAACAATTTCAAACTATCCATGGCTTCACAACCTACTGCAAACTCTCCCATCAGGCTCTTATGAGTGGATGTGAGGTGACTCTAGCAAACCCCTGAAGGAAGTAGAGTACAGGAGATTGGAGCGAGTCCTAGCTCTGTCACTTGAGAACTGTGGAATCATGATATTAGCCTCTCTATGTCTTGATTACCTTGTTTGTTAAATGGGATAATTACACCTGAATTACACCTGCTTACATTACAGATCTGTGTAAGTCCCAAAAGAGATAAGGCATGTGCAGTAAGGCCTTATACAAATAGAAGGTATTATTATCTAACTCTAGAAGTGTGAACAAAAACGAAAGTTTCATAGTATTGTCTAACTGGCTTTATTCAGGTGCATGTTGTTTTAATTCTTAGTGTTTACGTGATTGGTACCTTAAAAACTTCAAAAGAAGGTATAAACGCAACATGTCATCCTAGTAGAGAATTTGAAAACTCTGGAAGAGTTTCGTAAGGAAGGCGATAAGAATTGTCTGGCTGGGTCTCATGTGGTCTGTGTCTCTAGAGGGTGGGGAGATCTCAGGAGATGCCCCAGAGGTCAGCTGCTGGGGCAAGGGTCAGGCTGTGGTTATTTACTGATTGGTCGAAGATATTCCATTATTTTACCAGCTTGGCCAATGGACCCACTGTGCACAGGTTGGGTGTCTGTTCTGGATATAGGGGGTGGTGGTCTTTATTGAGTGCTGTGGGTGTCTGGCTATTTGTATTAGGTTGGTGGTGGAGGGGGGTAAGGGCGATCTTGGGGTTATTGTCACCATCTCCTCTCTGCCCTCATCCGCACCTCTGAACGTGTACATCTGCCCGCAGTGGGGCAGATGCTGGTACTCACAGGAGACCCTATTCAACAGACATCTGGTGGGCTGGCTACACACCTGGGAAGAAAGAGGTAAAACTATATCCATTTGTGGCTGACTGTCCCTTGTAGGGGTAGGACACAAGAACCTTGGCTTCTCAGGGTCTTCATGGTATAAAATAAATACTGTTTGCTATAGACTGGATTTTTTTGTCCCCTCCCCACCCAGTTCGTATGTTGAAACCTCACCCCCTGTGTGGAGGTACTAGGAGGTGGTGCCTTTGGGAAGGGATTAGGTCATAGAAGTAAGGCTCTCATGGTGGGATTAGTGGCCTTGTAAAAGAGACCTACCCCAGGGAGTTCTGTGGCTCTTCTGCCTCTCGAGGGCACAGCAGGAAGGTGGCCATCTTTGAAGCAGGAAGTGGGCTCTCACCAGACCCTGAATCTGCCCATGACCTTGTCATGGACTTCCAGTCTCCAGGACTGTGAGAAGCAAGTTTCTATTGTTTATAAGCCACCCAGCCTATGGCATTCTGTTACGGTAGCTGGAAGGGACTAAGACACTTACACACATAGTCCTGCCTTCTGCCAAATGGCTGACAGCAAAACCAAGCCAAGCCCAGTCTCTCTTTAGATGTTCATAATATGTTCACCATGAACTCATTTTTTCTTTTATATATATATATAGAGAGAAAACAAAGGAGGGGCAGGATGATGGGGGGGGAGAGAGAGAGAGAGAGAATGAATCTTAATCAGGTTCCATGCTCAGTGCAGATCCTGATGTGGGGCTTGATCCCACGACCCTGGGATCATGACATGAAATCAAAAGTCAAGTGACTGAGCCACCCAGGCGCTTTCACAATCTACTCATTCTTGCAGTCAGAAGGTGAGGTCTTTCTTTCTTCCTTCCTTCCTTCCTTCCTTCCTTCCTTCCTTCCTTCCTTCCTTTCTTTCTTTTTAATGTTTTTAATTTATTTCTGAGAGAGAGACAGCATGAGCAGGGGAGGGTCAGAGAGAGAGGGAGACACAGAACTGAAACAGGCTCCAGGCTCTGAGCTAGCTGTCAGCACAGAGCCCAACGCGGGGCTCGAACCCATGAACCGTGAGATCATGACCTGAGCTGAAGTTGGCCACCCAACTGCCTGAGCCACCCAGACGCCCCAAGGTGAGGTCTTTCTAATTCAAAGGGATACCGGCCAGGCTGCTCTCATTGGTGGGCTGCCTGTGGTCCCACAGGTGGTCTGGACCACATCCAGAGCATGGATGTCATGTTATCCCCGATGATGGTGACAGTGAACATTCGGAGGCACTGTCCCATCCCCATCAATGTGATGACAGTAACCTGAGAAGAAACCTTCCACGTTAGAGGTTTCTCACTGCAGCTGTGGATCACATTTCTGGATCCTGGGTGATGCACTTTGTAGGTGTGCGAGGNAGCAAAAGTCGGAAGCTTAACCGACTAAGCCACCCAGGCGCCCCTGAACGGGAGCACTTCTGCTCCCTCTGTGGGTTTTCCTCTCACCATGCTGTAGCTCCGGGCTATGGGCGTCCCTGGGTCTGGGAGAGGGAGCCGCATCCAGAGACCTGAGAACAGAGTGGGGGCTCCGGCGTCCCTACGGGGGCTCTCTCACAAAGCCCCTTGTTAGGCCCTCCTGCATGCCGGGGGAGCAGGTCTTGCACACAGGCAGCCCCTGGCTCAGACGGGACGCCCACACATTTCATCAGTGTTTGGTGAGTAAATGAATGGCTAAGTGGAGTAAATGGAGCCCTTACTTTGATTAGATTAAGGAAGTGCCAATCCTGACTGTGCCATTTAGGAGTTATGAGACTTGAGCAAATTGTATAATCTTTCTGAGCTTCTGTTTTTGTATATTGAAGTTGCTGTGGGGTTATGTTGTGAAAAAAATGGGAGATACAAGGCATGCTGCATGTTACGGGTGATAAGCAAAGGAGTACTGATGTGGTTTTAAGTAAATAGATGTTAAATTCCATCATGTGATTTCTTTTTTTTTTAATTTAAATTAACTTTTTTAAATGTTTGTTTTTGAGACAGAGCGCAAGTCCGGGAGGAGCAGAGAGAGAGGGAAACACAAGAATCCCAAGCAGGCTCCAGGCTCTAAGCTGTCAGCACAGAGCCCGATGCAGGGCTCGAACCCACGAACTGTGAGATCATGACCTGAGCGGAAGTCAGATGCTTAACCGACTGAGTCGCCCAGGCGCTGCTGTCGTGCACTGGTTTAATAGACGACTGTTAGGCTCTTACATGGGGCTGCTGCTGTGCTAGCTGGGGCTTGGGTGGCAGATGTGAGATGCCATCCCCCATGTCCTGCATGTGTCTCTGTGTCCCACTCCCGTGTGTCTCTGGCTTCTATCACCTACCTGTCGGTTCTGCAGGGATCTGCCTCAGTCCCATCTCTCCCGTCAGGTGTCCCTGGACATCAGCAGCCCACTGGGGGCATCTCCGCCCCTGTTCTTCAGTCATGGACTTACACTGCGAAGGGTCAGTTCTGAGCTTTTTCTTTTGTGAGAGTGTTCTCTGATGGGACTGCCAGCTCTCTGAGGGCAGGGGACATCTCCCACGTACAGTGTCCCCCGAATCACCCACAGAACCCTTGCACACTGAGCTGCAAGCAGATGGAGGGTTTGGTTCAGTTTTAAAAACCCTGAGTTGTAAAGTTGTCTTGATACTTGTTCAGGAAGCTTGCTTCCCTAAATGTTTCCATTACCGATAAGCTCTTCAGAATGTTCTATCCCTCTGGATTTCATCTCTCTAGATGGCCACTCCTTTTCTGCATGTGGATTACTCACCAGTGGATTAGCTGGGGCGAACTTTTAATCTGTGGGGCTTTGCCTTGCTTCCTCCCTTCGCCTGTTGGTAGACTCTTTCTGTTGCCTGCCGTCAGGACTGTGCTCGGGGAAAGGAAACGGGATGTTGGACTCTGAAACCAGAGTCTTCCTCAGGAGGGTGGCCCCGCGCTAAGAATCAGTGATGTTAGGGTCATTACACGCCCTGTTAGCTGGGTATCACAGTTGCTGTGTCCTGTGCTCTCCTTTTAAATACTATTTTCTATTCCTTTCCTTCTTGAGATATCTCACCTCAGACATGGTGTGTTGGTAGTCTTGAGATCACTCATGGAAGCAAGGCGTAGTTGGCCTTTCACATCTTTCCCTTGCTACTCGGGGCTTTAAGGGCTTTATGACTTTTTTCCCTGCAGGCCAGTGTGTCTAAAATCCAAAGATGAACCCTTGGCTGTAGTTATCAACTACATCATTTTTCTTCAGAAGATGTGATGTCTACAGAACTGAGGATAGGATGAAAAATTTCCATGCACAGCAGTATTTCCCTGACATTTCCCCCTCAGAATCTATCAAACCCTTTGTCTCAATATCCCAGATTTATTGACTCTTGAGGTAAAAGTTTTCCTTGTGCTCGGTACCTCGGCCAAAGCTTCTGACTGAAAAAATGTGCATTTCTTTTTCTTTTGCCAACACCTACTTTCTGAAAGTACTAGATTTTCTGAGGAGGTTGCCAGGGCTGGCGTTCGTGCGAAGGTGTGGAGGTGGTTTGGAAGAGAATAATAATGGCTACCATATTTCAGTATCTGCTAGGCTGGGGCTACTTCACTAGACACTTGACCTCTTGATGGGTCATTTAATTTGTCAGTAACCCTGTGTATTAAATACTGTTTGACAGTTGAGAACTGGCTGGCCCCAGGTCACATGATTCATAAGTCACAGGACAGCGGTTGAACTTCTGTCTGAAGAAGGTTCTGGAAGCTTCACAAGTATGCTGACTGAGGTGGAGCAGGCTTCTCCAGCGTGTGTCCTAGGAAATCTGCACCACTTAGCATGGTCCTGGGGGCTCTGGCAGGGACACTCGTGTGCCTCTGTGTCACAGCTGTTGCTGTTGAGTCTCCAGAACTTCACCTCACTTCAAAGATGCGTTGGAGGCCGTGCCTTCCTGCTGGAGCTGGGAAGTTGTGTTGTGCTTAGTGTGTGGCTGAGGAGCCTGGGACTTGGGGATCTATGACCTGGCTTGAGCTCATCAGGAACCTCTGTGCTTACAGAGGAGGGGGCCTAATAACTAGTTTACAGGTTAAGATTCCATTTTATCATTGGGTTGCTATTTCTTTACTGTTTAAAGGAAGAAAATAATTTTCTTAAATGTTTTATTTATTTTTGAGAGAGAGAGCATGAGTGGGGGAGGGGCAGAGAGAAAGAGGGGGACAGCGGATCCGAAGCAGGCTCCATGCTGACAGCAGCGAGCCCAGGTGAGGCTCAAATTCACACAAACCCTGAGATCATGACCCGAGCTGAAGTCAGAGGCTCAACTGACTGAGCCACCCAGATACCCCAAAAATAATTTTTGACATACCCAGGTAACCCTGAGATTTCAAATCAGACTATTTGCAAAAGAAAAAAAAGAGTGCTTACCCCAGGTCTCTGGCAAACAAAAGGTAGTTTTCTCCAGAACTTATAAAACACATATCATTTGTAGCTTAGTATCCATTAGCAGAAGGTCATGCAGAATTCAGGCAGATACCCCAAAATTCAGATCAAGTGTGGTTTATTAATTGAAATGGCTAAGACGTGCACAGTATGATTTCTTTCCTTGTCCCTCCTGCACGAGCTGGTGTTGAGCTGGTTACCTAGCAGCTGTCCAACCAGTCCGGGACAGATACTGTTACATTGTTTACTCCCAGCTGGGTGTTCTTTCCTCACTAAAACTTTAAAAAAATTTTTTTGCTCTGATCCCACTAACATAACTATTTCCCTTTTCTTGTTACAAAAGATTCTAAGTGCTTTTCAGAAGTTTATTAGATCAGACCTCACTTTTTCTCAGGGCTTGGTAATTTAAAGAAATCATTTTTTGTTGTGCCATCAAGGCCTCCTCGAATATAGCGTAACTCAGATGATTTCTCTGTATTTTCACTAACTGGAAAATACCGGGAGAAAGCCAGTATTTCACAGAAATATTAAACGTTTCGAACACCTGCTCTATTAAGGAAGACATGCCGGTGTGCGGTGTGATGTTACTCATTGTTTCTCTTCAGGATATGTTTTTAAATCTGTGTCTCTAATGATTTATATGCAGGATGACCTTTTCCTGCTGCATCTCAGCATAAAGATGAAGCGAGGCTGTATCTTGTATGAAGTTCACATCCAGAGATAGCAGGAGCCAAGCTGTTTAACATTCCAGTCTGAGGTTCTGAGTTTGCATGCGTTTCCTTCTGGAGAAGGCGTCCAACGCATGCAGCTCAGCTCTCAGGCTGTTTCGCAGCCGGTGAGACCTCGTTCCTTCAGACTCCAGAGCGACCTCTGGGGTCTTGGACACTGATGCCTTCTGGGGTCAGCTTCCAGGCGTGTGAGCCTCACAGCTACACAGTTACGTGGGCTTCTCCCTCTGTCTTGAAATTCTCACTGTTCTTTGAACAAAGATTCCCCCTACCCCCCACCCCCCCCATTTTCCTTCTGCTCTGGGTTCTGCAAGTTATGTGGCTAGTCTGGTCCCTTTTAATTAGGAAACTTTCCCCTCCACCCTTACAGCCTGGTGTCAGAGGGATTTGACTGACTGATGAAACTTTTCTTAGCGTTACTGGTTAAAACAATTTACTGAATACTAAAGTTATTGGATACTTGGGGAAATCTTGTATGGTGATATCCTGAGTGGTAAACACCTCCCAGGTACAGGCATACAGTTTTTGGTATATAAACAAATCTTGGGCATCTGGATGGCTCAGTCAGGTGAAGCATTCAGCTCTTGATTTCTTTCTTTCTTTCTTTCTTTTTTTTTTTTAATGTTTTATTTATTTCTGAGAGAGAGAGAGAGACAGCGTGAGTAGGGGAGGGTCAGAGAGAGAGGGACACACAGAATCCAAAGCAGGCTCCAGGCTCTGAGCTAGCTGTCAGCACAGAGCCCAACGCAGGGCTCCAACCCATGAACCGTGAGATCGTGACTTGAGCCGAAGTCGGATGCCCAACTGACTGAGCCACCCAGGCGCCCCTGGCTCTTGATTTCAACTCAGGTCACGATCTCACAGTTCATGGGATCGAGCCCCGTGTTGAGCTCTGTGCTGACAGTGTGCAGCCTGCTTGGGATTCTCTCTCTTCTTCTTTCTCTGCCCCTCCCCTACTCATGTTCTCTCTCTCTCTCTCTCTCAAAATAAATGAGTAAACTTAAAAAAGATCTCTGAGGCACTACTTTGCAAAATTTGAGGTGTCCCTACAATGCTGTGGCCTGCAGCCTTTCTCGGTATTATAATGGATTTTTTTTTAAACAGCTTTATTTACAGTTGAAAACTTAGATGCAGAAAATCTTGGGTTCTGACTCTGTGATGCTTCCCAGGTGTCTTCCTCCACTGGGGCATCAGGAGACCGGGAAGCAAACTCGGGGCCTGGGCAGATTAGCTTGCTCCAGAGCGTCTCCCAGAGCAAGGGAGGGCCCGAGGGACTTTGCTCCGGACCTCATCTCCCTGCGCCGTGCAGTCACCATGGGCAGTTGGGGCTTATTGTTGGGGCCTGTGGGGATATTGTCTGTCTTGTGCTTCTCTAGAACCTGTCAATGATGTCTCTGAACACCACGTGCTTCCCATCCAGCCAGTCATGTTTAGAGCAGGTAATGAAGTGGCAGCCGTTTGTACTGGGGCCACTGTTGGCCGTGAAAGCAGGCCTGGAGCTGAGTGTGACTAAATTTAAAATTTTCACCTGCCCGTGGCCCCTGGTGAGTACTGGCAACTCCAGGTGCTGAGTCCATTAAATGTTGGACTCTTGATTTGGGCTCAGGTCATGACCTCAGGGTCGTGAGCCTCTGTGCTGGGTGTGGAGCCTGCTTGAGATTCTCTCCTTACCTCTCTCTCTCTCTGCCCCTCCCTCACTTGTGTGTGCCCTCTCTAAACAAACAGCTGGTGACTCCAGTCCCTTTCCCACCCTGAATCATGAAATCCTTTATGACCCTGCGGAAGGCACTCCCTGTGGTGTCCCATCAGAGCCCCATCTTTCCTATAACTAAAAAGAAGAGACTTGGAACGAGGCCTTGACGTAGGCCCTGACGACTTCCCGCACACTTGAGCCAAGGGACTCTCCTGAAAATTCCAGTGCAGAACCGCCTAAAATTCTTGGCCGTCTTGGGCACAACGTCTGCAAAGAGCTCAATCTTCCTGTGGCCAACTTGCTGTCTGCCAAAGCTGACACCCTTATAAGATCACAACCTAATGGATCTTATAAGTAGGTCATGGTCTGTGACTGGGGCTCGGCCCTCCCTAGGCCCAATTCCTGGCTCTCCCACCCACCGGCCCCAGCCATACATGTGTGGAATGCGGAGTCTCTGTAATTCATAGGATGGGGATAACAGAGGCATACATTGTCTAAAATTGCTAAGAGGTGTTGGCAAGCTGAGGTAAGTTTTTTTTGTTTTTGTTTTTTGCATAATTCCTGGTATATAGTAAGTGCTCAATAAATGTTAGCTGAAATCATTTAATTTTGGGCCATTTTTGCCACTCTGATTCATGGCCAAGTATAATGCTTGAATTCCCAGTTTGATAGCTTTCAAAAATGTGTCTGTTCATCCTAAAGTGAACGGATCAGTATAAATCCTTTAGGAAAACTTTAAAAAAAGGGGTGGGGGAAGAAAGGGAGTGTATTTTTGAAATGTTGTCCTTGCCAATGAAGGGCAGGGATTCCTAGGTTTCCTGTTGATAAAGCAAAGTGTAGCCAGAAATAATACTTGGAGTGTGAAAGTGAAAAGAGGTAAGAATGCAGTTAAATGTACGCGCACGCGCGCGCGCGCGCGCGCGCACACACACACACACACACACACCCACTATATTATAGGCTGTATGGATACAAAAATGAAAAGGTCACAACCGCTCTTTTCCTCAAGGAGGTCTTAGAAGGTACCCTTTCATGATATTTGCTACACAGCCCTGCAGAGCTAGAGAAAAGGAGGCATGGGCTCCTGTGGTTTCTTCTCTGATGTTACAGTTCACCGGGCCGTGTGCCTACAGTGTTTGTGGGCTGGCATCGCAAGGAATGCTGGGAGAGGGGTCCAAATGGGAACAAGTGAGTGTTTGGCCTGGGCAGCTGTGGGTGGGGGTGGGCTGGGGGCAGGGTGGCGAGGAGGCAGATCTGATTTCAGATGAGGGGAAGCCCTTTCCTCCCCAGCCCTGGAACCCACAGAGTACGTATTGTAACACTGTTCCCGCTACCCATTAAATAGAGACATGGTTTCAAGTGCGAGATAGACGTCTGTAATGCCGCAAGCCTTCAGTCACAATTGTGGCCCATTTTATGTCATAATCATCCAGTTTGACAACAGAAGGGAGGCTGAAAAATCCTTCCTTTTATGAAGCAGATAACATAATGGCACTTCGGCTTTTCATGTGATTATTGCTTTCATAGAATGGGTTGATTTTTATCATGGTGCACCGAAATCAACACATTTTGAAAGACCGTTTCTTAGCTAAGGTAAGTCTCACGTATTCGGTAATGATGTAATAGGCTAGCTGACTGACCCGTTGCTTCTGGTTTAAAATGAGTGGTCTGAGGTTTAGACGAAAACAATTAAAAGTATGTGCCTGTGTGAAGTGGCAGGTGCGTTTTATGTCTTTCTTCCATTTTGATTTAATCGAAGGCCTTCATCTTTTCTTTAGACTTAGGGAAATAAAAAGGAGGTGGAAGTGAAAAGAGCTAGCTGTACCTTCCAAACAATTGTGAAAAGGAGGTCACTTTTGTACATACATGGGGCGCCAGCAGTGGGCTGGGCACCTCACAAAGCCGCAGAATTAATGCCTCCCCCTTGCTGGTGCACTTGAAGTCAGGCATGGACAAATGTAAGAAAATCCTGCGTCATTCTATTTAAAAAAATCTTTTAATGTTTATTTATTTATTTTGAGAGAGAGACAGAGAGCGTGAGCAGAGGAGGGGGGCAGAGAGACATAGAATCCGAAGCGGGCTCCAGGCTCCGAGCTGTCAGCACAGAGCCCCCCGTGGGGCTCGAACCCACGAACTGTGAGATCATGACCTGAGCTGAAGTCGGACACTTAACTGACTGGGCTGCCCAGGTGCCCCAGTCCTACATCTTTCTAAGAGAAATCCTGGGTAGCATTTCTTAAATGGGAAGTAGGAAGAAGTGAAAAAGGTGCCTTTTGTGTGTGTGTGTGTGACACATGTCACGTGTCAGGTTCCTGTGGTGACCAGGCTCAGCCTTGGTCTGTATCACACAGTCCTCACGTGGCCCTTGAGCAGATGTAGGGGTGTTTTGGATTTTCAAGGTTCAGAATGTTGACTCTGGAGAGGGCCTTGTGAACATCTTGTTCTTTGATCGCGTTGAGAAAACAGAGGCCCTGGACGGTTGGAGGCCTTCCCCAGGGCCACATGGCAAAAGGTGCAGATTCAGTGTAAACAGTCAGAGCTTTTGAGTGCAGAGGGCTCTTTCCCTGATAGCTCTGGGATCACAGATCCTCAGCCTTGGGCTCCGGGGCGGGGTGGCTCAGTCGGTTAAGCGTCCAGCTTTGGTTCAGGCCACCATCTCACAGCTCATGAGTTCAGGCCGCATGTCAGGCTCTGTGCTGACAGCTCAGAGCCTGGAGCCTGTCTCAGATTCGTGTCTCTCTCTTTCTCTGCCCCTCCCTTGCTCACACTCTGTCTCTCTCTGTCTCTCTGAAAAATACATAAACATTTAAAAAACATAAACCCAGTGGAAACTAATTTGACAATAAACTATTAAAAAAAAAATAAAAAAAAAAATAAAAAAAATAAAAAACATAAACCCCCCCACAAATGCTCAACCTTTTCAGGTGACAGAAATGTATGCAGGTTCTCTTTCCACATGAACAAACATGACTGAGATCTTCCCTCTTCTTGTCCTACTTTTGACTCCTCATCAGGCCCTCAGGGAGGCCCAGGAGTATGGTTGTCGGGAGACCTGCCTCAGTTGCTGTGAGAACTGAGCGAACTGACAAGAGGTGAAGTTCCTAGCACAGCCGTGCCTCAGGGCAAGCGCTCAGTCTCCGTGAGCCGTTGGTGTCCAGAGCTCCAGGGCACGGGCGAGCGCAGGTGGCAGGGGAGGCGGCCTTGTTTTCTGTGCTTTATTACCACTCGGCCTTTGTCCCTCGGTGCCAGCGGCCTGGCTCTCTTGCCTGAGGGGGCTGCTTTCCTTTCAGAAGGCCGAGTGTAGAAGCCGGCGTCTGCTAAATTATTGTTGGATTGATTTCTGCCATCGCTCGATGAGCCCTGTGCGTGTGCATGTTTTATGCATATAATAGATAATTGATGCTGCTTAATTAAGTTTTGTGTTGCTTTCTGGAAAGCCCACCGGTGGCTCAGCTAAGCCCAACACCTGGGCCAGGGGAGGCGTCCAGCCCCGACTGTGGAGGGAGCACCCGCAGAGATTCCGGGAGGAGCTCCTCTCTCAGGAACTACTTCGCAGCAGACAGATCCCCGCTCCCTTGTTTTTTCCCTGCTTGCCAGCGTGCTGCTCACCTTTCTGGGACAGGAAGTTGTGTCAGGTGAATCCAGGGTTCACAGCTGGGAAAACCTATTGTCTTTCAGGCTCATGGTCAGGCTTTCATAGAAGACGGAGCAGACCTCTCAGGGTTGATTAGCATCACAGTCCGAGTGTTCGGAAGGCAGCGGTGTGGCGTACATGCAGAAGCGGCCCGGATTCACCTTCACAGCGCTGGGCAGTTTTCGTCATCTTGTTAATTGGACGATTTCAGATGTGCCAATTAGCCTGTGTCAGGAGCCTGCTGAAATGGGAGAGATGAGGAGTTAGGCGGTGCCATTACTGATGAGGTTTCAAAGTGCAGACATGGCTTTTCTGGGGACTTGGGGATGGATACAGGGTAAAGCTGGCAGTTCATTGTTTTTTTTCCCTCAGCTACCCTTTAAAGGAAAACAGGCAAACAGCAATCGCATTAGCTCTTGTTTGGAATTTATTAGCAAAAACCATGTCTTAGAATGCGTGCGGAATCCCTCATTTGCGTGGTCAGCCCGAACTCCTGCACCCTCTGTCCCTGTGATATCGCGTCATGGTAACACACGTGACGTCCTTATACTACATGTCACACTTACTTATTCCAGACTGTAAGCTACTTGTGGATGAGCCTGACACACCTTTTGGTGACTTACATGGGATCTTGCATATGAAATACTTAGAAATGAAATGGATGGGGCGCCTNACATGTACCCCAAAAAAGAAATGAAATGGATGATGTAACTGTCTATCATCATACAGATGCAAAAAATACTATCATTGTTTTGAAGGATTTTCAGCTGCAAAAGTTTGAAAGCCAGAAATTGTCATGGCAATGAGAAACAATGAAATCTGGCCATGTGTAGCAACATGGATGGACCTTGAGGGTGTTATGCTGAGCGAAATAAGTCAGGCAGAGAAGGACAAATATCATATGTTTGCACATATAGGAGGATTAGGAGGAACTTGACGGAGGAACAAGGGGGAGAAGAAGGGCGGAAATGGTGGGGGAAAGGGAGAGAGGCAAACCATGAGAGACTCTTGAATGCTGACAAAAACTGAGGACTGATGGATGTGGGGGGGAGGGGGGGATGGGCATGGAGGAGGACACTTGTGGGGATGAGCACTGAGTGTTATGTGGAAACTAATTTGACAATAAACTATTTGTAAAAAAAAAAAAAAAGAAATTGTAATGGATCAGACATCTCCATTTCCTGAACACTTGAGTTAAGAAATACTTCTGCTCTTAGCGATAATAGCACCTACTGTGTTCCAGACACTTTACGAGTAGCGTGTCGTGTAATTTTCACAACATCTCTGCGAGGCAGGAGTTTTTATCCTTTAAAAATTTTTAGCAGTTGGGCGCCTGAGCGGCTCAGTTGGTTGAACATCTGACTTTGGCTAAGGTCATGATCTCATGGTTCATGGGTTTGAGCCCTGCGTCAGGCTTTGTGCTGACAGCTCAGTGCCTGGAGCCTGTTTTTGATTCTGTGTCTCTTTCTCTCTCTGCCCCTCCCCTGCTTGTGCTCTGTCTCTGTCTCTTAAAAATAGAGAGGATAAGTAACTTGTCCAAAGATGCATAGCCAGGAATAGAAAGATCCGGAATTTGAAGCCATGTCTTTTCAAGTCCAGATTTCCCACTCTATACCTCTGAACATGTATCCCAGCTAACCAAGATGTTGCTCTAATATAATTTGTTTAGGGGTCAAACCGGATAATCCAAGTTTCAGGGTGTAGTTTTTGATCTGAAGTATTTGGTGTGATTAAATAATCAAATTAAGTAACTGTCAAATCCCCGTTGTTCTGGGATTTACAGATTTAAATACAATTAGAATGGATTTTCCCAAATGTTTTTTTTTTTAGGTGCTGCGAAGAGCCTTTTGTGGTAGAACTAATTTTGGTGGGTAGGACGATGAGAAATCAGGGAACATCTGAGCAGGTAAACTGACACAGAATTTCAGAACGGGCTCAGAATGATGACTTCCTTTCTGCAGCGAATTGAGTGACTAATAACTCAGGGAAATGTCAAATGGCCTTTAACGTAATGCCCCCTGCTTGGGCTTTATATTAGCAGGTGTTTATTTCACCAGACACAGGCTTTGGATTTCATTAACTCTGTGCACCTCAAGTCTTCTTGAGGTGCACAGTCACCTGAAATGTTCTTTAACACGTCCCTGTCCCTTCCTGACCTATTTTAAGTACAAAGCATGTGGAAATTCTGTTCGGGAAATACATATTGAGGAAACCATGCATTGGGAAATGGGCGCACTTAGGACTCTTATGAATGGTCCGAATGCTAAAGTTTCCTTTTTACCTTCTGACAGAAGTTACAGTTAGGAATTCTACTCCGAGAGCTAACACCCTTCTGAATGGTGAAAGAATGCATGCTTCCTCCTGAGATCAGGAACAAGGCAAGATGTTTGCTCTCACTGCTTGTGTTGAACATTGTCCTGGAAGTGCTGGCCTGGACAGTTAGGCACGAAAAAAGAAAAGAAAAGAAACAAAAGGCTTCCAGATTGTAAAGTAATAAAAAGTAGTAAGTCTCTATTTGCACATGACCTGATCTTATAGAGAGAAAATCCTAATTCCACTAAAATCTCCACTAAGAATCTGTTAGTCCTAATATGAGTTCATCAAAGCTATAGGATACAAAACTAAGTATATATCATACAAAATCAATTCTATATGTATTCTGACAGTGAATCATCCGAAAATTAAGAAAACAAGTCTGCTTATAATAATAGCATCCAAAAGAATAAAAGAGGAATAAATTTACCAGGGAAGTACAAGACTTATTCACTGTAAATTACAAAATACCATTGGAAGAAATTAAGGAAGTCCTAAACAAATGGAAAGACATCCTGAGGCACCTGGGGTGGCTCAGGTCGGTTAAGCATCCAGCTCTTGGTTTCAGCTCAGGTCACGAGCTCACAGTTGGTGAGTTCAAGCCCCACATCTGTGCAGAGCCTGCTTGGGATTGTCTCTCTGCCCCTCTCTCTGCCCTTCTCTCCCCATCCCTCACTCCCAAAATAAATAAACCTAAAGGAAAGTCTTTAAAAAAAAAAAAAAGGCATCCTGTATTAATGGATTGGAAGACTCAATAGGGTCAAGATAGCAAAGTCCCTAAATTTATCTACAGAGTCAACATAATATCTATCAAAATCCCAGCTGCCCTTTTTGCAAACATTGACGAGCTGATCTTAAAGTTCATATGGAAATGTAGAGGACCCCAAAAGAGTCTTTAAAAAGTGCGAAGAGGGGCGCCTGGGTGGCTCAGTCGGTTGAGCGTCTGACTTCGGCTCAGGTCATGATCTCACGGTTCGTGGGTTGGAGCCCTGCCTCGGGCTCTGTGCTGACAGCTCAGAGCCTGGAGCCCGTTTCAGATTCTGTGTCTCCCTCTCTTTCTGACCCTCCCCTGCTCATTCTGTCTCTCTCTCAGAAATAAATAAAACATTAAAAAAATTTTTTTTAAAAGTACAAAGATGGAGAAATCACAACTTGTTTTATTTTTTTAAATATATTTTTTAATGTTTATTCATTCTTGGGAGAAAGAGAGAGAGAGGCAGAGCATGAGTAGGGGAGGGGCAGAGAGAAAGAGGGAGACACAGAATCTGAAGCAGGCTCCAGACTCTGAGCTGCCAGCACAGAGCCTGACGTGAGGCTCAAACCCATGAACCATGAGATCATGAAACTGAACTGAAGATGGGCACTCACCTGAGTGAGCCACCCGGGTGCCCCAGAGAAATCACACTTCTTGATTTCAAAACTTATTACAAATCTACAATAATCCTGACAGTGTGGTGCTGGCATAAAAGCAGACATATAGAGATCAGTGGACTAGAACTGAGAGTCTAGAAAGAAACCTGTACATTTATGGTCTACTGATTTTTGACACAGGTACTAAGTCAGTGTAATGGGGGAAAGAATAGTCTTTTCAATAAATGATGCTGGGACGACTGGATATCCAACATAAAAAAAGAATGAATTTGGACTGTTAGCTGCTATCTGTCACATACAAAAATTAACTCAAGATGGATCCATGACCTGTATCCCAGACGTTAAACTATAAAACACTTAAACCATAGGTGTAAATCTTCATTATTTGGAGTGAGAAGTGTTTCCTAGATAGGACACCAAAAGCAGAAGCAACCAAAAAAACATAGATAATACTTCATCAAAACCAAAAGTTTTGTGCCTCAAAGGTTACCATCAAGACAATGAAGAGACAACACACAGAATAGGAAATATTTTTTTGTAGATCTGATCAGGAACTGATTTCAAGTATGTTTTAAAACACCACTTAGGGGCACCTGGGTGGCTCAGTCGGTAAGCATCTGACTTTGGCTCAGGTCATGATCTCTAGGTTCATGAGTTCGAGCCCTGCATCGGGCTCTGTCCTGACAGCTCAGAGCCTGGAGCCTCCTTCAGATTCTGTCTCCCCCTCTCTCTGCGCCTCCCATGCTCATGCTCTTTCTCTTTCTGTCTCTCAATAATAAGTAAAAACATTAAAAAATAAAAAGAAAACACTCAGTAATTAAACTACAATCCAGTTGAACATGGACAGGGACTCCAAATACACGTTTCTCCAAAGAAGGTAAACACGTGACCTATAAGCAGACACAGAAGGGCAAATCAAAGCCACAGTGAGCTATCACTTCATGCCCAGTGGGGCAACTACAGTGGAAAGATGGATAGTACAAAGTGCTGGTGAAGGTGTGCTGGTAGCAATGTAAAATGGTGCAGGTGCTTTGTAAAATGGCCTGGCAGTTCCTTAAAAGGTTAAAATACAGTTACCATACAAGCTGACAATGCTACTCCTAGGTGTATATCCAAGAGAACTGCCAGTACGTGTCAACATGAAACCTTGTACAGGGATGTTCAGGGCAGCCTTACTCATATTAGCCAAAAAGAGGAAAGGACCTAAATGTTCATCAACTCATGAGGGCATAAACAGAATGTAGGCTATCCATGCAATAGTCTAATATGTAGCCGTAAGAAGGAATGGAGTACTGATACATGCTACAATATCGCTGAACCTTGAAAACAGTAGGATAAATTACCAAAACCATGTAGTATGTTATTCCCTTCCTGTGAAATGTCCAGAACAGACACATCTGTGGAGACAGAAAGTAGATTAGTGGTTGCTTTGGACTAGGGGTGGAAGGGCTTGAGGGGAAGTGCCAAATGACTGCTAAAAAGGTCCCGGGGTTTATTTGGGGGTGGAGATGATGAAAATGTCCTAAAATTGGTTGTGGCGATCGTTGCATAGTTCTATGAATATACTAAAACCACTAAATTGTACTTTATATTATTTTTAGTTAGTTAGTTTATTTATTTATTTAGAGAGAATCCCAAGCAGGCTCTGTGCATGACCCAGTGCGGGGCTTGATCTCACAAACCGTGAGATCATGACCTGAGCCAAAATCGAGTTGGGTGTTTACCTGACTGAGCCACCCTGGTGCCCCTGAGTTGTACACTTTATTTTATTTTATTTTTTTTTTAAATTTTTTTAATGTTTTATTTATTTCTAGGAGAGAGAGAGAGAGAGAGAGAGAGAGAGACAGCGTGAGCAGGGGAGGGTCAGAGAGAGAGGGAGTCACAGACTGAAACAGGCTCCAGGCTCTGAGCTGGCAGTCAGCACAGAGCCCGACGCGGGACTCGAACCCACGAACCGCGAGATCATGACCTAAGCGAAAGTCGGACGCTCAACCGACTAAGCCACCCAGGCGCCCCCTGAGTTGTACACTAAAACAGTGAATCGTGAATTATACCTCCATGAAGCTTTTATAGAAAAAAAAGAAATCTGTTGATCTCTCTATCCATCTACTACTATTTACTATAGTAATTGACAGTCGGAAACAATTCAGCAATATTTATAAAATATAGCACATCAGTAGAATGTGACACTGTAGACTTTGACCCCTGATGCAGAATATTATCTTAGGGCATAGATAAATGATAAACCATTTATTTTGAAAAATAAGTTATCAAATAATACGATCCCAATTTTGTGGAAGAACATTTATAATTGTATGCAAAGGGAGAGGGCTGGAAGTAGCTACATCAGTTATAGTGATAGTAGTTACCTCTCGGGTGTTGAAATGACAGATAACTTTAATTTTCTCCTTGTTGCCTTGCTGTATTTCCTAGATTTTTGTACTGCTGATCATTTACTAGTTATCAGAAAAAGAAGCTCTATGTACAGTTTACAGATAATAGACTGGTTTAATACTTGAATAAAATAATAAGGAACTAAGAAGATAACCTTACATTCACCTGTTGTATTCTACAATGGTTACTATTCTCAGAATAATGACGTTCTTCCTTGCTTTGACACACAGTGTACACATAACATAAAATAGTGAACTTTGAGAGCTTAAAGATATGTATATTAGACATTGTAAGCCATTACTAAAAGTTATATGTATGTATCTCACCATGTCATAATAATTGCTCAGTTAGTAGTAGCTACATGTCTTGCAATGTTCTGAAAGGCTGTACTCATTTCTAAAACTTGGGCCATAATACATTTGTTTCCCTTGCCTCCCCTCCTCCCCCACCTTCCATGGCAAGTTGCTCTTGTGAGTGAACAGTGAAGACATGGAGCCTCTCGGGGCAGGGACGAAACCTCAGATGTTTCTCTCCCGATACAGGCACCTGCCACTTAGCATCTCTTGTGCAGCCAGTGTTCTGGGTGTGGCTCCGGGCGATACCCAGAACGGTGATTCTTCAGAGACGTCCATTCTCCGGTGATGTCTGTGTCCAGTGGCTTCTTCAGCACTATTTTGGGAGACTGTTTTGGAGCACTGGGTGGTTTTCCCCTCTGCTTTGGGAGGAAGAGACTTCTAAGCCTTTGTTTCTGTAGAATTTTACCTGACTTAACCTTCCGGTTTTCTTGCCTTCACCTTTTCCCCCTCAGATTCCAGCTTCTAGATCCTACACGTGCGAATAAACGGTGTCGAGTTAACACTGGTTAAAGGCAGAGGAGAAGCCAGCCCTGGAATGTGCTGGTGTGCCTGCCCTCCCCAGGATATTGGCACTCTCAGTATTCATGTCTCTGTTGTGTGCTGTTAAGAGGTACAAGGCAAGCTTCTGATTGGCTAAGAGCACATCTCCTCTAACCTGCCTCTTAAATTAATAAATTGTGAAAAATGCACACTTGCGAGTCCCCTGAGGTGTTCACGAGCAGCTCTGTGATTGCCGGGGGCTAGAGGTTCCAACAGTTTTTCAGATAAACTGTGCCAATATGGAGGTTTGCCTGCTAGGAAAAGAAAAACATCAGAGCCCGAGGAAGTCATGAGATATGGCATGAGTGTGAGTGTGTTATTAAGCTCCCCAAATCACATCATGTTGTTCTAAAAGCTCCATGGTTGGAGGAACATACTTTCCAAGCCTTGGAGAAAGGGAAGACTTGCGATTCCAGGTGTGAAGGATCTTTTCCTTAAATCTGCATGACTTACAACCCTGGGAGCTAACGGAGATGCACCTGCGTCGCCCTGAAGAGGGTTTCGCTCCGCAGGACCTGGAAGACCCAGGCACGTCGGGTTAGACCAGGGGCTTGCTGTCCAGGCTCTGGGTGACTCCCTGCGTCGGCTCCTGAGATAAGGACTGTGTGGTCGCCAAGTGAGTTGAAGGGTTTGGGTGGACGGTCGGCTCCGGGTGTGTCTTTCATGCCTTCGCAAGCCCTGGATGTGTGCTAGACTGCTGCTCTGGGGACAGGCTCCTTGGGATGTCATTCGCTGCGGAAACATCCCGCCCCTGCTGCCTGTGGGGGGTGTGGCCAGAGGCGCCTCCCTCAGGCTTCCCAAGAGATGCTGGGCACAGGAGAGGGGTGGGTGTGGGACCGGCCACCACCGCAGTGTCCGCCTGCGGCCCGGGTGGGAACGTGACCTAGTTCTGGGCCTCCTGGCACATTGGCATCACAACCAGCCCTTCCTTCCTCCTCTCCTCACAGCGAGAATCATTCTGCTGAGGCTTTTGGAGGCCGGAGGGCCGGTTTTAGTAACGTGCCCTTTCCTGGCTGGCTCTCATCCAGTGAATTCCGGTGAGTGTTAATGGCCGTGAGTTTGAAATTTTTATTTATAAAGAAACGGTCTCTCCTGATCCTGGTGTCCTTGTCAACTGTTACCGGTCTGAAGCCCCTTCCTTCTTGGGGAAGAGGCTGAGACCAAAGTGGTCACAAAATCTGTGGTTTTGGATTGTCATCTGTGGTCTTCTGATTTTATTTTTTATGTCTTCTGTATGGATTTCGACCAAAGGAATAGGGGTGAATTCAGTGTAAGTACCTGTAGTAGATCTCCCGGACCCCCAGTGAAAAGGTCATTCTCCCCATAGATCATTTCTATACGAGCCATGGGATGCCCTCCCTCAGCCCCCTTCCTGGCCCCTGCCGTGCAGGGTGACTAACTTTGGGAGGTGGCTGGTGGTCCTGGATGGAATTTCCTTTTGAGTCATGAGTGTGACCAGTCCACTGCTCTGGCTGCTCTGAAGGAATGAATTCGTAATGTTTATCCTATACTTGACCTTTTATAAAGCACTTGCTCTGTGTGGTCTGTTCATTTTCAAAGCTGGTGCAGAATTTTTGTAGTCCTTTTGCCGGCGATTTGTACCAAGGGGCTGAAACACTATAAAGTGGTTCAGTCTCTGATTGATTCCCTAGTGGAGGAAATTCCTCTGATAGGTGGAATGCCAGAGCCAGAAGGACTTGGGATATATACAGATTATCCTCATGTTTTACAGAGAAAAAACAAAACAAAACCCTAGCTCAGAAGGGTTAAACAATTTGCCCAGCCCCACACAACTAGTTAGGGACAGATTAGGGCCTAGTTAGGGACCCAGGCGCAAGAGCCAAATCCAAATAAGAGAGCAAAGCCAGGGCACGGAATGGCCTCCAGGGGCACTTCTGAAACTGTTTCCCTTCTCTCAGTTCCCTTATGCTGGTGTTTGTTACGGGAGAGCCAGGGCATCGAGTCTGAAGTGAAAATGACACATTAGGACACAGAAGCCCAGAGGGGTGGAGGGACTTGCCCAAGGCCACACACTTAGTGAATTGCTGATCCTGGTCCAAAATGCAGGTCCATTTATCCCCACAAGGGGCCCTGCATTCAGACCTTCTACATTCAGATCCTTCCGGCCCACTACGTCAGGTTCAGTGTGCATGAAATACGGAATGCTGTCCGTTCTTTATCTTGACTTTATGAGTCACATTGGTGGCATTCAGTTTGGGGTCACTGATGTGCTCAGAGTCTGCCACTGAGTGGGGGTGTGTGGGGTTCAAGTTCAGTTTTGGCCAGCTCTAGAGCTGATGTGTCGAGCTACCACTCTATTCTGCTAAGAGTGAAGAAACCCTTTTCTCCAGTCACAGTGTACGTAGGCATATAAGGGGAAGATTTAGCTTCGGTTTTAAGTCATATTTCTACTTGGATTCTTGTTCTCCATACAAAGTCGAATACTTTAAAGCCTGTTGGGTTGCTAGGGATAAATTGTAGGGTGCTTTCTTTGGATTAAATGGGAATCACTGTGTGGAGGAGCTTTCTAGAATACTGTCTTTGGGAATTCTGAAAGCGGTCTTACCGTTGGTAGCCCATAGAATATGAAGGCAGCTTCACCCCAGCTGGGATTGCCGGTTGCTTTTTACATTCTTAAATCTTTTGCCAATTTTCCAGATGCTTTTGGAAATTCATGCTGACCATTTTTTTTTTTCATTCCATTTTGAGTACTGAATATTTTCCTGTCACTACTTAAACTGGCATGAATAAAATATTCCTTTTCAGGATGATGATTTTCAAATGTTTTTTTTTTAAAGAAAAACAAAACATCCCAGTTGGTTAAATTTATAAGGCCTGTTAAAAGGCCCTTACAATGCCAGTGGTTGAATTTGGAGATAGGATTTGTCTTTCTATAGGCCACATAGTGTTAAGTACAGTGTCTCCTGGTAGTGGGGTACATGAAGGGTCCAGTAGAAAATAGATACATTTGAATGAATGAAATTGAATCATTGAGGACTCAGAATAGAGTTTTCCCCTCAGAACTCTCTGGATACCTGTATGAAATTTATGGGATAGTTGCTGTCATTAACAACAATATAGGTAAAAATGAGGATTGATTAAAAACAGTATAAACAGTAAGTATAAGATATCCCATTGTTTTCTTCCTTCATTTGATAAATTGTCGTTTAGTTCTTACTAAGTGTAAGGTCTTGTGCTAGGTTCTTTGAGAAACAGAAAAATATATACTTAAGGAGCTTACAGTGTCAAGAAGAAGAAAACTTACAAGCCTAGTAACTCTAATAAAACTTAGAGAAGTAATAAATTTCACAAGAAAGCGAACTTAAACAAAGCCTTTTGCGTATATTATCTGCATTTATCTGCATAACCACAGTGAGATAGCCTCAGAGATCTTAATTTTCTGACCCAGAGACATTGAGCCCGTAAGTGGCAGAGCTGGGCTCCCTCAACTGACCAGACAGTCCTCTGCCTTCCATCCCTGGGCAGAGATGAATGTTCTTTGAGTTCAGAAGTGGAGATAGTAATTCTTGGTTGGGGAGATGTGGTGATGCTAGAACGTGAGCCCAACCTTGAAGCATGGGGAGGATGTCCAACTTTGGAGGTGCACCAGGCCAGAGGCATCATGGAGGGAGATGGCAGGGTGGATGTCAAGGGTGGGGTTCAGTTTGCTGGAATCATCAGGAAATAAGGTTACAGAGGCAGGTAAGGGAGAGGCGCGTGGGTGGCTCAGTTGGTTGGGCGTCCGGCTTTAGCTCAGGTCATGATCTCACGGTTTGGGGGTTTTAGCCCCGCATGGGGCTCTCTGCTGTCAGCACAGAGCCCACTTTGGATCCTCTGTCTCCTCCTCTTTCTGCCCCTTTCCTGCTTGCCTGCTCTTTCTCAAAAATAAATGAACATTAAAAAAAATTTAAAAACCCCATAAAGGTAGGTGGGGGGGCGGATGTTCAGATCATGATTAGTTTTGTTGTTTTAAGGTTTAATTATTTTAAAATATTTTTTTAATGCTTATTAACTTTTTGAGAGAGAGAGCACGCAAGCATGAGTAAGGGAGGGGGAGAGAGAGAGAGAGAGACAGACAGACAGACAGACAGACAGACAGACAGACAGACAGACAGACAGAATCTGAAGGAGGTTCCGTTCCAGGCTCTGCACTATCAGCACAGAACTCGAAGTGGGGCTCAAAGCCACGAACTGTGAGATCATGACCTAGCTGAAGTCAGACCCTTAACCGATTGAGCCACCCAGATGCTCCTAAGGTTTATGTATTTTGAGAGAGAGAGAGAGAGAGAGAGAGAGAAAGAACAAAGACAAGTGGTGGGGGGGAGAGAGAATCCCAAGCAGGCTCTGCACTGTCGGTGTGGAGCCGGATGTAGGGCTCAATCCCATGAACTGTGAGATCATGACCTTAGCTGAAATCAAGTCAGTGGCTTAACCAGTTGAGGTTAAGATGCTCCAGATCATGATGAATATCGAAGTCTAGGCAAAATTGTTTTTTTAATTTGAGCTGAAGCTATTGGAATATCATATTCTAAAGTTAGAACATTAGAAGCCGACCTCAGTGTCTTGCGTGGGGGGATTGGGGAGGAGAGCTCTGGGAAGGAGAGCTGGAGGTTGGTGTGGTGGTCCCAGCGAGAGGGCTGAGCTAGTGTGGTGGGGGCAGCAGTGCAGGGGGGCAGGGGGTGAGCCTTGCTGGTGCCTAGTAGCCATCTCACCTGGGAGCTGGGAGCAGCAGGGTTGGTGTTGGCACTGCCCCAAATGAGTTTCCCATGACAGCACGGTGCCCCTTCAGTCTGACCTGGGTGTAACTGGTGGTTACTTCTTTATGGTACATACAGTGGTTAAATAGCTTTCTTTAAAAACAATGCTTTCTGTCACATTTTGTTCTAAGTGCTTTACAACTCACTCAGGTACTCTTCATGACTACCTCTTAAGGTAGGCTATGAGTATTATTCCCATTTTACAGATGAGACCATGAAGGCTGGCTCTAGGACCTGTTCTCTCAACCACTACTTTGGTGTTAATGGCACACGTGGTAACTCAAATTTTAGCGTCTCTCCCTGAATCCTGACTCTCTTCCCTTCCTAAGATAAAAAAGGTTACCTATCCAATGGATACGTAATCTATATAGTAGAAGCAACAAGAATGAGATTTGTCACGAGGGTTTTTACACAAAATTGGATGAGAATTGCTGACCCGGGAGAATGAGAGCTTTTTTGAGTGAGGATGACGGAAGAGACTATCTGCTCACAAAATTCTGGCCCTGCCTCCTTAGTGCACAAGTAGGGAGAGAGATGGGTTGGCGGGGGGAGGGGGGGAGCGCGGCGGTGGGGAAAGACCAGTGGCTGACAGGGACTGTTAAGACAGGGCTAGAGTCCAAGGCCTGGTATCGAGTGTAGTCAGGAATGTTCTGTTGCATTTGGGGAGGGTTCATGGAAGAGCATGGGGGAGCCCACCTTTCAGGCTCCTTAGATGGAGGCCCCAGTGGGCTTTGGTGGAGGAGGGGATGCGGGAGGCCAGCACCACAGCCCCAGGGGCTCTGCCACTACAGGGGCTCCTCTTCCACTGCTGCTGTCCCCTCGTACTCACTCGATGTCTTCCTCGTCTTCCTCTGTTCCTCCTGTGGGTTTAAGAACTTTGGGAACCATTCCCCAAATTATTATTTTTCTGATGAGGGTATGGAGGAGTTTTGCTTTGTTTCCTTCCTTCCTACCTTCCTTCCTTCCTCTTTTCAGCAAGCCAATATTTTCTTTCTAAAGCTCTGCCGTATATTTCAAGCAGGTGCCAATGGTCACCTACCACACTAGCACCAGGTTGTGGTGTAGGCAGCAAACACCATCTGGTCATCAGCAGACCCGGCCAGGGAGGTACACTGGGGTGGCTGTGCCTTGCTGCTGGAACTGATAGCTTCCTGTTTCAGCACATCTACCTCCATCTTGCCTTCTAAGTCCCAGATCTTTTTTTTTTTTTTTTTTTAAATGTTTTTATTTATTTCTAGGAGAGAGAGAGAGACAGCGTGAGCAGGGGAGGGTCAGAGAGAGAGGGAGTCACAGACTGAAACAGGCTCCAGGCTCTGAGCTGGCTGTCAGCACAGAGCCCGACGCGGGGCTCGAACCCACGAACCGCGAGATCATGACCTAAGCGAAAGTCGGACGCTTAACCGACTAAGCCACCCAGGCGCCCCGTCCCAGATCTTGATGCCGGGGCCCGTGGCAGCACAGAGCCAGTATCGGTCAGGGCATGAATGATGCCCCCACCATCTGGTATGTAAAGTGCCTGCCTTCGCTGAGGTCCCACAGCATGGCCTGGCATTGTCCCCTCCAGAAGCACAGAGGGATCTGTTTGGAGAGACAGTCTCCGTGTTCAAGGAGCCCGTGTGGCTGACGTGATCGGTCTTCAGCTTCTAGTTGGCCAGGCTCCCTACCTTGGCCAGCTCGTCCCAGCCATTGGAGACACTGATGGGATTGCTGCTATCGGGTGAAAAGTGGATGCAAGACACCGCTTCCGATGGCTCTCATCCTGGACAGTGTATTTGCATACACCCAGAGTCTTCCACAGCTCGATGCTTTTATCTCAGGAGCCAAAGACACTTTGGTGGTTGTAGGAGGAGAAAGCCATGCTCAGCACACCCTTGGTATATCCTACAAATCTGTGCGTGGTGGTACCCGTTGTGAGATCCCAGAGACAAAGCGTTCCATCAGGACAAACTGGCCACCTGAGGAGATGAGCACATCGCTGACAGAGCAGGAGGGACCCCAGGAGCCCACTGTGAGGTGCCATCGCCGGTCTCATCCCTGGTCAGCTTCCACTTGATGACGGTGTCTTCTTGAGAGGTGGACAGTATCATGTCTGGGACCTGGGGAGCAGTGGCCATCTGAGTCACCCAGCTGTTGTGACCCTTGAGGGTGCCACGAAGTGTCATCTGCTCAGTCATGGCAGCAGAGAGTGTGGTGTCGCCGTAGCGATGGAGGAGCTGGATAGCTCAGAGAGAACTGCATAGGAAGAGAGAGAGAAGGCCGCCGTCTGAACCGAGGAGTTTTCAGTATCAAAGCTTACATCCAATGACAGGGTTTTCAAATTCTCTGTCCCCAAACCAATTTCCATAAGCATCTACTGCTACCGGGGCGGGGGAGGAGGGAAGATAAGAGCAGCTCTCATGGGAGAAAACCCCTTTCCTGAGAGGCTCCCTGTGGGGGAAGGGCTAATGTGGACCTGTCTTCTCATGGTTTGGGTGGTCTCATCACCTCTGCTTCCATCGAGGCCTGACCTGAGCAGATCCCTGACATTGTGTTAAATGAGCACTTGAGATCTTGCTTGAGTTCAGAGCAGCAGTTGTGTTTATTCTCCTTGTTCCCTTGGCTGGTCCCTCCGGGCTGGGCCTGGCCTTCTGCAGCTGTCGCTGACTTGGCTCAGAAGTTCAAGGTCCCCATAGGCTCCCTGCTGGCGCTGCCCACAGGGTGGGCTGCTTGCTTGGTGCACTGGTGTCCCGTTGCCTGCTGTTCCTGGGATTTGGGCTTTTAACTCCAATGTCATCGCCAGGAATGGAATTATAGGGCCCAGGAAGAAGCAGGTTTTCTGTCACATCTCCACATACGGCCTGCAGCTGTGTTTGTGTGATCTTAAGACAATTTCTCTCTCCTCTTAACCGTGCCCCATCGGCTGACCCAGCTCATCTGCCGCCATCGGTAATCTCAGTTTTAATTAATCTTTCAAAGAAACAGATTAAGTTGATTGCTGCACACGCTGAGTTTGGGTGTACGCACCTTTCAGCTGCCTTCCAGAAGTGATTAAGAGAAGAATTTTTATATGAGCTTTTATGCCCAGTTAAGATTATTTTTGGATCTTGTCTCAATGGTTTATTTCCATCATGTGCCTGTTTTTAACAGAGGAACTGAAAATGAGGAGCGGGGCTGGTTTCTGTCTCCCTGTGGGTGTTCTTTGCAATCAGACATCCTGCTCTGATCTGTGCTCCTGTGTGCCTTGTCGGCTGTCTTCCAAGGAGCCTTCCCCAGGTGGCCTTGCTCAGTCACCAGCAGGGCTACTCAGGATGCTTCTAGTCCTGCCTTGTCCTTCCCCACGAAGCTTTCCCAAATAGACCATCTATCCCTGACCCACTCCAGCCAAGGTTCATGGGCACTGCACCGTGGATGTAACTAGCACAGAATGTGACAGATGGGACTGTAAAATGTTATCTGTCATTCATCTTCCTGAGGGCACCGGCCATCTCTGTGTCCCCAGGACCCAAGGTAGTGTCTGGAACACCAGGAGGTGTTCAATGAGTATTTTGTTTTGTTTTTTGAATGAGTGGCTCTCCTATCAGCATGTGGAAAAGTTGACACTTTGATGCTAGTGCTCAGAGTCAAGGTAGAAAAAATGCCGGCCTGTAGCTATGTTTTGCTTGGCCTGCATGCTGTTTAAAAAATTTCTGAGCCAACGTGTTTTTTTTAAAAAAAGATAAACTGTACATAGAAAAATCTAGATTTCCAGCTTCTCTTGCAAAATGTTAAGCCCCACCACATCAGGCTGGGACCGAAGGGCCAGCTTGCCTTGGAGGGAGGGGCTGTCTTCCGCCTTTGGCTCACCTAATCCCTAAAATAGTTTTGTAAAGCCATCTATCCCATCACACACTTTGTGTTGATAGCTAACATTTTTCATCGTAATTTAAGAGCTGCAAAGGATGTTATTTCTAGCTTATTGTAAATATCGACATCTTTAAATAAAACTTTACATCATTCTGTTAAATATAACCAGTGGAATCTAAATCCCGCAGAGACCTGATACTCATCATCACCCATTTCAAAAGTACTTGAATTGACTCTTCTTTAACCATTGGATTTTCTACTTCATTCTCTTTCTTTTTTTCTGAATTTATAGTCTATCCCCACAGAACATTATCTTTGGGTGTTATATTTGTCCTTGCAAAAATATGTATATATGTTTACATTAAATTTCCTAGGCTGTTAAGGTCTAACCATTAAAAAGTTCTTGTATTTACTTATTGTGGTTGATTACTATTACACGTTTGAACAATCAAAGTCTACAAATTTAGGTAAATACATTAGTGGGAGAATATAAAATTTGCTTGGAAACACGCCTCCTAACAAAATGTATGCAGCCCTTTGTGTTTTTGTAATTGTTTTCTGTATCCATGGATGAATATTACTTATTGCTGAGTAAGAAAGTTCACCATTAGTTCATTTCTGTTTTTGTGGCTTAACAGATGTAAGCACAAAGAAACCATATAAAACCGAATAAGTATATGGGACCAGGAGTTGGGAGAGCCCTGCATTTTTGGGAACTGTTTCCGAGTTCCCAAACTGGCATCCTGCTGGCATCCATGGTCAGTGGCTATTATTTCCTTCCTTTTCAGAAGGCAGGGAGCACGCCTGGGTGGTGTATTGGAATTGGCATGGGGGTCGGGTGGGATGCTCCCCAACCAGACGTGTGTCTCTTGCAGGCTCACTGGCAAGAAGGAGAGGGAAGTGTCCCCCAGTACCTTCCAGAGGATAACAGATGAAGGTCATCCCTAGACCGTATCTCCATAAGGACAAGAACACACCATGGCTTAGTTCTGTGCAGCCCCCCACAACACCCAACCTAGCCTGAGTCATGTTTTTAAAGTACATAAACTACAATCAGTCCTTCTGATTCCCAGATTCTGTATTTCATTTTTTTAATTTAAAACAAATTTTTTTTTTTTTACTGTTGATTCATTTTTTTAGAGACAGAGACAGAGCATGAGCAGGGGAGGGGCAGAGAGAGAGGGAGACACAGAATCCAAAGCAGGCTCCAGGCTCTGAGCTGTCACCACAGAGCATGCGGGGCTCGAAGCCACGAACTGTGAGATCATGACCTGAGCCGAACTCTGGCGCTTAACTGACTGAGCCACCCATGCGCCCCCCAGTTTCTGTATTTTCTAATTCACCTGCTCACTAAAATGTATTTGTTACCCCCAAACAAGGGTTGAGATTCTTTTTGTGGTCATTTGGGGCCATGAGCAGAGCAGTGAAAAATTTGTGTTGCTGAATGCACATGTTGTCGGCTGAGGCTGGCAAGGCCATGTGCAGCCTTCTCATTTCAGCAGTCCCACTATGAGCAAATGTCCTTTCCATGGCCTACTTAGTGCCATGTTTTTCACATCTTTGTGCTTTTCGTTAGTGATATCATTGTCGGGAGCGGCCCCCAAGCACCGTGCTGAAGTGTCCTGTAGCGTTCCTAGATGAAAGAAGTCTGGGATGTGCCTTTGGGAGCAAAGACAAGTACTGGACAAGCTTGTTCAGGCATGAGTATGGTGCTGTTGGCTGTGTTTCATGTTAATGAACCAGAAATATATATTAAATCGGGTGTCTTTAAACACACACAAAACAAGGTTGTGTATGGATTGGTTGACAAAAACGATGTGGCCAAAAGGAGCCCAGTGGTGTTATTTCCCTTGGGAGCAATGGTTTAAGTACTTGCAAATCCACTGTGCATGGTGATTTTATAGTACGTGACCCCTGTGGATAATGAGAATCACCCCGACCCACAATTTTTCAACTTTACGATGGTGCAAAGGTGGTATGCATTCAGTAGAAACCGTACTTGGAATGTTGAACTTGGATCTTGCCCTGGGCTAGTGACATGTGGTCAGTCCCCTCTCAGATGCTGGGCTGTGAGCTGCGGCTCCCAGGCAGCCAGCAGTCAGGGGCAGACAACCCACCCACTGACACTCATTCTGCACCCATCGCCCATGCTGTTCTTCGATTTCGGGAAAGTCCTCGATACATTACATATTGTATTGACCTTGACAGTAGTCAACACCATATTATCATATAGGCTTTGTGCGAGAGGATTTTGCCCACCTGGAGGCTGGTGGGAGTGTTGTGGCCACATTGAAGGCTGGCCAGGCTAAGCCATGATGATCAGTTGGTCAAATGTATTAAATGAATTTTCAACTTAACCACATTTCCAGCTGAGAATGGGTTTATTGGGATGTAACCCCATCATCAGTCAGGAAAGATCTGTCATTTGCACATGGATATTATGGCTTTAGAAATTAAAGTACAAATTTCAGGGTAATATGTAGGTCGGCAGGTTTTTTCATTCAGAATATGAAGTATGTTATGTTATGTTATGTTATGTTATTTTTTACAACTTAGTCTTTTAAAGCCTTTCCCTAACTGGATGGCATTCATTCGTGAGTCTTTAGGGTTTATCGATAGGGGTAATGTTCTAATGCTGGTAGATGCCTTTGCTACTTGGACTTGACTGTGAACTTGTTTGGACGGTGCACTTGAAGTCTGAGAGTCAGACGTAGGGCTGAGTGAGGAGAACAGCATCTGAGTTACTCTTTTATTATTCCACTGAAGCTTCTATGACTGGAAGATAAAAGAGCTCAGAGAAGAAGCCTGGAGTTTGGAAGCTGCACCAATCTCCTAGTTTATATTCAGAGCCATCATTTATTCGCTGATTTCACATACGCTTAAACTGTTTTTTTTTTTTTTAATAGCCGCTTGTCCCACAAGCACTAATCCCAACTAAATAGTATATGAGATGTAATTGTTGTGGTTTTGAGAAACTTATATTCTGAGGAACAGAGTGTATTTTAAGATGTGACTTCATCTTTCCGGAATCCCCACTTGAGGGCTTTGCGTTTCAGTGGACGGGGACTCACAGCCTTCACCCTGGGTATGACATAGGCATTCAGGAAGTATGTGTTCCTTACTTAATCTCTGGTGCTCCATCTGGGACAGATCTCCGATCCAAGAATACCTCTCCTCTCCTCACCTCTCCCCTTAAGGGAATGTTTTATAAGCTCAAATCAGATTCCAAGACTGGTTTTCACCTCAATAAATTATAAAGCTAACGGTTTCCTTTCCTTCCCACATAGATTGTTTCATTCATGTTTGTTTAATCAGTAGATATTGCAGAGCCCCTGCTTTGTGTCTGGGCCTGGGCCACTGAGTCTTGGGGGTGTAAAGACAGCTAGTCTGCAGCCCAGGGAAAAGGAGCCCACTTTGTGTGGCAAGAAGAATCTGTGTTCCAGTGTGGAAAGGCTGGCAGGGAAGGTTCCTGAGATGAGCTTCAGAAGGGGTTGGTTGTGTCTGAGTTTGCCTGAGAGAGTCAGGGAAGGCTTCCTGGAAGAGGTGGTGCACAATCTGAGTCTTGAGGGATGGCGAGGAGTTTACCAGCTAAGTAAGGGAGAGAGGGCTTCCTAGCAGATGCTCCCATTCTGGTTCTACTATCCAGAGGATGAAAGAGCACAGGGCGTTGGGGCAAGAATAGGGGAGAGTGGTAGGAGAAGATGCTGGAAAGGGAGTTGTGGTTTCAAGGATTTTTTATGCCACACTTAGTAGTTTGGAATTTATCCTGAAGGTGAGGGAATTAGAGAGGAGCCTTTTTGTGCATTTGAAAGCCCACCTTGGAGCTATAGTTGGGAAGTTTTTTTTGAGAGACAGAGAGAGACAGAGCATGAGTGGGGGAGAAGCAGAGAGAGAGGGAGACACAGAATCTGAAGTAGGCTTCAGGCTCCGAGCTGTCAGCACAGAGCCTGATGCGGGGCTCAAACCCATGAACCATAAGATCATGACCTGAGCTGAAGTCAGACGCTTAACCGACTGAGTCACCCAGGTCACCCCACCCAGGAGGTTTAAGGCAGGTGTCAAGGGAGCCAGCAGATTGCTCTTGGGTTCATGGAGGGGATCTGGGGATGAGGTGAGAGTATGGGAGCTGGGAGGGGTACGGGAAGACGGGACAGACAGAAGGCATGCCTGTTCTTTGGGGTCATTTTAGATTTGGGACCATCCAAGAAAGAAGGGCTAAGAGGGTTCATGCCTGGGCAGCTGGGTAAATGATGGTGCCTCTACTGAGAAGACATCTGGGAGCAGGTCCGTGGGTGGAAGGGAAGGGCTTCTGAGTACGCGGAATTGCCTTGTGGTCTCCAAGTAGAGATACCCAGTGTATAGGTGAATAGATTCATCATTACAACATAAATAGAGCTCCAGGGTTATATCCCTGAAACAGGGTTTTGTTTTATTTTATTTTTGTCTTATTTGCTTGTTTTCGCCTTCATTACCTACTTGAATAATTTATGTTGATCTGTTTTTTTGGCAGAAAAACAGCAGGGAACAAAATGTGATGCCATGGTCTGAACACACCAGTGTGGGCATATGAAACCAGATACAGTGGAAGGCTGTGGGCTGGTTTTCAAGGGACTGGGGACAGGCTGTCACCTGCCTGCCCTCCTGTGTTCACATCTGCCCTGTGGAATTGCACAGCGGCTAAGAACACCGATTGTGGGTGCAGGTAGACCTCATTTATCTCATTACTGCCGAGTTCACCCTTTGTGCAAGTCCCTGCTCTGTGTCTAAACCTCTTTCTTGCACGGTGATAACAGAGCCCACTTTATTTGTGAGGATTAAACGAGATAATTGATGCTGTTTCTCAGCCCAGTTCCTGGCATAGTGAGCCCTCGAAAAGATTGTATCTCAAAATAATTACACGAACAGATCTTATATAATGGCTCTACATTCACAGCCAGGCATAACACAGGAATTCAGGTTTGGTTTTCTACGAGGTTTCATTTCTCAGTTGTGAAAGGATGCACTGTAGAATTCCTGTCAGGAGATCTTACTATTAGTGCATTTTTTGGGTGTTATGTGGAAACCAACTTGACAATAAACTATAAAAGAAAAAAAAATGATCTGTGGGGTGCCTGGGTGGCTCAATCAGCTAAGTATCTGACTTCGGTTCAGGTCATGATCTCATGGTTCATAAGTTCGAGCCCACATCGGGCTCTCTGCTGCCGCTGCAGAACCCGCTTGAGATCCTCTGTCTCCCTCTTTCTCTGCCCCTCCCCTAGGCACTCTCTCTCAAAAATAAATAAAAAAAATTTTTTTGACCTGCAAAAAAGCTCCATGTACTTTAAAATCGTAGTCTGTTAATAATGAAATGGTTCATTTGTGAATATTCATAAATGAATGATTGAAATGAAAATAAGCTATACTATATAATGCTTTGAACCTCAAAGTTTTACCCATACGTCATCTGAACGGCTCCTCTGATACAGGTCTCACAGTAGAGCTGGATGTTTCTGGCAATGATGCGATGATGCCAAGGCCAGGGTGACTCACTTAGGTGATGGTACTAGAGCCACCTTTCTTGTGCTTTGGAAAGAAAAGGATCCGAGAGAAAGGAAGTGAATATTTAGTTGCTAAAGCTTTTTGAAGAGGTAGAAATTGACGAAGCAACTGCTCATTGAGCAAATTCAGACCATTTCTTACTCTCTCCAGAAAATATACAGTGGCATCTAATTCTTTCTGGAAATATGGCACCCTTTATAAATAAATACGCCTTTAATTAGTTGAAAAGCTATAAACAAGTCTAGGGAAGCCACAAGAGAAAGCTATTTGTTACTGTTAATTATGTATTAGGGCTACGCTAAGAATGGGTTATTCCTGGTATGAATGACTTCCCTGTGAAACAATCATAGAACTTTAGAACACAAGGGAACTTGAAGATTACCTTTGAATCACAAGGAACAAGGAAACTGTGTTTTTGAAGTGCTAATTCATTTCATTTTTGTTTTTCTTAGTTAAGGACAGACCTAGCTGCCGGCGAGGGCTTCTCCTCCACTAGCTGTCAACCACGGCCACTGCCTGCTGAGTTGACATAATTCTAGTCCAAAGTAAACACATTTTAGCCTGTGCCATCACGTTGTGGGCAAACGTGTGCTTCCTTTCGGCCCTTTCGAAATACTGAAAATATCCCTGGTGCTCCCCTTATTCCCTTTGGGGACATCCGCAGCTGCCAGCTGGTTTTGCAGACCTCAGGAGTTTAAATCACTTGCCCAGGTCAGAAACACAGGGACTTTGTAAGGCACTACATTGTATCCAGTGCAGATAGAGCTTGAGAGAGCTGTAGGGCATACCACGTTCATGTTCATGTTCAGGAGGAAGGCCGGCAATGAATGGGCAGGGCAGCTGCCCTGTTTGCTTAGAGCGTCTGTGTATTGACTCTCAAGCCCACTGTCCTGAGCAGCTATCTGAAGCAAATTAGTCACAGTCTGTCCGATAGAAACAGAGGACAGGGAGCACCAGTTTTCGTGGCTCAGTACCCCTGGCAGGTCAGAACCTCCAGTAAAACCTCATTCCTGGAGAACTCCATCCATTTGGAGTAGCAAGTCACAGCCAACAGGGGTAGGCAGGAGTTTGTTCAAGCAAGTATCTATGAAAAAGAAGTTTTCTAAGCAAATGGATTGTATTAACACAGACGTGGTCGTGTTATTTAACCACTTAGCTTTAATATTTGTGTGTGTAGTTGAGTGTTCATTATAAGTAATTCTTATTAGGACCAGGAAGACTCCTGTGTAGCAGTACTCAGCTGCTTTTTAAAAGTTGTTGATGAATTTCAAAGCATTTAAACTTCATTCCTCTATGGATTAAAAACATTTTTTTAAGTTTATTTTTGAGAGAGAGACGGAGCGCTGTCAGGAGGAGAGGCAGGGAGAGAGGGAGACACAGAATCCCAAGTGGGCTCCAGGCTTTGAGCCATCAGCACAGAGCCTGACGCGGGGCTTGAACCCATGAACCATAAGAGCATGACCTGAGAGCAAGTTGGACACTTAACCCACTGAGCCACCCAGGTGCCCCACGGATGTTTTTAAAAAATTTTTATTTATTCTGGGGAGAGTGCAGGCGGGGTAGGGGCAGAGTAAGAGGGACAGAGGATCCAAAGCAGGCTCTGTGCTGACAGGCTATCAGCAGTGAGTGTCTGACTTGTTTGCATAGCGCCACCAAGAGGAAGTGGCACAGAGGGGGCGCCCAGTGCTTGTCAAATGTATCACTGAATGTGTGACTCAGTACAGTGACCCTGGGATTGTGGTCTAACTGGCTGGGAAAAAGTAACACATTGTGTTTCTTAGTGGGGGGCATGCACTGTTGGTGCCGTGGCTGAGATGATTCCTCTTGCCTGGTGCATCTCGGGACATTCAGCATCCCTGACATCCATCCACGAAAGGACAGTAGCACCTACCCCGCTGAGACAGATCACCACGCCTCACTCGCTTCCAGATACCCCCTGCGGGAGCAGTGCCGTCCCTGGTTAGGGACCACCACTTCCCCCCAGACACCAAAGCACATTACAGATATTCGAAAGTTAAATGTAAAAAAAGAAATAATAATGTAAGTAGAAGAAAATATGTTAATACCTGGCAAAAGGATGTAAAACATTTAAACTATTGGGTTTCTGCAAAATCATGCTTCCTTTTTTTTTTTAAATTTTTAATGTTTTTACTTTTGAGAGCCAGAGAATGAGTGGGGGGAGGGGCAGAGAGAGAGGGAGTCACAGAATCCAGAGCAGGCTCCAGGCTCTGAGCTGTCAGCACAGAGTCTGATGTGGGGCTTGAACTCATGAACTGTGAGATCATGACCTGAGCCAAAGTCGGATGCTTAACCGACTGAGCCACCTAGGTGCCCCCCAAATCATGCTTTCTAATTCTACTGGGGCCTCCCCCATTGTGTCATGTTTTTACTTCTAATTGCCTGTTAGATTTTCTCCTGGGATGTTCTAGTCCTTTTTCATACTGCTTGTTCTCAATTTTCTCTGCCTTTTTGCAGGGGACTGAGGCCAGCCAGAGTGACTTGTCGTGACCTCACCTCTTCAAACCTCAAAGTCTCTCCTTCTTTCTAAGGAAGACTCCTTCTGCTGGGGCCTCATCTCTACCATTTTCCATTTGTCTTCTCCACTCTTTCTTTTAAAAAAAATTTTTTTAATGTTTTATTTGTTTCTGAGAGAGAGAGAGAAAGACAGCATGAGCAGGGGAGGGTCAGAGAGAGAAGGAGACACAGAATCCCAAACAGGCTCCAGGCTTTGAGCTGGCTATCAGCACAGAGACCAACACGGGGCTCGAACCCATGACCTGTGAGATCATGACCTGAGCCAAAGTCGGACGCTTAACCGACAGAGCTACCCGGGCGCCCCAACTTCTCCACTCTTTCTATGTTGCCTGTCAACCTTCTCAGATGTCCTGAAGTTCTAAAATAAATCTTTAACATCCAAATTCCTGCACTACCATCTACTAGCCTATCTCAGTCCTTAGGTTTGTGTCTAAACCCCTCAATAAATTCTGTGTAGCCTGATGGAAAGGTCATGGGTCCTGGGGGAGGGGTAGTCCAGAGTCGGGGCCAGCCTTTTTGGCCTCTCTGAGCCTGAGTTCCATGGGAGAGTAATGCCAACCATGGAAGGAAAGGTCCCCTTGAGTGCTTGATCTAAAATACAGGTGGGGTCACATCATTGTTCCAGCCTGGGATCCTTCAGGAGCATGCCATTGCCAGTGAGCAAGAATCTCAGCCGATCGTATAAGGCCTTGTTGGTTTTTGCACATTTTCTTTTCTCAGCATTCTCTCCCTCTAGCTTCAAATCTCAGTCCCACTGAACTGTTGATCATACCATCCTCACCCCCTGAGAGGGAAGAGCCCCCAGCCCTGTCTGCTTTGCTAGTGCCTGTCTGGGTCTTTTCTGACTGGCTGCCTGCCTCCGGCCCTCTCCTTCCCCCCACAGTTGACTCCTGTTCATTATTTAAAAAAAATTTTTTAATGTTTTATTTATTTCTAGGAGAGAGAGAGAGACAGCGTGAGCAAGGGAGGGTCAGAGAGAGAGGGAGTCACAGACTGAAACAGGCTCCAGGCTCTGAGCTGGCAGTCAGCACAGAGCCCGACACGGGGCTCGAACCCACAAACCGCGAGATCATGACCTAAGCGAAAGTCGGACGCTTAACCGACTAAGCCACCCAGGCGCCCCTCCCGTTCATTATTTTAGAGTAAGCCCTTTTTCTGGAAGTTTCCTGGAGACCCCTCTCCCTTATTGCTGCACCTGTACATTGTATCACAGTGGGCTGTGGGGGAGTATCCGGTGCCTCCCACTAGCCTGTGAGTGGCCTCCTGAGCAAGGACGAGGTGCTTCAGGCAGTGGTAAGGGGTTGGTGAAGAAATCGTTGGTTGAATGAATGTCCAGTCTGGGAGGAGACGTGACCCATTGCTTCCAGCTGTGGTAGGAGTTGACAAAATCATCCAAATAGGCGATTTTCTTGAGCACTTTACCACAGTCATGCTTTTCCCCAAACAAATCTTCTGGGGAAAATAAAAACAGAATTCTTTCCCAGGGACATGGTTTGCTGCCTCTCTAATTTTCTCATGCCCTGTTTGAAACCCGGCCACTACTATTCCAGGTTTACATGTGGCACAGTCAACTCCCTTTACTTGTGAAAACGTACGAACCAAAGACAGGTGCCCCATCAGACCTTGTCCTGAGAATTGTTCATATCCAGGGCAGACTGGGGTGCTGGGTCAGGTGGGTGTGGCATGTGGTGATGTGGGAAGACTTGGGTGACTCAGGAGCTTAGATATGTGAAGAGCTCTCTTTCTTTTTTTTACGTTTATTTATTTAAATTCAAGTTAGTTAGCATACAGTGTAGTATTGGTTTGTGGAGTAGAACCCAGTGAATCATCTCTTACATCTGACACCCAGTGTTCTCCCAACAAGTGCCCTCCTCAATGCCTGTCACCCATTTAGCCCATCCCCCACCCACTTTCCCTCCAGTAATCCTCACTTTGTCATCTGGATTTAAGAGTATCTTATGGTATCTGTCCTTCTCTGCCTGACTTATTTCGCTCAGCATAACGCCCTCGAGTTCCATCCATGTTGCTGCACATGGCCAGATTTCATTGTTTCTCATTGCCATGTAGTATTCCATCGTATAGATAAACCACATCTTCTTGATCCATTCATCATTTGTTGGATATTTAGGCTCTTTCCATGTTTTAGCTATTGTGGAGAGTGCTGCTATGAACATTGGGGTACATGTGTCCCTATGCATCAGCACTCCTGTATCCCTTGAGTAAATACCTAGCAGTGCTATTGCTGGGCCATAGGGGAGTTCTATTGTTCATTTTTTGAGGAACCTCCACACTGTTTTCCAGAGGGGCTGCACCAGTTTACATTCCCACCAACAGTGTAGGAGGGTGCCCATTTCTCCACATCCTCGCCAGCATCTGTAGTCTCCTGATTTGTTCATTTTAGCCACTCTGACCGGCGTGAGGTGGTATCTCAGTGTGGTTTTGATTTCCCTGATGATGAGTGACATTGAGCATCGTTTCATGTGTCTGTTGGCCATCTGGATGTCTTCTTTGGAACAGGAGAAAACAGAGGACCATAGGGGAGGGGAAGGGGAAAAAATAGTTAAGGAGAGGGAGGGAGACAAACCATAAGAGATTCTTAAATACTGAGAACAAACTGAGGGTTGATGGGGGGGTGGGGGAGGGGGAAATGGGTCATGGGCATGGAGAAGAGCACTTGTTGGGATGAGCACTGGGTGCTATATGGAAACCAACTTGGCAATAAATTATATTAAAAAATAAATAAAATTGAATGTAAATTTAAAAAAATCTCTTATGGTTTGCATCCCTGTTTTTTATCTTATTTTTCTTTCTTTTCCCCTATGTTCATCTGTTTTGTTTCTTAAATTTCACATATGAGTGAAGTCATAATGATATTTGTCTTCCTCTGACTGACTTATTTCATTTAGTATAATGCTTTCCAGTTCCACCCATTGTGTGTGTGTGTGTGCATGTGTGTGTGTACGTGTGTGCGTGTGTGCATGTGTGTGCGCATGTGTGCATGCCCAACACACAGTTGACAGACGCTTGGGGTCTTTCCATGCTTTGGCCATTGTTGATAGCACTGCTGTAAACATTGGGGTGCATGTGCCCCTTTAAATCAGCATTTTTGTATCCTTTGGATAAATACCTAGTAGTGCAGTGGCTGGGCTGTAGGATAGTTCTATTTTTAATTTTTTGAGGAACCTCCACACTGTTTTCCAGAGCGGCGGCACCAATTTGCATTCCCACCAGCAGTGCAAAAGGGTTCCTCTTTCTCCACATCCTCGCCAACATCTGTTGTTGCCTGAGTTGTTCTTTTTAACCATTCTGACAGGTGTGAGGTGGTATCTCATTGTGGTTTTGATTTGCATTCCCCTGATGATGAGTGATGTTGATCTTTTCATGTGTCTGTTAGCCATCTGTATGTCTCCTCTGTAAAAGTGTCTATTCATGTCTTCTGAAGGGCTCTCCTTCTTGACTCAGATATCACACATAGTACATATTCCAATGCTGTACTTGGCCACCGGTGTTCTGGGCTCATTCTTTTCAAGTAACATAGGCTATTTTTCTCTTTTATGATTTTTGTCCCTTTCTTGCTGTTTTCATTCCTGATTTACTTTATTTCCTCGTTTATACATGAGTATTTAGCACCTTTCCTGGGCAGACATGGGGGAGTCAAACGAGTCAGACACCCATGGCCCTGCCTCTGTGTATTTGGTCTTCACACCCCATGGGTTCCACCAGGAGAACTGGGCCATAGACTAGGAATGGACTCAAAGAAATAAACCAGTTATGCTCCTGATGCTGCTGCAATAGAGACAAAGGGGAAAGAAGAGAGAACGCTGTTTTCCAAAGGGTGCTCAGGAAGCTTTCTTGTGGCATTTGAGCTCTTTTTTTTTTTTCTTAAAAACGGTCTTATTAGGCACAAATACAATTCAGAGGCCATCCAATTAACCCATTTAAAGTGTACTATTCGGTGGTTTTTAGTATAGTATTCTCCTTCAGTTGTGGATACGTGTATAGACACAGATCTCACTGTTGGCCATTTTAACCATTTTTAAGTGCACAGTTCAGTGGCGGTAATTACATTAAAAATGTCACAGCAGCCATCACCATCTAGTTCCAAAACTTCATCATCCCAAACAGAAACTCTGTAACCATTGAGTGGTAACTTGCCAGATTTCCCTCCCCGGGCTCTTAGTAACCTCTGATCTACTAAATGCCTCTATGAATTTGCCCATCCTGTGTACTTCATGTCAGTGGAATCCTACCATATTTTCCCTTCTGTGCCTGACTTATCTCACTCAGCGTAAATATCTTCATATTTCATCTGTCGAGTAGCAGGTGCCAGAACTTTCCCTTTCTATGGCTGCATAATAGTGTCTATATACCACATTTCGTCTATCCATGTCACTTGAAATCATGACGCATGCTTTGTATTTTCTTAGGGATTCCCCATAATTCTCATCAGATTAATTCGCCTGCCATGTTGCTAGTAAATATTTCTGGATTGCATTGACTAACAATTCCCAACAGGGTGATGGTAGCGACAAGCCAGAAATGCCGTTTCCTGGTGTGAACGTGTGTAACTATGTATCTTTTCTTGGGTGTGTATATTTTGTGCCTCTCATGAGGGAAGCCATCCAGCTAATAAGCATGTCTGGAGAAGATAATATGCGGGGTCAGGGTTGAATTGCAAAACCTTGGAGCAAGTGCCCCTACTCCATGCTCCAGAGGTATTTAAAAGAAAAGCCAGTTCCTCTGAAGCTTGATATCATCCCAATTTACTCTTTCAGTCTGCTCAAAACAGATTTATATCTGTCTCCTTATAATAAATGTGTCTCACGGGGCTGGAGAAACACATAGGGGACAAAAAATGTACCTTTCTGGCAGGCTGCTCCCCAGGGAAAATGAATTGATAAATCTTTTTTGTTGTCGGTTTCACAAATCAAAGGAGGACACATGGAGTACTGTGACACAGTGGGGCAAATAAATAATGTGTTTGATGACAGATATTAGTTCTCTCCAGCTGCAGCGACACACATTTAATAGGTGGCCTGAGGTAAAGCAATTCTAGATTAGGGACGGCTTGGGGGCCTAGCCTTTGCTGAGTCTCAGTTTCTCCTTGGAAGATATTCTTTCCTTTGCCCTTTTATATTGCTTATTTTTAACCCATCTCTGCAGATCTTCTCAGTGCTTTTGCTCTTCTTCGGCTTTGTGTTCATTACCAAAGGTGGTGGCTCATAATGATTTGTTGTAGTGACCACTGCGTGTGTGTGACATTTCTAGAGTGCTCGTGGTGAACCTTGGCTCTTTTCTTCGTCTGTGAGGCATGTGCTAAAAAATCCAGTGTGTTCATTCATTACTAGGCTTTGAGCCTCCCTCATGGGCTCCCCTGACATTATCTCATTGAACGTTGACTCATGGAGTATTTATTTGGGCCAGTCTGGGTGTGAGTAACCGCCTCTGGGACAAGATGACCTCGGCTAGCTCTTATTCCATGGGCCTCTCTAAGCCTTGACTTGTACACTGTGGGTCTGTGAGTAGAATATTGTAAATGTTTCCTAAATTGTAGTGATCATCTAACCTGGTTTCTTAGGCTCACTGTTGATAATAGCTACAAAGACAGGAGTCAAAATCGTGCCTCCAATATGAAGGCTAGAATGTCTGCTGATGTCTTTTGATCAGTCTTGTTTGAGGTTTGAGTCCATCAGAGTGGCTGGTGTCTCTGGTGGCAGTGATGTTTGGTGAGAGAAACAAAGTAGGAGACTGGAGTCCAGGGGGCTACTAATTCAGATATGTTCCTTCCCCGCCAGTTTACAACAAAAGGGGCTTTTCTGGCATCGTGACCCTCATCCCCTGGTATTTCCCAGGGCTCCGGCTCTGGAGCAAGCTTGAGCCATGGAGGGCTCTGGATGGGAGGACCAGGGGGGGAAGAGGTTGTTTCCCCAGCCAGCTCTGATGCGCTCGCTGCTCCTCCTCACAGCCACAAAAGAAAGTCAAATGGGTGTCTATTAAAAATGAAACCACTTATAAGTTGTAGCAGATGCCTAGGTTGAGTGTCACAGAAATGGGCCAGGATAAAGTGGGGGTGTTCAGCACTGAATTTTCCAGTTTGTTTGTTTTTGTGTTTTTGTCTTTCCCTTAGATGAGTCACTCGCTCGTCTGTGTTTGGCCTTCCTGGCTTCTTTCTGTCCCTGGAAAGAGTTCCTGAACATCTTCTTGCCGCTCGTTTTTACTTGACTCATGACAGGTTCTTGCTCACACTGGATTGGGTTGCAGGGGTGGGTTCTGCCCGTAGCGAGGCAAGGCACAGCCCTTTGTGCCAAGTGCAGCAGCTCCTATGGGGGCCAGGCCCCTCCTTCTTGTGGGGCCTTGTGGTCTTGATGGTGCAGAGGAATGCCTGCATCTCTTTGCAGATGGGAGGTTTACTGAAGTGCTGGGGAGAAATCACCCACCTACTTTGGCAGAGGTAAGGGCTGGCCTTGCTGAGATGTGGGGGGACCCAGAAAAATCAAAGGAAGCACGTGATGGTGTCCAGGGACCCTCTGGGGTCACTGGAGTGTGCTCAAGCTGCTCTGGAGACCTTCTGGAGAATTGCCAAGAACCTCTGTAATATTCTGCACGTGTAGCATATCATGACCACGCTCTCAGCCCATTTGGGAAATCACAAATTGGGGGGAATTGTACCGTGCTAGGCAGTCTTCTTGGGCTGCATTCCAAGGGGAAGAATGGAGGTTCACTCCTTCAAAAACAAAAAAACTCAAGAGCAAGTTCAAAATGCTCAAGGTGGCTAACTTACCCTTGCCAAGCCTCAGGTCCCCCACATCTGCCACATGGGATGATAGTATCTGTCCCTAGGCCAGCCTCACAGGGTTGCTGGGTTCAATCAAAATAAAAATGAGATTGTGAATTTGAATGTTACCTTATTGACATGTTAGGTGGTGTAAGTGTTGTTTGATCATGGTGATGGTGATGGTGATGACAGCTCTGTCCAGAAGGTCTTGGCACTGTGTGTTTGAGGAAGTTGCTGGTCATTTGCTGGTGTTTACGGATCTCGAATCCCTGCATACGGGTAGTTCTGATTCAGATGTTCTGTTCCATTTTCATACCATGCATTTCACATCAAAACTGTGCCATTGTTTGGGGGGAAAATACGGTGTTTACACAGAGTTTGGAGATGAGAAACCTGGTTCTGTCAGTCTTGAATCAGGCTCATTGGTCTTCCTTCCCAGTCCTGAAATGCGTATGATTTGGGTTATACTACTGGTCTTTAAACTTTAGCTGGCACCAGGATCCTGTGGAGGGCTGGCTAAATTCGAGGCGTTAGCCCCAGAGCTGCTTGGGGATAGAGAGTTTGCATTTCTGACAAGTTCCCAGATGATGCCAGTGCTCTGGTCTGAGGCGCACGCTTTGCGACCACTGTGCTGTACCACGTGGACCACTTTGTCTTGATGCTAGTTCATTACAGAGTTTTCCCTGGTGTGCAGGAACGAGAGGGAAAAAAGATATGGGGTTTCTAGATATTTTAGAAGTCTAGGAGGTATCACATGGAAAAGATAATCCTCTTTTTCCTTGAAATCTTATCTTTCCTATTTTCTGATGTTCACTCTTCTCCCTTTTAAGAGATGATGGGTACTGTCTCCGGGGTTTGAATGTACCGACCTTAGTGGAAAAGGTCACAGTTGGTGATGGTAAATCCCATTCCCTGATTTTGGGGAAAATATTGCCGCTCTCTGAAAGCCAGAAGTCTGAGGACCATTGTTTAATAAGTGTGTAGTTTAGTTCCTTTCTTGAAAAATTTTCTGCTTTTGAATGGGAGGTAGGGGGAATGGAGTAAGAGACATGGTTTCTCAGTTTGGCTAAGTCTTAAGCTGTTTTATTTTCTGATGATAATCATTGTGATAAACTTTCTCTGTTTTGCAAGAACACTGTGCCTTGAAGCAAACGCGCTGTACAAAGAAGACAGCAGCCTGTGCACAGTGATATAAATTAGTTGTGACGCGTTTTATCTGAAACACTCCTTTTCCCTCTGTGGTTTCAGAAATAGCTGGGGAGAGTGACAGACACAAGGACCCTGGCTAGAGTTTTTTATCCAACATTTTATCTGTTGTGCCTCATGGTCTTGTAGCTGGTAGGAGATGTTAAATTTTGTACAGGCAGCTTGCGTTTTTTTGAACGTTTTTGAGCTTTCTCAAGCCTCGCTATTTGGAAAAAATCTAACACAGACGCCCACTTGTAGGCTTCTTTCTGGACATGTTCTGATAAGCTCTCACCGTTATTTTGGGGTATTTTAGGGAAAGTGTTGAGGACAGTTTAGCAACTTTTCCCCATTAATTTGAATTTGGATAATTTTCTTGAAAAATCCTCTTTCTTGGTCACAGTATCCTAATGTTTTGTGTCAATTTGCTGGATGCATGATTACTTTAATTCTGTACTTGGCTTTACCTGTGAAGATGTACTCTTAGTTGACGCTTTTCAGATCTTGCTTGATGGCCAAATTCAGTTCACATTCAAGAAGTAAATTAGGGAGAATTGGTTTCTCTCTTTCTCCTTTTTTTTTTTTTTTTTTTTTTNTCTCTTTTTTTCCTTTTTTTTTTTTTTTTTTTTTTTTGTTTTCAAAAGGTTCCCTTTAACATTCCTTTTGAATTTCTGTTGGAAAAAGAAATCTAGTTGACCCTCTTTGATTTTCTCCTGTGATTTTCTCTTATTTCCTTGTTTGATCACGTTATCGCCCCAATTTTTAAAAAAAGTGTTTATCTGTTTTGAGAGAGAGAGAACCGTGCATAGGAATGAGTGGGAGAGGAGCAGAAGGAGAGAGAGAGAGAGAGAGAGAGAGAGAGAATCCCAAGCAGGCTTCAACTCCGCACAGAGCCCCAGTTCGGGGCTCAGTCTCATGACTGTGAGATCACAACCTGAGCTGGAATCAAGAGTCACATGCTTAACTGACTGAACCACCCAGGTGCCCCCATTACCTTCCCAATTTTTGGATTTTGCCCTGCCATCCTTGTCTGTCTCATTATAACCTGAAGACCACCATCCTTAGCTTATTAACTTGCCCTTTACTAAAAAAAATTTTTTAATGTTAATTTATTCTTAGGAGATAGAGTGTGAGCAGGGGGAGGGTGGAGAGAGAGGAATCTGAAGCAGAATCTGAAGCAGGCTCCAGGCTCTGAGCTGTCAGCACAGAGCCCAATGCGGGGCTCGAACCCATGAACCCCGAGATCATGACCGGAACCGAAGTCAGATGCTCAACTGACTGAGCCACCCAGGCTCCCCTAACTTCCCCTTTCTTAGAGAATGGTGCTGCATGCTTCCCAGGCTTTTCTAGGCTGTTCATATCATTTGACATTTGTGTGATTTTTCCTTTCAAAAATAAAGTTCCTTATGAAGTCAGCTAACCATGTATTTTAGTATCTGGATTGTATGTTGGTGAAACACATTTTTTTCTGTAACTATTTATATTTTCTAAAAACTGTTTTTCCTAAGCATTCTATGTTCATGACTGTTTATCAAGGTCCGATTGACTTCGCACATTTTGCTTCATGATTCCAAACTCAGTGCTGAGAAATAACCTCCCTGTTTGAGCAGATTGAAATCATGGTTATTTGTTTCCCTTGAAAGATTGGCATTTGTGGGGTGAGAGCATTTATTAATATACGATTGTGGCTGTTCTTGTGTGGAGACCCATGCAATTGAGCAGACAGCTTTACTATTCAGGTTTAAAAATCTTCTTGGTTTTTAGTGTCTTCATGGTTTTCTCCTTCGGAAATACAGGATAGTCCCTTAAAAATATCAGTATCAAACATACTAATGGAGAGGTCTCTGCAAATGTCATTTGAAATGGAAACATTTAGTTTGGATTTAACTTTTTATGGAATTATTCATGTGATACCCTTTGCATTTGCTGAGATTTTGTATTATTAATAGAATAGATACATCAGCACTTTGCGGTGTATATAAGACTTTGCTTGTTTTTCCTGTCTTGATTGCTGGTTGCACATAAAATTCGGAGAAGGAAAAATTATGTAGCACAGCGAGGAAGGGTGTTGGTGGAATGACTCAAGGCTGCTGAGTCCTGTTTCTCCTTGTGTTATAGCCCTCTGGCCGGAGGGCTTCATTTCTAAGCTGTCTGGATGGGGCTCGATAATCCCAGCCCGGGATATGGAGCTGCCTTGGGAGGAAAACCCCACACGGTTTGGTGGGGACATAGTAAAGGTGCAAAGGCTTCGTGTGCAGGTGGGAGTAGCTCTGGGCACCAGAGGGAGGGTTTTGACTAGTACTTGGCGGTGCAAAGAGCTGGAAACCGTGGCCACACTCAGCGTCCTGGTTTTTCCAGGGTGAGCGGGATCCTCTCTGCCTGTGCGCTTTGCTGCCCTTCTGGTCCCGATCCTTCCCTTCTTTTTCCCTCCTTATTCTTTCATCCGCCCCTACTCCAGCCTCCCAGCTTTCCGACCATGTTCTGCCGGGAATGAGCCTCATCAGGGGGTGTGTCCATGTGGTGTGTTGGTGGGTCCCCTAGAAGCCTTCAATTGTGGGACATGCTGAGCCCGTGGGCTTCTGTGTTACTGCAGTGCTGTTGGGCTTCTACAAGCACGCTGCTCGGGCATGGGTCCTAGTTCAGGTGCGTGATGTTGGATGAGTACTTGAGCTCTTGAAGCCTCTGTGATCTCATCTGCGAAATGGGGATAGTGCCAGCACTGGTCTCACAGGACAGTCCATGGAGAGAGCTTATTCGCACAGTGCTGGCATAGAGTAAGTTTTCAAAAAAAATAGTAGCTATTAATTGCCCAAACAGGATGTTGGATCATGACCTTCTGAATTTTCTTCCATTCAGTGTGTGTGAGTGTGTGTGTGTGTGTGTGTGTGTATGTGTGTGTGTGTGCGTACATGAGAGAGAGAGAGAATAGCACAACTGCTTTATGGACTCTGGGGGGTGTTTCAATGTCTCTCTTTGAAGAGAGCCTGGAACATTTTGGGGGTGTCATCGTGCCAGAGAAAATAGGTTCCAAAGAAAGAAAACAGAGGCGGGATCTCTTGCAGAGCAGGAGGTGAACATTCAGCCAGGGGGGTTGCTCGGAAGGTGGCCCTGGGACCCAGGCTNTTTCCCCGGGGGGGGGGGGATGGGGGCAGTGGCCTGGGAGCCAGGGTCAGACCACAGCGAAGTGCAGACCTCTCCTGATGTTTGCTCTGCCTCACGGCTCCTGCGGGAACGAGGCCAGGGCAGGCCCGCAGCTGGCTAATCCTGGTGAGCGTGAGAGGGAGTTGCCCAGAGATCTCTGACGTGGGGGCCCCACTCCAGCACTGCAGTCAGGTGGTAATTGGGCAGCTGCGTTCTCTTTCACAGAAGCCCTTCCAGCCAACCGGGCCCTCCATGTGACTGACCCGTCGCAGGGTGAGCAGGAATGGATAAGCAACCCCAGGGTGTCAGAGCAGAGTATACTGCTTGGTGTCCAAGGCAATGTTTAGACCAGTCCTTGCCTGCAGAGAGCTCTCAGTTTAGTGGGCCAGGTGAGGAATTGTTATTCTCAATTGTATTACACTTACTATATAGCTTTAAACCTGATTTTTTTCTTCCAATATTATATATGGAGCAGTCTACCATGAATTATATAGTTGTTTGCAAGTATGCTTTTCAATGGCTTTTTAATATCTCCTTGTCTGGATGTGTCTTATTTTATTTCCTTTTTTTTTTTTTTTTTTTAACTATTATACATTATATGCAGGGGACATCCTTGTGCATACATTTCACAATCCTGATTATTTTCTTTTTTTTTTTAATCTCCTGGTTTTGATAAAAATTTTTTCAGTGTTTGCTTTGGCAATGCATATACTCGTGTTGATATATTTTTTCAGCTTTATCGATGGCAGATAAAGTGGGAAGATATTTAAGGTGTATGTGGTGATGATATGATATTTGTAGATTGTGAAAAACCTCCTCCATCCAGTGAATATCTGTCACAGATTTACATTTTTTTGGTGAGAACATTTAAGTTTTATTCTCTTGGAAAATTTCAGTGATATAATACAGTGTTATCACCTACCATCTTCATGTTATACTTTAGATCCTCTGACTGTATTCTTCTAGCTGAAAGTTTGGACCCTTTTCTGAATCTCCTCCTCTCTCCTGTACACCCCCCCCCCCCCCGACCCTGGTAACAACCATTCTGCTTTCTGTTTCTATGAGTTTGACTTTTATTTTTAAAAGATTCCTCATATAAGTAATACCATACAATATTTATCTTTCTCTGTCTGACTTATTTCACACAGCGCAATGCCCTGAAGTTCCGTCCATGTGGTTGAAAATGTCAGGATGCCCTTTGTCAGAGCTGAGTAATATTCCATTTTATTTACGTTTAATCCACATTTTCTTTATCCATTCTTCCACTGACAGACACTTAGGCTGTTTCCATATCTTGGCTCTTGCAAATACTGCTGCCATGAACATGGGTCTTGTGATAGATTCTGAGAAAAGAAATAAAGTTAAAAGATGTATTTTTGTTTTTAGGGCTTACACAATGCCATCATGGTTCCTAGAAAGATTTTTACTAATTTCCACTCCTACTGCTACTACTAATGAGCATGTCCATCATATCACATCCTTGCAAGTGATTATCATTAGTTTTTATTTCATCTTTTGCTAATTTGAAAGTCCAAAATGCAAGCTTTTAAGAAACTAATCAAGGTGTTATAAGAAAACACTTGATGTTCAGTCGCATTAAAATCCTAATTGTTGCATTTGCGGAGAGTTTCAGACCCCCCCTCCCCCAACTTGGGTAGAAGATGGGGAATGACTGTCCACCTTTACTGAGAGGTATCTACAGGTGTACTGTGGATGGCGGACTTCTGAGGTTGGGGTATGGTGAAGGCATTGTTCACATGAAACTTTTGAGCAATTGCCCAGTTCTGTTTTGCTCTACTTTTGTGAGTGAATGAACTTCTCTCTTTGAGTTTTAAAATTTTTTTTAACATTTATTTATTGTTTTGAGAGACAGAGCATGAGAGGGGGAGGGGCAGAAAGCAAGAGAGAGGAAGCAGGCTCCAGGCTCTGGCTAGCTGTCAGCACACAGCCCGATATGGGGCTCAAACCTATGAACCGCAAGATCGATGACCTGAGCCAAAGTTGGATGCTGAACCGACTGAGTCACCCAGGTGCCCCTCTCTGTCCCTTTTTTGACATAAAATTTAGAAAGGTCCCTGAGAATCATGCATGTCCATTTCAGGCCTCATCATCCCAAATATATGGAAGTCCATTTGGCTTTGTAAAACCCTGGGGACGGGAGATCTCATAAACATTATGATTTTTCTTATAAAGTATTTTCTTCAAAACTTGGCAGACATGATCACATCAATATCTACCACTTCACCCTCCCTCCACTTAAAACAAAAAAGGCAAAATTGAGAAAATTAAGCCCAGTGAGGTGAGGTTTGCTAGCCTGAAGCTTCTTACTGGAGGTCCTAAGAATAGAACCGGATTATTCCAACACCCACTGGCTTTGGGCAGGAACATTTTCCAGGTTACTGTGAAAAATGGGAAAATCCAGTAGACACCCTGAGCCAAGTCCTGTTTCTTGACTTTTCCACAGGCTTTATGAACAGCATACAGGGCACACATTGGAAATGAGTCAGACCCATGGTTTTCCAGGAGCATAAAGCACTGTGCATGGAAAGCAAGCTCCCCCTTGGGCCTCGCTGGATCCTGAATGAAGCCAGAAAGTGATTCAGCCTTAGATCAAAAGAGAAAACACACATAGACACATACACACGCACAGACACTGAAAAGCAAAAAGAGTTCCCATTATTTCGAGGTTGCAGAAAATACAAATATTGGAAACACTGTTTTTTCAGCTTCTAAGGATTTCATTTTATATATTAGGGTTTTACGTAAGATTTTCATCACAGCTGTTCATCTGGAGCATGATTCCAGGTTGAATCTACTTTCAAAATGACTTTAGTAACTAAATTGAATTTTTTTTTATTTTTTTATTTTTTTTTTATTTCTAGGAGAGAGAGAGAAAGACAGCGTGAGCAGGGGAGGTCAGAGAGAGAGGGAGTCACAGACTGAAACAGGCTTCAGGCTCTGAGCTGACAGTCAGCACAGACCCCGACGCGGGGCCCGAACCCACGAACCACGAGATCATGACCTAAGCGAAAGTCAGACGCTTAACCGACTAAGCCACCCAGGCGCCCCTAAATTGAATTTTTAAAAGTGTTAATAAAAGACGAAGAACTGAATATAATAGTTTTTTTTCAGGCTTTGTGAAAAATCACAACTAGGCAACTTTTCAAAACTTGGTACTTTTGGGATAGAGATAGTGGATGCATGATATAATAGCCCTTTTAATATTTTACTTTGATGGACCACTTTGAATGAATGGACATGTATAATTATTATTTTTAAAGAATTTTTAATGTTTATTTATTTTTGAGAGATTTTGAGAGAGGGGCAGAGAGAGAGGGAGACACAGAATCTGAAGCAGGCTCCAGGCTCTGAGCTGTCAGCACAGAGCCGGACGCAGGGCTCAGACCCACGAACTGTGAGATCACGACCTGAGTTGAAGTCAGATGCTTAACCAGTGGAGCCACCCAGGCACCCCTGTATAATTATTTTTATTATTTTATGAATTATATTTGTTTTCATAACTCCAACGAGGCCTTATTGGCAATGGATTTTCTGGATTAGGTAAAATTTTGAGGTAACTGAGGTTTGCTAGTAATGAACCTTTTGTGTGGAACTTTCTGGTGGAAATCTTGGTCAAATATATTTTTCTGAGTTTGGAAAAATGCAACATCCCAGACCGTTTGCAGTTTCTGGTTATTCGAAGAACGTCTCCCTTGCAAAAGGGTCATCGTGTAATCTGGGACGGCTGAAGGTTCAGTAGGATACTGTGTGCCCTACAGCAGCTCTGTTAAAGCCAATGCCTGCCAGAGATACTTCTACTTTTATAAAGTAAAGAGTCAGGTGTAATTTTTTCCATTCCAGGCTCACTCATGTTGTTATCTAGGACAACCGAGGAGTCCGGCACTCTGGTCATCAGACCACAAAGAGGCTGGAGATGTGCAGACAGGCTCGTTACTGCCTCACTATGGCGTCTGCCCCGTCTAAAAGAAATAAGCGTATTGCTGTCCTTTATGCCTATGGTGGTCCCCCTTGCCAGTTCGATCTGGCCACTCAGGGTCCTTGCAGACTTTATTTTACAGTCTCCAGTCTTCTATCTCTTAGGAGGCAGGAGGCCCTGGAAAGCATCATGATTTCCAGTGAACCAAGCCTATCCACCTGCCTCTGGAATTCCAAGGCCAGGCAAGTATAGACTCCAGGTGTGTGGGCCTGGTGTCCTTCCCATTTACACTTTCAAGTGTAGGGAGAACCTTCTCTCAAGTGGGAATTGGCCTGGGCTTTGCTCTCTGAGCTTAGTGAGACGAGTAAAATTCTATTTAATAAAGCCCTTTGCTTATATGACTGATACTGAGGGTCAGAGCTTTGTGGCCAGAGCTTGTCATCAGGATCGGGGGTGCTTGAAACCCCTGGTGTTCCCTAGCCAACAGTATAACCCAGTATAACCAGTACAGCCAAACCATTGCCTCCATTTCCGGATGATCCGTGCCTTATTTCACTGTCCATTTTTAAGCCAGAGCCATATTGTCTGTGTTCTTTTTGATAGTCCCAATCATGCCCTTGTGGGTTTTTTTTTAATTTCTAATTTTTATTTTTTTATTCCTTTGAGGCTGGGCATTCAGGAAGCATTTTTACCCTTCACATTTGGTAGATCCACCATTCTCTCTTTGCTCCAACCACTAACAGATACCGAGGGGCAAATAAATCTGTTGGTAAGTCGTCTCTCAGGACAGATTTTAGTTGCGTCTAAGAAGAGGGACAGAGAATGGAGTGTTTCCTTCCCCTGGTTACTCTTGATTTTCAGCGTCTGTTGGTAATGACATAATTACACAACGATCAAAAAATAACTCAGCAGCTCTGACTAGCAAGTGCCCCGTGTCCGTGAGCATTACTGCATAATAACAGGTATTAGGAGGGGACGCACTTCCCTGGATGTGAATAGCTGCTGTATTTCAAGCTCCAGCATGCCATTGGCACGTCCAACCAAAACGGAAGGGAAACTAGGAGATTAAAAAAAAAAAAAAGGACTTAACAGATAAGTGGAAAATAGTATTCTGGCTTACGTTTTCCCAGCCTGAGCTTTCTTTAGGAAAAGTATATATATGTAATGATTTTGTTTGTAAAAATTTAACACAGTCTTGTCTGTTTCTTTTGAGGGAGATGTTGCTTATGTACATTGAGCTCCTGCTTCTATCTAGAAAGGAAGGGTGACTTTATGGTACAGAACAATGGAGGAAATGGGGATTTATGCACCTTCCTTGTACTTTCAGGCATTTGAAAGTTTCCTCTTTTACTTCCCATGCACCTCATCTAATATTATGAGCAACCACTTAACTGTATAAAAAAAAAAAACTCCCTGAAATTGTACCTGTGACAAATTCTGTTCCGTCTGGCCGCTGAGTAAGGTGCTCTGACATGAATACTCAGGTACACAGCACCTCTGTTGATCTGAAAGTGTCTGTGGCAGAAACGGACTCCTCTTGCCAGTCAGATGGAAGCCAGCTCGAAGTGATAGCTTGAGTGTCCCAGATTTGGATAGGAGACCTTTCCCTTCAGATTTGTTCAGACAGGCGTGAATGTTTTATCCTGATTAATTTGGTTATTTTAGGGGTTGGCTTCTGTGGAGCCGAAATCAAGAAAAAGACCCTGAATGGTGCATGTTTGAATTTAGAAATGGCTTTTGCTGTGACTTTATGTCTGTTACAACGTTTGTGTCTGTTCAAGTATGTCCACCACCTTCTCGTTCAAAGTCTTGACCCGTCTTGTTCAGTGTCCCCCCCACAACCCCAGACAGATGACACCCTCAAGGCCAGATGTCTTGCCCAATTTGCTTCTTCGTCACCTCACTTCTGCACTCACTGCAGCCTGTATCCCCTGGCCTCCATGGGGACTTCTCTAGGTCACTGCCACCTGCTCCAGGGCCATTTTCATTATCACATGTATGCTGCTAAGTTCCATGTCCTGGTTTCCAGCCCCAGTCTCCTTCCTGTGCCATTGCCCCTATATTCAGTGGCTCTCTGGATGTTCCTAAATGATGATCTCCGTCCATCCCCCTGAAGTCCCCACAGGGTCCTTCATCTCCCATCTCCCAGGGGCCAACATCCTCCTCTACCCACCCCTGCCTGGCATCCAGTTAAGAACTGGACTCTTTCCTCTACCTCTCATCTCTCCTACTATCCCCAGTTTCTAATCACTTTGTCCCTCATTGTCAAGTTCAATTTTAATCTCTTGAATTTGTTTGTTAACAGTGAGTCACTGCCACCTTCCATATGCAGAGAACCCTCACCATCTCTTTCCTGAATTTCTCCAATCACATCTTCTCTGCTCGCGGTCTTCTTCTTCAGTTTTGGCACCTCTCCAGCTTACTGTCCATGAGGGCCCCGAGTGATTTTCCTGAAGCACAGATCTGATGGCCACTCCTCTGCTCTAGCCCTATCAGGGACATCCCACTGCCCACAAAGTGATGTATGTGGACTGACCGTTTGTCTGGTGTGTCTTCTTTCCCAGTGTAGACATGTCTCTCTTCACGTCCCCTGTTTGGATGATAAACTGTATGGTCTCCCAACTTTATAAGGACTTTTGAGGGGTGCCACCCACCCCTAGCCTCCTCTCCTCTGTCATTCTGGTCCCATTCCTCGTCAGCTGTGCTGAACTCCTAGGTCTGTGCTAGTTTCTCTCTTCCACCTCTGGCCTTTACACATGCAGGTCCATCCACCTGGAGTCTGATCCCTTCCCCCTTCCCCCTTCCCCTGGCAGGCCCCCGAACTTCACCTTGGCCTCTGCTTTGATTTCATTTCTCCCAGGAACCCCTCCCCCTGCTCTGTCCTCCTCCCTAGACAGGATGCCCCCTCCTGTCTGCTCCCCCAGCACCTGCACTCAGCCCTGGACACAGCCTATTGCTTTGCCTTTCATTGTGCGTGCTTCCTCCTCCCCACAGCTGGATTCTCATCTCCTCGAGGGCCAAGGGCTTTCTGTTGGTCCCTGCTCTCTCTCAAGGTTTGCCCAGCACCTGCCAGTATCAACAAGCATTGATAAATACTGTTTCACCAGTGAAGTAAAGGGCAGGATTAATGTAGGGTTCCTCCCAATTAAGAAACTGTAATGTCTCAGCCATCCAGACTCTTACGTGGTGAAAGGAAGCCTTTAAAACCCTTTAAAGCACTGGGAACAGTTTTGATTGAGTCCCTGGAAACACTGGGGAGACAGATCAGAAAATTCTCATCCTGCTGTTAAATTATTCAGGCTCACGGTGATGGTGCCAGAGAGCAGGCCAAGTCAGGTATGTGTCGCCTCTTCAGCTACCTTTAGCTGGTCCTGGCAGTATTTTACAGTCTACTCTGCAGCACCCCGTTCATGATAAGCTGTTGTTTGAGCAGTACAACGACTCCTCTTTAGTGAGACATTTGTGAGCTCGGGAATAGTTGCACCAGATATAGAGTCAACCCACTGTCACCAGGAAGGCACCTCCCATTGCTTGCCGGGCTGCTGTGTTTTTGCCGTAGAGGGTTCTTAAGATAGCTGGGCAGCCCTCGTGTTTCAGACGGGGTCCAGTAGGACAGGAAACTCACTCCGGCCGGTTCCGGTGAAGAGAATTTACTAGAGGGGCTCATGACAGAAGGGCAGGCAGGGTGAAGGATGTCAGCGATAGCCGCTTGGGCGCCCAGGACTAGTGCCACCCCTGAGCACAAGGACAAGGGGACGAGTCCAGTGAGCCATGGAAAATGGCGCCAGGGCGAACCACGGCTTGGGGACACAGCCATTGCTGGAACCCTGGACTGAAACATGGAGGGAACAGAGAGGAAATACTCTGACCTGTCTGTCTCCTCTTGGCCTCTCTGCTCTTCTGACGGGCCCCCTCTACTGGCCAACCCAAAGCCAGAGGGCCCTGGTGATGCCGTCAGCAGCTCGGCCTCCGGGACACAGAGCAGGACACTGGAGGGTGGAAGATCGATTTGGCAGGGCAGGGAATAACCAGCCCTGATAGCCCTCCCTCCGGCCATCCTGGAGGCTGAAACGTTCCCTTTCATTTGATGTCATCCCTTTTTCTCTGTGGGAGATGTCAAAGGACTGCAAATAATTTTCTAGCTTCATGGAACTTACCCTTCCTTGACAGGAAAGCGCTGAATCGGGCCTGACCTGCTGCAGGCACATACCTATGAAAGATGCTTACCTCACAATTTCTTCTCAGCACGATTTTTTTCCTTATCCCACCTTCAAAATCCTGCCTGTATAATCCCTAAAGGGGTCCACTTCTCCTTTATTTTGCTCCCCCTCAGTTCGACCCTCTCAACAGGAGCCAGTGCATTCTTAGGGAAGGGCAGGTGGATCCAAGCACCCTGTGCCCATGTCACCTTCCTGCCACAGGCGGGGTACATCCCGGCTCTCTTGCTTGGGCCGAGAGAGGCCAGATGTGGAGGCCTCTGTGTCCCTCTCATTTCCCTGCAGTCACACTGACGTCTCTGAGCTCCCCAGGCCTTTCTCGCCTGGCCCTCTGTCCCTGTCTCTGCCTCCCCGTCTTCTTTGTCTGCTGGGCTGGCTTCTCATTCTTCAGCTGCAGTTTACCTGTCACCCCATCAGGGACTTCTTTCCTGACCACCGAAAGTCAGGATGGCCCCTCGGCCCCTCCCCCGCCCCCTTCTCCCTCCTGTAATCCTGGTGACTATCCACCCATCTGGGTGGTGTGCCCACTGGGGGCCTGGGGCTTCGCCTCTGGGGAATCCCCGGGCTGTGTGAGAGTGTATGCCGGTTCCCATTAATATAATTGAATGTACTGGTTTAACAGCCAGTGGGCCCCAGGGCTGAGCGATCACAGCTCTTAGAACAGGCACCCCCAGCCCCGCCCAGTCTGGGCGTCCCTTGTGTAATGGCGGGCGGGTCAGCCGCTGCTTTTGTTTTGTCTCCCACATGCTGTCCTGCTTGCTCCTTCCTCTTGTGTTGCCCAACCTCTGACTTTCTGGCCTCATTTTCGCGGCTGTGCGTTATGATGAGGACGCACACATGGCCCTGCACAGCCTCTTGCTGCTCTCTCTCGGGGGGGAGTCCACAGTGAAATCCCTTATCACTTGGGGGTCCTGGTCTTTGAGAATTTGCAAGCGCTTAGATGGCACAAGCTGGTGTTGCCCTTTGTACTCCAGCGAAAGAGGCTGGCTCTGCAGAGCCCTGTGATAAATAAGCACCTGGGGGAGCCATCCATGGCTGTCAGCAAGAAGAAACCATCTTGGGGCGCTCACCCCTGCTGTGGGTGGCCAATGCCAAGGTTGTAAGGGGGCAGTGCCCTGCAGCCTGAACTTTTGCTTCTGACTGGGGTGAAAGAGATCAGTGCCCTCCAGCTTTCACTAAATCAAATTAACCATTACCCCAGGTCATTTGAGTTAATTACACAACCTTCCCCTTGTCCTGAGTGTGGGCCAAGTGCGGTCGTCTGAGAATGAGGCCGTGTGTGGCAGATTTTGCCAATGACCTGAGACTTGTCCAGCCTGTGAGGACCCCGCGCCTCCTTAGGGGCCAAGCTGGAGCTATAATCTGTGTGTCTTTTATGCATAGATGTGATTAATATGCTTCAGTGTTTTTATTGTGTTTTTGATAACAAATCGGGAAATTCGCCTCATTTTCTTATGTTTTCTCCACCTTGTTCTTACTGCCTTATTGTTGGAGTAGAGAAAGGAAAAAGAAAATTAAAACAGTAAACCAAAGTGGTAAAGTCAGTTTTGTGGCAAAGTTTGATCAAACCCGTCTGTTACCTGCATACAGAGGCGGGAATCGTGTTTCACAGGAGTCCTGCATTCGTGCTTGGTGAGGGCAGAAGGGGAAACTGAGCCCCGCTCCGAGCTCATCCACCCTGAACGCAAGATGGTTCAGTGGCTAGAGGGAACCAGGGCAGCAGTTGAGTCTGGATGAATTCGAGGCTCTGATCACTGGGTCCCTGGGGGGAGAGCAGACAGAGGAATGGGGACTGAGAGATTGAGTGGGTGCAGTGCTGGTTCTCAGACATCGGCAAGGGAACTGAGTAATTACATACACTACCAAGAGGTAATAAATGACCCTCTCACTCCCCAAAGGGGTGATTTGTTTAAAAGGTTCTCTGATAGTCCAGAAAGACCAGGGTGGCTGTTCAGAGTGCCAGCCTGACTAGTGAGAGGCAAGCAAGTGGCCTCGGGTGGAGTGAATGTGCTCTCTCTTACTCCAGGAGTTGGGTTGGGGGGTGGGGGGGAGGGAGGGGGGAGCATGTCTATGCTTTACAGGACTCTCATTTGCCTATGTGACCACGTCTGACTTTTCTCCTTTTTCTCCAAACCCCCACCCCCACCCCGCCCCAAGTCCCTGAAGAGATTAGCTAGGAAACTTACAAGTCATGGCTATTATCTGTTTTTCTATATTACATTTTAAGATTTATAACCTCCTCGCTTCTGTTGAGGATTTGAAGACCTTTGCAATTTCTTACAGCCCGACTGTTTTTTTTTTTCCCTGAGAGTCTTGTACCAGGTCCACAGAATTAAAGTAAATACACATGTTTTGCAGCGATTTAACAATCTCTGAACTATGTCACCAGTTAACTGAAAAGAACCACAGACCGTGCCCAGATGCATTCTGAGCCTCGGGACCGGTGCAGCATGAATTATATCATCTTGCCAGGGAAAAACTGACGGACCACACATCAGGTGGTGGGTCCGATTTCATCTCCACCAACCTCAGAACGACCCTATTTATACTGTTTTTTTAAGAGTCTAAGGGAGGAAGGGCATGGAGTTCCCCTAGTCTCCCAGCTGAAAACCTTCTCTCGTCTCAGCTACCTTTACGCCTAAAACGCTTTCCTAGAGATTTGCTGATTGTTTTCATCACTACCAAGCGCCCTTCTACAGACCACAGGATTTAATTACAAACACTTTATAGTTTTCTTTCTGCCCTCATTTCCCTCTCCAGGTGCATAGCATTTTTTTTTCCATATCGAAAGGTTTGATTATTCATTATTTAATTTATTTATTTATGGTTTTTTTTACTTCTTTTTCTTTTATTTAAAAATTTTAATTCCAGAGGCGCCTGGGTGGCTCATTCGGTTAAGTATCTGACTTCGGCTCAGGTCATGATCTCACAGTTCATGAGTTTGAGCCCCATGTCAGATTCTGTGCTGACAGCTTTGGAGCTCGTTTCGGATTCTGTGTTTCCCTCTCTCTGCCCCTCTGCCACTCACATTCTGTCTGTCTCTCTCTCCTTTAAAAATAAACATTAAAAAAAGTTTTAATTCCAGTATAATAAACACAGAGTATTATGTTGGTTTCAGGTGTACGATATGATAGATTCAACAATTCTATCCATTACTCAGTGCTCATCATGGTAAGTGTGCTCTTAATCCCCATCCCCCATCCCCCACCCACTTCCCCTCTGGTAATCATCATTTGTTCTCTATGGTTAAGAGTGTTCTTGGTTTGCCTCTCTTTTTTTTCCCTTTGCCCATTTTTTTGTTTCTGAAATTCCACATATGAGTGATATTATATAGTATTCATCTTTCTCTTACTTGTTTAACTTAGCATTGTACTCTGTAACTCCATCCATGTTGTTGCAAATGGCAAGAGTTCATTCTTTTTTATGACTGAGTAATATTACACACACACACACACACACACACACACACCCCACATCTTCTTTATCCATTCATCAGTCAACAGGCACTTAGGCTGCCTCCATGGATTGGCTATTGTAAATAACACTGCTGGAAATGTAGGGGTACATATATTTTTTTGAATTAGTGTCTTTGTGTTCTTAGGAGTTTGATTTTTTTTTTAACATTTGCTTTTCCAAACAAAATAGTCTAGGCTTTATTATGGTCTTCTCCCCCAATTTTGCTTAGTTATTTAGTCAACAAAAGGTTGACATTGGACTAAGAGAATGAGAATCTGATCATTCTAATGCATGGAATTTTGGAATGCTTTTTCAAGTTTCATGTGACTTGAAGTAGGCTAGGACGTTAGGTATCATTCCCAAATGCTGTACATGGGGCTATCCAGAAAGCCAGAACTTGGTGTATATTAGCTGAATGGAAACCACAGAAAAGAAGGGAAAACAAGACTCTGGATTCAGAGAATCTTAGCAGTCCTCTATTATGATAGGTGATTTTATGTCAGGTAGGCTGGGCTAAGGGATGCCCAGTTAAGCTGGTAAAACATTATTCCAGGATGTCTGTGAGGGTATCTCTGGAAGAACTTGGCGCTTGAACTAGTAGACAGTAAAAGCAGACTGTCCTCCCCAGCGTGGGCGGGCTTCTTTTAATCCTGTGGCCTGAGTGGAACAAGGGAGCGAAAAGGTGAATTTGCCCTCTCTCTTCTTGAGCTGGTACTTCTGTCCTCTCCTGCCCTTGGACATTGGTGCTCCTGGTTCTCAAGCCTTCAGATTCATACTGAATCACACTATCGGCTTTCCTGGTACCCCAGCTTGCAGACAGAAAGACTGGGACTCCTCAGCCTCCATATCCACAGCAGTGGGTTGTGACAATATGTGTGAAATGGTGTCCATGACAGGAGCTTGTTAGAGACTCAGTGGCCGGGATTTTACTGGGGCCAGATCATGTAGGCACCCTCTGCCTGGCATGTACCAGAATTCCAGAATCCAAGAAGGGAAGCTGATGTTCAGCAAAACCCTTTTTTTCATTGCAGGAGCCTTCATAGGCGTAGTAGTTTTTTGGTTTTTGTTTTTCCTTCAACTTGAACGGAACGAGACACTTAGAAGGTTGTCTGTCACAGAGGAAGTGGGGCCATGAATTTCAGCAACTTTGCCTTAGGTCCTTGGGGTCTGACCTGGGCCATTTTAATCAGTATTTCCAAAGGTATAGAGTAATACTGAATACTTTTGTATCTGCCAACAGGGAAAACTCTCTTTTCTGTTGTTTTCTTACTTTGAATAACCAGCCCTAAATTTTTTTCTCTTCCAAAGATTAAATAAAACTGCAAGTCTGTTGGAGTACTTCTCAAATTGTAGTTGGATATAGCAAGATGGTATAGAGGGTGTGGGCTTTGGAATCAGATGCACCACCTTGACTTGTAACTTCTGATCTGTTGCTTGGCCTTTCTGAGTCTGATCTGCAAAAATGGGAGAGTCCTTTAGGATTTGAGGGTTTGCAGTGATATGTGAGAAGAGTCTGACACTGAGCCCAGATAATGGGTGTCCAGTAGATGGCTACTATTGTAGTTATCAGGGGCCAGGAATAGGCCTGGATCCAGTCAAAATTATGAAGTAGGCTGGGTACTGGCTTTATTTTCCAGCCTGTTCTTCTCACCAGTTGTGAGCCTTCAGTACTGGCCCAGAATTAGCTGGTGGCTTCAGGGATAGTAGCATCTAACAGGTGATTGTCTCAGGATTACTGAACAGATCCTCAGCAAATCTCCACCCATAATTGAAAAGCTGAAAAATTCCTTGTGATATTCACAAACCTAGTAAGTAATACTCTTGTGATAGGGTCCTCCAGAGAAACAGAGCCAATAAGAAATGGATGGATAGATGGATGGATGGATGGATGGATGGATGGATGGATAGGGACTTGGGATAAAGAATTGGCTCATGTCATTATGGAGACTGAGAAGCCCCAAAATCTGCCATCAGGAAGCCAGTGTAATTCCAGTCTGAAGACCTGTGAGCCAGAAGAGCCAAAACTGTGAGTCTCAGTCTGAGGACAGGAGATGACCAGTGTCCCAGCTTGTCGTCAGGCAGAGAGAGTAAATTCTCCCTTTCTCTGCCTTTTTGTTCTATTTGGCCGTGAACCACATGGGTTGCAAAAATAGTCAGGCACAGCGAGCCAGTCTTATCATTTAAGCAGTGGGAATGCTTTCCGAATCTAAATTCTCAGGTTCCAGCCAAGGGAGGAGTCTGGTCCTTGCTGTGTGACCTCTTTCCTGCACACCCCTCTCTGTGCGAGGCTTCTCGCAGGGCCGTTCCAGAGGCTGCGGGTGTTGGCCCTTCACTCTGAGCAATGCCCCTCATCCTCTTCTCGGATCTGCCTGGGAAAGGAATCCTCACACTGGGCCACTCTTCGTGTCTTCTGTCTCCCTGTGGTGCCTCCTTCACATTGGATAAATGACCTGTCCGTCCCCTGCCCCGATGAAACTGTGTATGTGGCTGTTGTCCTCTTTGACTTGGAAGGATGAAAAGGTATAATTCCTGAACTATTATTAATTCAGTTCATTTCTTAAATGGCATGCTTTTCTAAGAAAAGCTTATTTTCTTCTTTTTTTTTTTCTTAAAGTTTATTTTTGAGAGAGAGAGCACAAGCCAGGGAAGGGCAGAGAGAGAAAGAGAGAAGAGTGGGAGAGGGAGAGAGAGAATCCCAAGCAGGCTCCTTGCTGTCAGCACAGAGCCTGGTGCGGGGCTTGAACTCACAAACTGTGAGATCATGACCTGAGCTGCAGGCAGATGCTCAACCCACTGAGCCACCAGGTGCCCCTGGAAAAGCTTGTTTCCCAAGCACAGGTTATTCCATGATAAGGGCGTGTCTTTTCCTAGTGGGCACATTCTTGTCTGCTGTGACCCCTCTTCTATTCACTTTCCTCCTCTCAGAGTTAAACATTTTTTTTTTTAATGTTTGTATATTTATTTTGAGAGAGAGAGAGAGAGAGATAGTGAGTATGAGTGGGGGAGGGGCAGAGAGAGAGGGAGACAGAGAATCCCAAGCAGGTTCTGCACTATGAGCACAGAGCCCGACATGGGGCTTGAACCCACAAACTGTGAGATCATGCCCTGAGCCAAAATCAAGAGTTGGATGCTCAACAGACTGACCCACCCAGAGGCCTCTTAGCGTTAAATAATTTAATGAAATTTGCCTGCAGTTGCTGACCTCTCACCCAGGGATAGTGGGTCTGCATTTTTGGTGTTATGCTAGGGATTATTAACCTTCAGATTTAAAATTCTCAACACTCCTTCTGAAGGTTGAGGCACTGTGGCCGAGACACGATCGGTTTGTTCTCTATGACGTAGATGAAGCAGACCTCTTTCCTTCCTGCCTGGTCCCATTCTACCAGTGAATGGGTTAGTAGTGAATGTAATAGTTTTGACTTTAATTTAACAACAACGAGTAAAGAAAACTTGCCCTGTGACACAAATACAAACCACACCCTTGGATAGCACTATATCATTTGTGGCGTTTTTTAAGACATACTACTTCTATTTGATTTTGGCTTTCCACGGAATTTTCCCAAGACCTCAGCCTTCTGCTGCAGGATTCGTTCTCACCTTCCCTCGCAGGCACTCACGGATCCAGGCGCTCCTCGTGCTTGGGAGGTGGTAGTCTGGGCAGGCTGTATGTTAGGCACTCTTGTCTTGCCTCCCAGGCGTGATTATCCCCATCTCCGTGCCCGGCTGCCTGAGGCCGGTCGTTCTGTGTCCCACAGGCAAAAGTGATTTTTCTTTTCTACAATTAATTTTTGAAGTTATTATGACAGGTGTTTTCTGCGGCTAAAAACGCCGCGTGCGTCTCAGAGACCAGAGTGGTTGTTTGTTGTGGTTTAATATTTATTGAACGTGTAAGTCTATGGTGCATGTATTGTCTGGAGCCCAGACAGCAAGAGCCACATGTGTGCAGAATTATTCTGTGAATGTACGTCCCCTTATGTTTGCGGGAAGCTTTCTCACCATTCCTTGGAGCCACGGGGATTGGATGCATAGGACAGAAACGTGTTTTATTTGCCTGCCTTTTAGGGCTTGGTTGTGATAAGGGCTGTGGGTGTTTGTTCTTCCTGTGCCTCTTCCCCTGTTCTCTTAGCCTGGTCACTGTGAGCACCTCAGAGCTGGACCCTGAGCGGTTTGCGCTGGAATCTGATGGTCCCAGAGCCCTGAGAGGGGCAAGGACTTATTTTGTTTATTCTGTTGTGTCTTTATCACAGAGAGGACCATGAAATTTTGTTTATTTAAAAAAATATATGGGACAGAATTTGGTGGCCTGATCTGTGTTGCTTTCTAGCAGAAACGTCTCTTTCAATATGGTGGTAGCTTGGGGTGCCTGGGTGGCTTGGTCAGTGAAGGTCAGGTTAAGCCTGAGCCTGATTTTGGCTCAGGTCATGATTTCATGGTTTGTGAGTTCGAGTCCTGCTTCGGGCTCTGGGCTGACAGCTCAGAGTGTGGAGCCTGCTTCGGATTCTGTGTCTCCCACTCTCTGCCCCTTCCCTGCTCGTGCTATGTCTCTCTCCTTCAAAATTAAATAAACATTTAAAAAGATGGAGATGGGGCTGCCCTGGCCTGGGGTTCAACCTCCTGCTGCTCCTCAGAAGAGGCACTTTTTGGTCACGTGGCACTTGTGAAGTAGTGTCTGTTGCTTGACCTTTTTCTTCCCCCTCCTTTCATTCTTGTTATATGTTAGCCTTCCTTTTTTTTTTGAGGGCAACTTTACTCTGTTTGCACTTTGCAGCCGAACATTTCCATGTATTTGTAGCTTAGGCTAATAGCTTTTAGCACCAGGACTGTCTACTTTATATTGAAATTTTTTTCTATTTTTAAAAAAATTTTATTTAAATCCAAGTTAGTTAACATATACTGTAGTAATAGTTTTAGGAGTAGAGTTTAGTGATTCATCACTTATATACAACACCCAGAGCTCATCCCAACAAGTGTCCCCCCTTAATGCCCATCCCCCCTTGAATCCATCCCCCTACCCACCGCCCGTCCAGCAACCCTCAGTTTGTTCTCTGGATTTAAGAGTCTCTCACGATTTGCCCCCTCTCTCTTTTTATCTCATTTTTCCATCCCTTTTTCTAAGGTGCATCTGTTGTGTTTCTTAATTTCCACATATGAGTGAAATCATATGATATTTATCTTTCTCTGGTTGACTTATTTCACTTAGCATCATACACTCTAGTTCTATCCGTGTTGTTACCAACGGTAAGGTTTCATTCTTTTTGATCCCCGAGTCGTATTTCATTTTATGTTAAACCACATCTTTATCCATTCATCAGTCGATGGACATTTCCATAATTTGGCTGTTGTTGATAGTTCTTTTAGCCCTTTTGGATATACATATATATATGCATATGTGTATATTTGTTTGTGTATATTTGTGTGTGTGTGTGTGTGTATGTTTGTTTAATTTGTGTGACAAAAGTCAAACTCCTTTTCCCCCCTCTCAGTCTAAACTTTATATATCCTACTCAAAGACAGGAACTAAACTCCCCATCACATGAGAAGTGCTAGATAAAAGTCCGTCTCAGTAAATTTCCAGAGAACAGAATGGATTAAAAATTGTATAAAATGAATTTTCTTGCACAAAAAGGTGAAAAAAATGCAAATTCCAAATTTATTTTAAAATTTATAAATGGGGTGCCTGGGTGGCTTAGTCGGTTAAGTGTCCGACTTTCGCTTGGGTCATGATCTCGTGGTTCGTGGGTTCGAGCCCCTCATCGGACTGTGTGCTGACTGCCAGCTCAGAGCCTGGAGCCTGTTTCAGTCTGTGACTCCCTCTCTCTCTGACCCTCCCCTGCTCACGCTGTCTCTCTCTCTCTCCTAGAAATAAATAAAACATTAAAAATTTTTTTAAAAAAATAAATAAAATTTATAGATAATCTCTTTGATGAGGGGCGCCTGGGTGACTTTGTCAGTTAAGCGTCTGACTTTGACTCAGGTCATGATCTCACTGTCCATGAGTTCGAGCCCCACGTTGGGCTCTGTGCTGACAGCTCGGAGCCTGGAGCCTGCTTCGGATTCTGTGTGTGTCTCTCTCTCTGACCCTTCCCCGTTCACGCTTTGTCTCTCTTTCTCAAAAATAAAACAAAACCATAAAAGAATTAAAAAAGAATCTCTTTGATGAAATAAAATTGCAGCTGTAAGAATTCTTCAGGTCTTACTAATGAATTAGAATGGACCCAATACCATTTAAGCCATAGTCTCAAAAGGTTATTACAGGAGTCTTTAACTAGTAATTTGCTTTTTTAAAACTTTGGTTCCTCTTAAACATTATACAAAAATGGAACTTGATTCTCCTAACAGCTTAATTCAGGTGGACCTGCAAAGCCTTTCCAGTCATAGTCACCTGTGCTTTGTCCCACCAGACCTTGATATTCACTCAGGGTTTTCATTTGTGTAAAGTCTAATCATTCTGTTCTTTTATTTATTATTTTTTAAAGATTTTATTTTTAAGTAATCTCTACACCCAGTGTGGGGCTCAAACTCAGAACCTGGAGGTCTAGAGTTGCATGTTCCACTGACCAAGCCAGGCAGCCCCCCACCCTCATTCTCTTCTTTTAGATTGCGGAAGTTTATGTGGAGTGCTTTTCTCTTTTTTTGTTTTGTTTGTTTGTTTGTTTTCTAACAAGGAAGAGATCAAAAAGGAGGGTTCCTAGGCGGCTCAATTGGTTAAACATCTGACTTTGGCTCGGGTCATGATCTCATGCTCCGTGGGTTCAAGCCCCCCATCAGGCTCTACACTGTCAGCACAGAGCCCGCTTCAGATCCTCTGTCCTGCCCTCCCCTGACTTGTGCTCACTCTCTCTCAAAAACAAACATTAAAAAAAACAACTAAAAAAAAAAAAAAGATCAAAAAGGAACATTCGGCCATTGCTTAGCATTTTGGGAAAAGTGAACACCTATTTCCTCTACTTCATTTACAAGGAGAAACGAGTTGGAAGCGAGTGTTTGTAATTCTGCTGGGAGAGGAGGTGGTGATGGCAGACTCTAGGCAGAGTTCTGAGAAAGGAGGGGTGTTTCTTTGCCTCCTTTCCACTTTCCTTTTCCTCTCAGTCCCCTTCCTATTCTTCTCTCTCACTCTTTCTCTCCTTTCCAATCCTTCCCCTCAATTTTCAGCCATGTTCTTTTACTCCCTTTACATATTAGCCTACAGCAGTTGAGAACACAGTGACACCCCTTTCAGAGAGATCTAGCTCGTTAAGGACTCTGGACGATAGTTCGAAAGAAATTAACTCTCAGTAGTGAAACTTCGGCCTCGGTAGGAGGGACACTTATGAACCGAAAGTCTTCTCAGGAATTGTCTGTTTATAAGATCTGTTCACTGTTTATGGGACAGAGATGCTGAGTGCCCACTGTGTGCTGGATGCTGTCATCAAACACACAGATGGGTAAATGATGTCACTCAGTTTTGAGGACCCTGCTGTGGCAGGGGAGGGGACACACAAGTATTGAAATTAGTAGTCATAGTGTGGTATTGTAATGGCCTTCATGGAGGCATGAACCACATCTTGTGTCCACATAGCTGGGTGTGAGAACAACCCCAGAGTATCCATTCCCTTGGTCTCAGAGACTTTGAGGAGGAGAATATTTGAAATAAGGTAATCTGTGAGTTCTGTAATAAAACCATCCTGGAAGTTTGAACTCTTCACGACTGGAGTTTAGTGAGGCCTAGATTTGATTCTGCCATTTTTGTTTCAGCTTCCTTCCTTTGCTTCAATTTTTTTCTGTTATTCCACTGACTCCTATGTCAGCTCTGCCCCAGTGTGAGATGCGGAACTTACAAACCTGAGCCAGAGAGGGGCAGACGGGATTGGGCTGCAGAGTAGACCAATTTCCCTTGGGTATTCAAAGTATCATCTTACAATGTTAACACACATTTTTAGACAGGAGACTGTCCCAAGATTCTTTTCTTTTCCTGGTTTGCCATTAGCCATTTATAATCCTCACATCTGCCCTGTCTGCAGTGATAACAACAATAAGAAAGACTCCTAGTCTTTTTATTGTAAAAGCCATAAACTGGGCCCTTGACAACTGCAGAAAATGTTATCACTACTTTATTTTTATTGTCAGTATAACTTTTAATTGCTTTCTTTATCTTCGTGCCTGCCTGTTGTTTTCTGGGATGCGGCTAACAATGTTTTGAAAGTCAGTTCAGAGGTGAACTAATGATATAGCCATAATAGCAGATGTAGGCACGTTGGCATTTGGTGAATGTCAAATCCTAATTTTAACGATAATAAATTTTGGGGAGGAACGAGAAGTTCTCAACTAGTAAAAGGAAGGTCCTCTGGGGGAGAGGCTCTTGTCCTTCATACAGAGTGGTGTTCATTTCTACTGCAGTAGGAAATATGGCTTTTTTGCCTCCGTGACTTCCTTCATCATTCAGCCTGCTTAACCTCGAGGAACCTCAGCTTTTACAAGTAAGGATAGGAGCCGCGTTATAAATCCTTTCTCTTCTTGTAATCAGCGCCTGTGTGGCAACCTCCATGCCAGTAATCACCAAACTCATTGGATTTGGACCGCTCAGTTCACGTTGATCTGGTTTTTAGGCTTCCTTCCCTCCATGCCTTCAGATGCTATGTGTGCCGTATCTTCATTGGACTTTACTTCTCCTGAGAATCCTGACTTATGCGATGAATTTATTCCTATTGAGAGGATTGGACGAATGGACGGAGGGGCTTTTGGAACAGGGCTGAGCACCACCCCAGCGGGAAGTTTCCCCACTTCATCCCAAGACACCTCCCCTTTCCTGGGATCAGTGGTTTGAATCTGAGGGTTTTTTTTGGCGTTGTGTCTTATTTAGCTTTGGTGGCACAATGTTAAAGAAGTCATTGACTCATTCAAAGTCATTGTCATACTGAGAGGTAATGAAGGTACTAGAACGTTGACTGCATTCTCCTTTATTTCCTGTGCCCGTGCACGCGCGTGTGTGTGTGTGTGTGTGTGTGTGTGTGTGTGTGTGAGAGAGAGAGAGAGAGAGACAGAGAGACTTTCCTGCAGAAGGTCACGCAGAGCCCTTCAAGGAGATGACTGGCAGCTTTCTATGCTGTCAGTAGGAAAGGCTGAATGGGTGGCCTCAGGCCTCTGATGCCCACTGGGCAGCCTCCAGATAGTTTTCTAGATGAGAAATTATAGAACTACCTGGATTTCTAGCCCAAGTGTGTTTGGGGAAGAGAGTTAAACAGCATGCGGATTTGAATTTTGAATGAGGAAAATATAGTGAAAGATTTTTTTGACATCAGACTTTTTTTTTGGTGGGGGTGCCTATGGGGCAGATTTTTATTTTTCTCTTTTACTTTTGGTTTTTATTCTTCTATATAATTTTTAAAGACACCAATGAGAAGCAATTACCCCTGGACCGTTTCTCTCAGTGAAAAATATTAGGTGTCACTGTGAGGAAATGGCACATGGCCATAAGGACAAGGTGTGGCAGAGTCATCCAAAATGCTGACCACCTCCCTCAGGGCTCTGTGGGCTTGGCAAGTTCTTCAACTCTGTGCCCCACTCACTTCATCTACATGATGGAGACAGTAATCTCTTTGGATGTTGTGATTAACTGAGGTCACTTTTGTTAGACTCTTAGAATAGTCCCTGGTACCTAGTCTTTTTTTTTTTTTTTTTTTTTGAGAGAGAGCGAGAGAGCATACAGGGGTGGGGGAGAGGAGTGGAGGGGGAGAGGAGGAGAGAGAGGGAGAGAGAGAATCTTAAGCCCTTAAGAATCTCCACACCTGACTTGGAGCTCGATCTCAGAATGGTGAAATCAAGAGTCAGGTGCTTAACTGACCGAGCCACCCAGGTGCCCCACAGTCCCTAGCACTTAGTAAGCAGTTCATGTTTATTATGTATGATTATCCACTAATTCTGTTAGGTCATGTTATTACATTATGAAAGAATCGAGTTTCTTGGTACAGTGATGTGGTCTTAGAAACTAGGGACAGATGTCCAACCAGGCTAGCGTTAATGACTGTTTGGCCATTGCGTGGTCATCTGGATCAGAGAAGAAGGCCAGCGTAGCAACTGTTTTCATCAAAGCCCAGTTTGCCACACTCATCGGGAGTCTGCGGAGCCCCTCCAAAGCTGAGTGAGCAGAGCCCTAGAGTCCTTGAGTAGCTGCTCCGGTGTAGAGGATATAAAACATTGCAAATGGTCTTTTGTGAAACATCCAGGAAAGGATGCTTGACTGTTAACCAGCCGTTCCACTAACCAGCTGTGTGTGCTCAGGGTCAGGCCAGCTATTCGTTTGTTCGTTCATTCGTTTGTTCATTCATTCATTCATTCAGTTCAATTCATTTGTAAATAGTGCTAAGATATTTTAAAGTAAATTAAAAGATCTCTTATTGCAGAATTTCACAGTCACCAAGACATGGAAATAACTTAAGTGTCCGTCAACAAATGACTGGATATATGAGAGGTGGTATATATGCTCCGTGGAGTATTTATTATCCAGCCATGAGAAAGAAGGAAATCCTGCCGTTTGTAACAACATGGATAGACCTCTAGGGCATTATGCTAAGTGAGATAAGTCAGACAGAGAAAGACAAGTAATGTATGATAAGACTTACACGTGGAGTCAAAAAAAGCCGAACTTGTAGAAGCAGAGTGTAATGTGGTGGTTCCCAGGGCCATGGGGTGAGAGAATTGGGGAGATGTTGGTCAAAGGGTTCAAATTTGTAGTTAGAAGATGAATAAGTTCTGGAGAATCTAACGCACAGCATGGTGATGGGAGTGAACATGCTATGTTATGTACTTGAAAGTCGCTGAGAGACTAAGTCATAAATGTTCTCAGCACAGAAAAGCAGTGGTAATTATGGGACACAGTGGGGGTGTCAGCTGACAGTGCTACGGTGATCGTATTACAGCATATAAATGTACCAAGTCAACACGCTGTACACCTTAAACTTTGTGTCCTAGGTCAACTATACCTCAAATAAGAAAATAAATCTTGACATTCCACCCCTGATATAATATGGCTTTCCATCCCTCCCAGCCTCCCCTGGCAAGAAAGGAAGGAAAGAAGGAAGGAAAGAAATTTCCCTATGTAACCAAGATAACGTTACCTTTGCTAATGTAATTAATAATACGTCTTTAATATTCGCTGACATCCAGTTCACAGTCAGCTTTCCCCAGGTACGGTCAGGTCATATGCTGACATTATCGCAGTCGCTTCGTATGGGGAGTGAGGGGTGGTGCTGACTAAATGGTCTCTTAGGCTCAGTGTTCATGGTTTAATACCTTTAACCAAGCGCTGCTCCAGTTCTGTTCCTTTCTCTCTGTTCCTGGAGAAGGAAGATTCACATTGTATGGACACCAAGAATTGCTCTCAGCATGAGGAGATGGAAATGTGGAAAGTGATTGGCTCATGGTATCAGTGGAGACAGGTCAGGGGTGCGTCGCACTGGGTCGGGCAGACGCAGCGCGCATGCCGGTTCCACACGGGAGACAGAGGTTTTGGTGCAAGAGTGCCTTGTATTTGATGTGCTCCCTGAATGTTCATACTGCCGTGTACACCTACGAGGAGGATTCCTGCAATCCTTCTGAGTCCCTCTTGTTTTGTTATCTGAGACGCTGGTGTTTTATTCAGGGAGACTAAATGCTCGTCTCTCAGATTACCTGTCTAGGGAAAGTCTCATCGTTCCAGAACAAAAGAGTGAAAAAGTCACGTAGTGACAGCCTAGTGGATCGCAGAACTTGGATCTCGGGTGCTCCAGCCCCAGGGGTCTCCGGACTGTTGGCAAGTTCTCTGCATTGGGTGGGCGTCCCCGTGAGGCCACTTCTCAGCTTCTTACCTCCCCGCCAAACCTCCCCGGGGCCACCATGTTCCACGTGTGAGCTATGAGGGCCCATTAGGAACACGCTCTGCCTACCTGCAGTCTGAACCAGTTGAGAAGTAGGGCTGAGGGGCCAGGCAGGTGGAGACCAGAATAAGAACTACTGTGGAAAAAAGAAGAATTGGAGGCTGCAGTGTGTGCCGATAAAGAGCTTCTTAATTCTGAACCTGCAAATCAGGTAGCAATGCTGACTGCAGGGCTCTTCCCCCAGCCTAAGGGAGAGAAGCTGTAGGTGGGCTTCCAGAAGGTTCCAAGGGATGGAGAGAGAAGGGGCTGAGCATCCAAGTCTCCTTCCTGCCCTGGGGAGGAGGGAGTCAGAGGGGACACAGGGGGCTAGAGCCACAGACAGAGGGACACCGGGAAGGCGAATGACTCTTCCCCCTTACAGTGAGCTTCCTCTTCAGACCTGGCATTTCCCACTGTCATGGGTGCCTTGTGGGCTCCTTCCCCCTGTCTCGGCTTTGTAGACTAATTTATATGAAGAGAGAGAAAAATATGAGCTAAGTTCTGATAATAGTATTGTTCAATAAATACTGTCATTTCATATGATATTCACTCCCTGAATAGAGAAATCTTAAAAAAAAAATTCAACTTCAAAGTTTCCTCCAAACTCTGGATATTTGTTGTGTGAATGAATGCACCAATTGCCTGTTTGCATTTGGGAGACTTAGGGTGTGTGTGTGTGTGTGTGTGTGTAAGCAGAGAGGAAGTGGGTTGGAGAGCCAAGGTTTTCTGAAATATTTATTACCTAGAGGAATTCCAGGCGTCTCTGAAGGGTGTCCCAAGTGTCCTAGAAGTCTGCTCCTCTGACGGATAACATTCTGCCCCTGGGTCCCAGGGCTGACATGTTAGGGACTTGACCCAGCACTTGTTTTGGGAGCCCCTTCTTTCCCAGGTGACCAGCAGTCCCCTCATGGAGGGAGATGAGCTATCCAGGTCCCAAGAAGCTGGTGTGACCGGGGAGGAGGAAGCAGGGGCTGGCAGAGGAAGTGGAGTGGGCAGCGTCTGCTGACCTCTGGCATGGTATGGAAGCCGTACTTTGTGGTCAGCCATGTGTGCAGCAAGACAACAACCTTTGTTCACATTAATGGAGCACAAGATTGCATTACATTTTTATGGACATTAAAAATTTGTAATAAAACACTGGGCATGGAGCCTGCTTAAGATTCTCTCTTTCTCTTCCTCTACCCCTCTGCCCAACTCATGCTTTTTATCTCTCTCTAAAATAAAAATAAAAAGATAAAAGGAAAGAAATGTTAAGGATCAAGCAGTTCAGAGACAAGTTTCTGAGAAAAAAAATTTGTAATAAAACATACGTAACAAAATGTTACTATTTTAACCACTTTTAGGTGTACAGTTCAGTGACATCAAGTACGTTCACTGTGGACCACTGCCATCCGTCTCCAGGACAATTTCCTCTTCCCCAGTTGGAACTCCAGCCACTAACCACCCCTGGAAACCACCATTCTACTTTCTATGAATTAGACTACTCTAGGCACCTCACATAAGTGGAATCATACAGTGCTTATCTTTCTGTGACTGGCTTATCGCACTCAGCATAATGTCAGCAAGGTTGATCCGTGATATACCAAGCATCAGAATTTCTTTCCTTTATTTAAAAAAAATTTTAATGTTTATTTATTATTGAGAGAGAGAGAGAGGGCGAGCAAGGGAGGGGCAGAGAGAGAGGGAGACACAGAATCCGAAGCAGGCTCCAGGCTCTGAGCTGTCAGCACAGAGCCCAATGTGAAGCTTGAATGCATGGACAGTAAGATCATGACCTGAGCCAAAGTCAGACGCTTAACTGACTGAGCCACCCAGGGGCCCCCCAATTTCTGTATTTTCAAATTCTTAATGTTTATCACACTAATTAACAAATCACAGATTTCATCAAGAAAAAAAATCGTTCGTCACATTCATTCTGCTACTTAGTAGAGGATCTGATGTTACTCCAGTATAGAAGAACAGAAAGAGTTCTGTTTGGACACTTTTGGAGTAAGGACTTTTTGGTCTGGATGCTAGCTGACCAGCTCAGCATGCTGAGGTATAATTTACATATAGTAAAGATAATAAATCTCAGAATTTTAAAACCCCTATAAGGACCACCTAGATCAAGATGTAGAACATTTCCAGCACCCTCTAAGGCTCCCTGGTACCCTTTTCCCCAGTGAGAAGATTGCCCCTCCTTCTCCAAGGTGGGCACTATTCTGACCACTGTCACCATAAATTAGTTTTGCCTGATTTGAATTCCATGTAAATAGAATCCTACTTAAGTTTTGTGAGATTCCTTCCTGCTATGTAAGTTCATTTTCTTTCACTGCTGTGTAGTATTTTATTGTATGAAATTTAGATAGCCTTTCTACACTTGGTAGATACTTGATTACTTCCAGTTTGGGGCTATATGAATAAGGCAGCTAAAAACATTCTTGTACATGTCTTTGGTGGATGAGGTAGGAGTTATTCATTCAGGTAACTAACTGTCCCTAGAATTGGTTTATGTTCACACATACAGAGGGGACATCATATTGTCCATGATACATGGTTTTAGAGTACATGAAAGGGATCATACAAAGCTATATATACAGACAGAGGAGGATAGTCTAGTAAAGTATATGCTAGAACCAAAGCAGATCATTGCTTTTTGCGTTTCTTGACTATAATAAATATTCTAAGCCAGAGGGTTAATTTCCTGAGAGCCGAGATTCTCGTGTGAAAGTATGCTGTTTCCTCATGTCTTCTCTAGAAGGGTTGGGAAAAGGACCTTTTCATTCATTCTGCATAGACGCATATAGTCTCTAATTTTAGATTGTCATTGTGAAAAAAGTCATGAATTACTAAAAACTCTTGAGAATATCTACTTTTTGGGGGTCCCTGGCATTGGAATGAATAAGGTTCTTAAATATTCATTTATGTTTTTCTTTCTGTGTCATTCTGGGTATTGTGATGAAAATAAACTGTTGCCAATTTAGAATGCCTGAATACTCTTATAAAAATTTAATTCCACCCATATTAACTAGGCTTTCAAGGCTTTTTTAGAGGGCCCGTTTTCCTCTAATAGGTTAGTAGAGGGAAAATGTTAGCCTAGAAAATTGATGGATGGAAGGAGAACAAGGAAACTGAGCTCTGGCCACCAACAGGGCTGCTGCATCGATTTAAAATTGAAAAGAGTCTGTGTTTTATGAAAGTGAAGAATTAGGTTAGCACTCCCCTTGACAAGAATATAAAAAATTCTAGTGGCCTGTAGCACACGCATACATTTAAGGTATCACCACCTCTTCATAGCACCTAATGACATTTTTTAACAACTCTACAGTGTGAATCAATATTACGGATGTCCTGTTCTGGGAGTCTTACACACACACACACACACACACACACACACACACACGTCCTGAGATGACACTTGTACAAGGTTAGCGTTGAAACTTTGTGTGTAACAGCAGAGCACCTGAAGTCACCAGATGTACGTCTCTCTATAAGGGAGGGGTGTATGTGTGCGGTTGTTGGAGCAGAGCGACGGTGTACACTCTGATGTGGAATGTTGTCCAGCGACATCGCCAAGTGAAAGAAACAAGGGGGAGGCTAGTGTATAGACTGCGCCACCTTTATGTAAGAAAGGTGGGGATGTAGGGGGCTTCACTTATATTTGCGTGGAGAAACACTGGAAAGATAAACAAGAAACAAGTACAAATGGGATCTGTAGCAGTCAGCGGGGAACACGGGGGTTGGGGGTAGGTGTAGGAAGGGCCCCTTCTGCATGGATCCCTTTATCTTGCGTTGACTTTTGGAATCATGCAGAAGACAACCCACCCACAGAAGCGAATCTGTCTGGGCATGCCCCTTGACCCTGAACTAGACCAAGAGCAGGTGGCAGAAAGCAAAGCTGGCTGAATGTATCACGAAAGGGTGAGATCATACACTCCATTTCCTTTCTCAGAAGCTCTCAAGTTCAGCCATTCAGTCGCAGGTGCTTATTGAACCGATCTGCCAGTCCGAGGTGCCAGCTGCTATTTTAGGTGGCGTCGGTGGGAGCCTTCAGGTCCAAGCTTTCATGGAGCTGCCTGAAGGGGTAGACAAGGAGATGATGGGGTGGGGGGAGAGAAGGCTCCTGCAGGTAGGCCCAGGGGAGAGGCGAGGGCAGTCCCTGCTGAGGTCACAGGCGAGGGTAATTGCTGTTCTATATTCCTGCATGCTCAAGGCTTGGTGGTGGATAGCATTTTTGCACACAGGAGAACAAAGTGGGGTAAATTCTCCTTTTTATTCCTTCACTACAGCGGTCAGGATGTCATTTACCATAGTCTCATTACCTCTTCAGTTAAGTTTCAAATAAAGAAATAAACACATAGCAGTCGCTGGTACCCCAGTGTACTACTGTGTGGTCAGGAGGTCAGAGTTTAGATGAATAAAGAAAAAGTTGATCTGACCATTATACTTTTGTTTTCACAATAGTTGGGTTATATGGGGGATCATGCTATCTCTATGATTTGTGACTATAACCATAGGTTATTGAACAGACAAGATATTACTCTGACAAGCCTGTTATTTATATTTTTTCCATTCAGAAAGTGGTTAAATGTAAATTTTCCCTTTGAAGGGACATATTGGCTGTAGAAAATAGAATCCTTCCCCTCCCCCCACAGTCCTCATGTTGCTAGTATCTTCATGACAATTATTCTCTGAAAATACTATGGAGATGTTTCCACAGTAGATGATGCAGACATTTGAAACATTTCTCTGCTGTTGATTATTATTTTTTTCTCATTCTGGTCTTTGTCTCATTCTGGCATATTTGTCTTTCAGAGTTTCTAAAACAGATGAAATATTAGTACAGTTATTTTTAAAAGTTTCTACAATGACGTGATTTTTTAAAGGGAGAAATTTTTTTCCTCTCTGTTTCTTTCAGTTCCATTACATTTTGGTGAGGCTTGAGAAACAGAGATCAAAGGCCATAGGAAAATGTCATGGTCAAAGTGCTGCTCACCTCACCAATTCTCCAGTGACCTAAACCTTGCTCAGATTTGACAGGATAACAACACAGACTGGCAGCCAGAGTTGGAAGTGTGGGATTTTCCTGGCAGCCAAAGCCGAAAATGCAGATCTATCTGAAGCTGGCATATTCACAAACAGTCGTGGGTTTGTGATTTAGTCAGGAAAGCACCAGAAGTCAGATTTAGGAGTCAAAAAAAAAAGAAAAGAAAAGAAAAGAAAAGAAAAAAAGCAGAGTAATGCAGATCCTTATTTTATGAGCACAATCAAGTGCCAACTATAGAACATTAAGGAGACACCCAGGGGTCCCAGGGTCCACTGTCATCCTAGGTGAAGATGGATGACGAAGGCTTGCCATCGTGTTTCCCTGTGGCCTGTTGCTTAAGACACTTGGGTCATCTCGGAGGACTGGCCATTTCGAGACTTTGTTAGTTCTCTTCTCTCTGGGAATCTCGGGGCAAACTCAGGAGGACATGGTCTCTGCCTCTTGGTAGGTAAAGCAAAGGAGAAGCAGTGACCACGCGAGCTCTTCCACTCCGTCACCTGTCCTGGCCTTACAGGAATGTGTGATGGCACTGGGCTTGGCTGTGGGAGTCACCAGAGCTGCTCCCCGATGGTGTGACCATTCGCGTAGTCCATCACCAGCACAGCAGGGCCGTGAGGCGCATTAGGCAGCTTCGTGCCGGGGTAATGCAAGAAATCTGGGAACGGTGAGGGGGGATGTCCGGTGCTCACGCTGGGCTGTGTTTTCTTTCTGAATTTCATTTCCGGAGAGGAGATAAGCACAGCGGGGATGCAAAGGTGAGAAAGGACGAGGGGGCCAGTTCTCTGAGGCCTTTTGCTGTTTGGGGAGATGTTTGTAGAGTGAGGGTGTCCAAACGCCGTGCAGCAGCCCGTGAAATTTCTCGTAGTCGTTGGGCGTTCTTCCTCCACGACCGTGGTCCCCCCACGCTCCTGTTAGAAGCCCAGCCGCACCGAGTGGAGATTGTGTTGCTTTGTCACAACTGTGGAGGAACAAGTTTGTTGCTCATCACAGAAACCAAAGAACGGCTTTTCTTGGAAGCAACTCCCTGTTTTCTAAGCACACAGTAAACTATCCTCCAGTGTCCACTCTGCCTGGATATTCTCAGCCAACGCTGCTTACGTCTTCTGCTCACAGCACGATCCTTGGCTCCTTGGCTCCTTGATGAGTCAACAAAAGATGAGTGTGTGTTACAACAGTGTTAGCATTCTGCCAAAGCCCGCGTTCTGTTGATTTCATGAAAAATAAATGGATTCTTTTTTATGGGCATATTTTAGTGAATTGACAGTTTGTATGTCTAGCCTGTTAAGAGTTTTTTAAGCCACCGATAGGCATGTGACCCTCTTTGTGAGAGTCTCAGGGCAGTCCGACAGAATGGGTGTAAGGTAGGATAGTCATGAGGACAACAGAAATAGAGAGCTCGTGTTTGTATATTGCATTAGAGCTCATGACATCAATTGCCGTGTCGCATATGTTACTCAACAGGAGATGGAAGGGAGGACAGACCTAACGAGCTCAACAGGCCAGTTTGAGTCAAAGAGCTTTTATGTCTAACCAGTGAAGGTAATGGGGGTCCTTTCATGTTGGTGAGAATAGCTCAGAGGACAGCATGAAACAGCAGAGTGGACAAGAAATGTTCGGAATGGGCTGGGAAGAAGTGGTGAACGTGACACCAGAGAAGGTCCATCTCTTGGCAAAATTCTGTGGAGCAAATAGAGGCTGAAATTCGCGTCAGCAGCAAACTTATTTCCTGCCTGACTGGGTTAGGGAAAGAAAATAAACTCTAAGAGGTTTTTAACAAAATATTATCATGTTAACATTTATATATATTTATAACATATATAAATATTAATGAATACAAATATTTATATATAAGTGCATTATTTATATATACTATATATATGATTTGTATATATATATAAATGTATCATGTGTTGGTAATTTTTAGTATTTATTAGTAAATTTGGTCATATGTTTATGTTCAGAAGTTGGCCTTTATAAGTAAATAAAATTCATAATCTGCCAGGACATTTATATTTCTGTCAACCAATTTTCTCATGTCTGAGGTTGCTGCTGGCATTTTCACTGCCAAGATCCTGGTATACTTTTTTTTTTTCTCCCCAACCATGGCTTGAAGGATGTAATGAGCTGGGCTCTGAAAGCCCAGTTAAAATGTATCTCAAAACAATAATAAAAGTCACTGGCTGTTTCCTGTCCTCTTCCCATGATTATTGAATGACTAAGTGAGGAATTAACATGATTGCTGTGTGGACACCCATAGCACAGGCCTGGGCAGATGGGTGTTCAGTAAATTGGTATTTTCCCTCACCAATAGTGCTTTTCTTCCTTCCTTCCTTCCTTCCTTCCTTTCTTTCTGTTTTTTTAAAAGTAGCCTCCGCACTCAACATGGGGGCTTGAACTCATGACCCTGAGATCAAAAGTCACATGCTTTACCAAGTGAGCCAGCCACACCCTTCAGTAGTGCTTTTCAGCTTTTCCCTGAGTAACCCCAGGCACACAGAGTAGTGGACACATGAGCTCAGGCACCTCTGGATATTTCCCAGACTCCCGTTGAGGAACACCAGTGAGGCACACCACTGAGGCACACCAATGTTCTAGGAAGACGACCCATTATAACCTTGTGGCTTTGCTACTCCCTGGCACACATACTATGACTTGAGAAGGTTAGTGTTAGTGGCTAATGGCAGAAGGGAGTGGTCAGGATAGTCATCCCAAATATATTTTGTCATGTTTGACATTCTTTGAAACTTGGCCACTTATATGTGGTTTATAAGGCACTTCCCTTGAGCATGTTGGATTTGACAGCACACCTGTGCCCTGAGCCGTCCTGGACAGCAGGCAGGAAATCATTGTTCCTAACTTCTGCGTTTGCGTGTTCAGTGAAAATGCGGATATTCCTATGAGGACGTACTCGTGTAGTACGTAGCATTCTGTGGATTTTAGTTACATACTGAGTTTAATGGTGGATTTCTAACTGACAGATAAGATAATGAGGCAACATTTTTTTAGTAGCTCAGATAAATGAAAATAAAAGAGAAACACTCCTGTTCATCTAGGCATTTCTGTAGCAGAATTATAGAATCTACTAATTATAGATGATCCTTGATTGCCTGTGAATTCAGGGGTCCTTGTGGATCATTTCAATTCTATGATAATCGAAAAAGTTTACCTTGGTTGTTAGTTCTTGTTTCTGTGGAACCAATCTTATTTTAAAGCCAAATTTTGGCAGAGGAGGTAACATTTTGAGCAATGTGGGTGTTACCCCGTGTTATAGATGAAGAGACAGAGGTTCAGAGAGACTAATGCAAGACCATCCACTGAGTCATGGAGCTGGGCTGTAACTTCACCTCTCTGACTCACGACTCATTCTCTCTCAAACTACTGCCTACCCACTAGTAGAAATATGGTAAAATGTCCTGAAAGATAGGGGGAGGCCTAAAAAAGGCTAACATAATTGCAAATCATCAATTCCTGAGTAAGCAAGAATTGACAAATATTTGAGAGAGTTAACTTTGGTTTCTTTGTGCAAAAGTATCGATAAGTCTTATAAGGAGTCAAGGAGGTAATGGACTAAAAATACTTTGGTAAGAGGCACCTGGGTGGCTCAGTAGGTCAAGCATCCGACTTCAGCTCAGATCATGATCTCATGGTTCGTGAATTTGAGCTCTGTTTCGGGCTTTGTGCTGACAGCCCAGAGCCTGGAGACTGCCTCAGAGTCTGTGTCTGCCCCTCTCTGTCCCTCTCCTGCTTGCAGTCTGTTGTCTCTCTCTGTCTCAAAAATAAACATTAAAAAAAATTTTTAAATGCTTTGGTAAGTATAATCAACTGTAGATATACTAAGGAAGATTGTCCATTAAACCTCTGCCCCTTGAAAGAATCTGCACCTGGGACTGCACCCTTGGTCCTTCTGAGTCACAGGATGGACGTCATGGTGGCTCCGAAGGGCCGTGGACCCTAGCTGAGACTTCCGTCTGGTCCAGACAAATAATTGCCAAACAAAGCAATGAGTTGAATGAGGATTGCCATGACCAAGAACACGTTTTCTTGTTGAAGAGCTCTGGAACTTTCCTCCTAAAAGGCACACAGGTTTTAATAACTCGCTTTAAAGCAAACCGAGTCCTGTGTTCTCTCTCAGCCCCTTGGGAAACTTGCTCATACATATGTGCTGAGTAGCAGGAATGGAAAGACCCCGCCATATTTAAGCGTGTAGCAAATAGTAACAGTTGGCCGATGGGAGTCCACACTCATGTTTTCTTGACAGTTGGAACTCTGGTCGTTGATGAATTATTCCTTGAGCAATGTCTTAACCTAAATAGTGCAATTACTTAATGTAGTGCCTAAACATTTTCACCTGTGTTAGAACTAATGCAGCAGTTGTTGGTTACACAAGAGCTACTGATGACTTTTCTCTCATCACTGTTCATTTTCTGAAAACATCTTGAGACAGACTTTGTAATGCCCAGTATAGTAACTGGCACACTGAGGGATGATAAATATGTGTGTGTGTGTGTGTGTGTGTGTGTGTGTGTGTATTTGCTGAATATACCATCTACAGAAGCATCTACTGGAAGCCAGGCTGTTTGTAGGAGCATCTGTGAGTAAGATGGCCTTCTCAATTGGTCTTTATTCACACGAAGCTTATAAAATATGTTCTTTGGGTTTTCTTAATTGAAATTTGATAGAGGTAATTGTAGAGGTAAATGTAAATGAGTTTTTTTTTTTTTTAAGTTTATTTATTTTGAGAGGGAGACCGAGAAAGAGTGCGCAGGGGAGGGACAGAGAACATACGAAACAATCCCAAGCAGGCTCTGTGCCATCTGCTCAGAGCTTGATGCGGGGCTCAAACGCACGAACTGTGAGATCATAACCCAAGCCGAGATCACCACCTGAGTGAAAATCAAGAGCTGGACACTTAACCGACTGAGCCACCCAGGTGCCTCGCGTTACATGAAATACCTTTTAGACAGTTTCCACCAACAGCAACATCTTACAAAAAGGTAACGCAGTATCACAGCCGGGATGTTGACCTTGATACAATCCACCCATATCATTCATATGATCTTTTTAAAAAATTTTTTTTAATGTTTTATTTCTGAGAGAGAGAGAGACAGCATGAACAGGGGAGGGTCAGAGAGAGAGGGAGACACAGAATCTGAAGCAGGCCCCAGGCTCTGAGCTGTCAGCACAGAGCTCAACGTGGGGCTCAAACCCACGAACCGTGAGATCATGACCTGAGCCAAAGTCGGACGCCCAACCAGCTGAGCCACCCAGGCGCCCCATATGATCTGCTAATTTTGTTCAGATGTCTTTCTGAAGTGATTTTAAAATGATGAAGTATGGTTGGGGAGCAAAAAAAAAAACCCGGGTTGTAGGCTCTTGGCAGCAAAGGTGCAACCATAACTTTCTGAACATGTGTTGGGGTGAGGTCAGTTTCCAGATGCAGGGAGAGCAGTGTGGGATGCCTAGCAGGTCTCAGGGAGGAGAGGTTTCCCAGCACCTCAAGACTCCAAGCTTGGGACCGAACCCAGAGGAAGGAGGGAACCTCGTCCTGCGTTTTCCAGAGCTGAGGCAGCCACTGGGGGTGCCTTTCCTGCCCGTGGCCTCCCTGCTCCAGCCACGCGGCGGGAACATGTGCTGTGGTTTAGGCTTACAGGGCCTCTAAGTCTGGTCTACACCCAAATCCAAGACCACACCCGCCCCCTTCTGAAGCAGAATTTCCAGAAGGTTTGAGAATTAGCCTCCGTCTTTGTCATTCTTTCCTTTAGTGTGGTTGTTTTTCTTACTGGATTCAGGCAAGCAAATAATGAAGTATCGGAGGGCTGATGGTCCCTCTTTTTATTCATTATTTAGCAGTCTCTTAACCAAATCTCATCTGCTCTCTGCAGCCTGCATAGCATTGCCCTGGAAAGGTGGATCATTAATGCTGATGGGAATGAAGTCACTTTCTCCCTGGGGAGACATTTCCAGGGAATGAAGACTCTCAGCTCCGATGCTGGGGGTGCGGGGACCTCCCCAGGGGAGGCAGGGATGAAAAGAGGCTGGTGGTGCCCATTATGTTTTTGGGACTGTGGCCTTGTTTCTATTTAGGGAGAGAAAAACCACCCAGCGTTCTTACACTCCAGAATTGAATCCAGCCTTCTGAGGTTCCAAGATAGAGGTTTCTTTCTCCCACCTCCCCTTTTGGGGCTTAAAATTGTCTGGGTTCAGCCTGTGTAAGTAACCACCTCACCGTTAACTCTTCCTCTGAGCCAGGCCTGGGTGGGCAGGCTGCTAGCAATATCCTCACTGCTTTTGCTGGGACGGAGCCAAGAAAGGCAACATTTGCATAATATTCCCTTATTTGGTTTGCCACCTTCTGCCATAGATCTGGAAAATAAAAGACACACCTTTGCAGGAATTACTAATTCTTAAACAAATAACTACATAACAACTGCTTATCATGTGGGAACCTGAGCACTTTTCCAGGAAAAGCTAATATAATAAAATGCTTTGGCAGATGTGCCAGTAGTATAATATTATTTAATAACATTTTAAGGATCCGGTTTTTAAATTTGCAGCTTCTGGAGAAAATAATGTTATATTTCACTAGGAGAACAAGTGCATTGAAATGACCTTTTCAAGGGATTTGGAAAATGCACATGTTCAATTATCCTTTTAAGCCTTTTTATATAATAGGTTCTCACAGAACCTTGTTATTCCTGGTGGATTTTTTTTCTTTGCTCTCACTTTGTTTGTTTTTTTTGTTTGTTTGTTTACCAGGTTATTATTTTTGAGGACTGAACATTTTCTTCAGGGCATATTCTGATTTTTAAGTAAATGGAAGAAAGGATGGTGAATTTCTGCTTGATTGCTTTGGATTTTTCTTTGGATCCAAAGACATGTCTCCATGATTCCAAATGTTCACATATTAGGGAACAATCAGATAATGAGGTTTCTCAGATAATCGCAGAATGCCCATTCTTATATAAACACAGCTGGCCTTGAAGGCTATGTTTGCTTCCCAGGTTTCACGGTCACTTTCTCGAACGCTTTTGGAACCTTTGACTTTCTGTACAGTACATGTGGGCTTTTGTCCATTAAAGAAACTGTGCCCTCGCCTCCTTACCCCTCATATGATAAAGGTTTGAAGAAGGATATAAAAATTGGCTCTCGTCTTCAGACATAACCACTGGTAAATTCTAAAAATGTATTTTCCACGCTTTTTCTAGGCATAAAGAGTTGACGCAATTACTTTCCCGTTGTATGTATTGCTTCTTCCACTTGTCATTAAAGGACCTCTCCTGGGCATTTCCTCCTATTTGTAAGCCTTTTACCTGAATACCGTGTATGCTGTTTGAATCCCAGGAAACAGCATTCCTGGGATTCCCATTCCTAGCTAGCTGTGTACACCAAGGCCGAGGACAGCCGCCATCTCCATACTGATCGGGGCCTCAGTGTGTGTGGTGGGGAGGGGGTCCCACCTGCCTTGTGGAAGTTACCATGCCATAATCCTCCCCTCTCTCTGCTCCCTCTTCTTTTTCCCCATGTGTGTTTTCCTCTGCTTATTTTTCGTTCTTTCTCATTTGCCAGTATTGATCAGAAGCTGGGGGCTACGTGGCTGTTCAGCGGGTTCTTGCCCATGAGCATGCCCACTGCAGGCTGTGGGGAGCAGGCTGGCTCGTCCTGGGAAGTGGGAGACCCCGCATCAGTGTGTGGGTACGCATGGGGGCGGCTGCCTTTATAATTCTCTGCCATGTTTCCTTTTGGGCCTGAGATCATGTGCTCTCCTTTTTGACTGCTAACTGGAAACAGCACCTCACTGAAGATGGAGAACCTGCATTTTAGCGGCTGGTGTGGGGCTGGCTTTGCCTATGTGGTGACCGTGTTGCCTATGTGGTGACCGTGGGAAACGTGTCCTGGCTCTTTGACTAGAGATTAGCAGCCCAAAGCCTGAGGCTCCGCGGGTCAGGAGTTAACTTGGCTGCCAGGTACTGGCCAAGGGCCGTTTAGCGTGTAAGTTCCTGAGAATCAGGAAAGGCAGGGCCGGAGCACCACTCCCAAAGGCGGGGGCTCTCCACCCATCTCCCCACCTGCTGCATGGGTCTCTGATCTCTTCCTTTATTGCTAGTGTAAACTAAGGACAGATGTTGGAAAGGTGTAATTCTGAGCTTGACTGCGAGTCCCCACTTAATGTAAGCCGTTCTTCTCCCCTCCTCTGTCAGGACGCAGATATTTTGGGTATGTAACTCACTTTACAGAGGGGCGAGGGCACGTTGAGATACAGACGGCATGCCATCCACGCAGTGCCCCATCACTGGTCTCTCTGTGTCTAAATTTGTCACATGCATTGACGGCTTAGGCCCTGGTGAGATCTGGGAGCCTTGTGGTCTGTACACAACATCCCTGATCTCTTGCTCTCCCACGTTCTTTGATTCTTGCCTTCCTGTGATTAAAAATCTTGTTTCTCCTCCTCTCACCTGAGCACACTCCTCTTCCTCCGTGGAGTTCTCATGCGACCCTGTTCCACCTGTCAACCTGTCTCCTTCCTTCCTCCCTTCCTTCCTGGGCTCAGTCTTACACTTTATATGTGCAGCGTTCATTCATTCATTCATTCATTCATTCATTCAGTTTCTATCGCACCAGGCCATTGCTTGAAGCTCAGGGCACAGTGATACACGGCACAGTTGCTGCCTCCCAGGAGCCTGTCGCTCATTACCTGGGGAGTCAGGTGAGCTGATGAGTATCCAAGATGGGGATCACAAAGGTCAACAGAAACCCAGGAAAATGGGCACAAGTGTGTGTGGGAGTCAGGAAAGTCACCAGTGGTGAGGTGACGCCCCTTAAAGCGTCTGCAAGGCCAGACTGCGGGGCAGAGGGGAGAGGTCGTGTGGGTAGAAGGAACAGGATGTGCAGAGGCTGGAGGCGCTAACAGTTGGTGTGTTTGTGAAAATGATTTTTGCAGAAATCAAGGTCAGGTGTCCTGGGAGACAGTAGGCTGTGGCCACACCAGGAAGGCCCTTGCTTATCAGAATGAAAACAATAAATTAACACGTACATGGCCCTTGTTATGTGCCAGACACTGAGCATCTTATAGACATCAATTAATCCTTTACCAACTCTAAGAAGTAGGGACCAGTATTGTCTCCATTTTACAGATGAAAAAACTGAGGCGAGAGAGTTTGAGGTTTAGAGAAGGTCTTCCAGGCAGCAGGGTGGAGCCAGGCTTTGAGCTGGGGAGTCTGCCATGTGTGTGACCAGACAGCCCAGAGCCAGCTCTCCTGATGGCCCAGCGGCCACCTCTCCCAGTCCAGAGCAGGACGTCATCATGCTGGCCTCAGGGAATGATGGAAAGAAGGGGTTAACTGGCGGGCAAAAGGATCTGAAATTTGTACAGAGAGCTCTTTATCTTTAGAGACAGATGGAGATTTGATCCAGGAAGGCTGCGTAGAAGTCCCTGCAGTTTTTGTGTGGGAATTTGGTGCAACAGTTTCTTAGAATTGCTTTCTCAGAATTATATATACTGAAAAGGCAGTTCTGGGACCTATTTTTAACCGAATGTGAGTTTTTAAGGAAACATGCCCTATATACTGATAGAATTTAACGTTCAAATTAAGTAATCAATATGTTCGTATGATTTCAAGTATTTTGCTATAAATAAAAGTAAGTTTTTTAAATTAGACTCATTTCTTAAGTCCCTTTGGACCTTCCTTCCACTTTTAGGTCTGATGGGAGGCAGGCAGTTTCACTAATGATACCTCTGGGAAAGCTGTTGGCTCCTCTATGATTTGGTGTCCCTAGTAGTACCTCTTCCATCCATTTTTTTTTTTTTACCATTATTTAAATTGTAATAAGATATACATAACATAAACTTTACCATTTTAACCACTTTTAAGTGTATAGGTCAGTGGCATTAAGTATATCCACAATAGTGTGAAGTTATCACCACCATCCATCTCCAGAACTCTCTTTATCTTCCCAAACTAAAAGTCTGTACCCATTAAACAAAATTCCCCAGATTTCCTCACCCTCCAGTCCCTAGAACCCACATTCCACTTTCTGTCTCTAGGAATTTGACTATGTACGTACCTCACGTAAGTGGGATCATATGGTAACTGATCTTCTGTGTCTGATTCATTGAACTTACAATAATGTACTCAGGGGCTCCTGGGCCTAAGTCGGTTAACGGTCCCACTCTTGAGATCCACTCAGCTCATGAGCTCACAGTTTGTGAGATCGAGCCCCATGTCAAGCTTTGTGCTAACAGTGTGGAGCCTGCTTGGGATTCTCTCTCTCCCTCTCTCTCTCTCTACCCCTCCCCCACTTCAAAATAAATAAGCTTAATTAAAAGATAATGTCGTCAAGATTCATCCATGTTGTAGCAGGCGTCAGAATTTCCTTCCTTTATAAGACGGAATCATATTCCACTGTCTGGATAGAGCACATTTTGTTTATCCATTCAGCCATCAGCGGGCACTTGGATGGTACCCATCTTTTGGCTCTTGTGCACAGTGCTGCTCTGAACATATATCAGTACCTGTTCAAGGGTCTGCTTTCGTGGTATTCCATGAGGTTTTACTCCCTCCTTGGTCTGACCTTGGGGACTCTAACACACTTGTATTCATGGCCATAGAAGTTGCCTTTTTTCCCCTTCCTTTTCTATCATGTCAAACGAATCCTATTAATATAGTAGTAGAGGGAGATTTCAGGAGGGGAGTGTATTTTAGAATGGGTCCTCCTCCTCACTTTTATGGAACAGGAAGCATTTACTGACAAACCCCACACAGGAGGTGACTGCTCCCTGAGCTGTGGAAGTGCTGGGAGAGATTCAGGGTGAGGGAGGGATGGGGCTGCATGGGGAGCGGGGAGCAGTGCTAACTGGGGCCCAATCTAGGGAGAAGAATTTAGGGCCTTCACTGTACTTCATGGTAGGGCATGAGGAAGAGAAGAGTCTAGGGTAAATCCCAGATTTCTAGCTTGGGTGGCTAAATGGTCCCTGGAACTTGGATGATCGGCAAAGGGGGGCTGCTGGGGAACCTCTGAGCATGCATCTATTTCAGACCTCTCGAAAATGGGGAAAGCTCCATGGGCCTGCAGACGATGTGCAGGGCGAGTGTCATTACTGTGGAGTCGTGTGGTGGATCTGGAAAATGAAGTGAAGATACTGTATTATTAATGCGAACTTATTTCTTCTTTCCAGTTTTATTGAAAAGCACTTGTCATATATCACTGTATAAGTTTGAGGCAGGCAGCATGATGGTTTGATTTTGATGTAAGGGTTATTGTGAACTGATTACCACAATAGGTGTAGCTACCGTCTTCTATAGTCACAACAAAAATTTAAAAAAAAAACAACAACAGAAAAAAGGCAACAGGTTTTTTTCCTTGTGATGAGAACGCTTAGGATTTGCTCTCCGAGCAACTTCCCTGTACATCATCCTCCGTGTGATCCATGCGAGCTAGTCTCCATGCCGGTCACTCCATCCCTAGTACCCATGTATTTAATAACCGCACATTTGTACGTTTTGATCACCTTCCTCTAAGCCTCCCTCTCTGCCTTCTGCTTCTGGTAGCCACCAGTCTAATCTTCTTTTCTGACTTTTTAAAAAATGTTTTTATTTATTTTTGAGAGAGAGACAGACAGAGCGTGAGCAAGGGAAGGGCAGAGAGAGAGAGGGAAACACAGAATCTGAGGCAGGCTCTAGGTTGCAAGCTGTCAGCTCAGAGCCTGATGCTGGGCTCGAACTCACACATGGTGAGGTCATGACCTGAGCCAAAGTCAGACATCTAACCAACTGAGCCACCCAGGTGCCCCTGAGTTTTGAGTGTTTTTTTTTTTAAGATTCCATATATAAGTAAGATGATACAGTATTTGTCTTTCTCTGACTTATTTCGCTTATTGTAATGTCCTCAAGATCCATCTGTGTTGTTGCAGATGATAAGACTTCCTTGTGTTTTTACATACACCACATATACATATACACCACAACATGTTACTGAAAGATGATTACATTTCTTTACAGAAACTTCTTTTGTCATGTCAGGATTTTCTGTTTGGGGTATCTGTTGTGAAGGCCAATATTTTCTTGGTTTGTTTCAAAGGTGACAGATGGAAGTAGGTGAGTAATTTGTTGTTAAATGCTGTAAGTATTTCCACCTGAATTTTTGTACTCTATTTTGAACTTGAACTTGGGATGAGTCACTACAACTTTTCCCTTACTAGCACCTCATTGTCTGACCTTGTCAGTCCCTCCTCATAGCCTTGCCAATCCCGGTTCCTAGTACACCCAGCCCTTCATTTCCTCTGTGATGTATCCTGTTTCTATAGAATCAGAAGGAACCACACAGTAGGAGGAACGGATGTCGGGTAAGGATAATGGGTTCACTTTCAGGTATCTTGATCTTGAGACCGTCAAGCAGAGGCATGTAGGCAGGTGGATGTCTAGTGCTCAGGATTGAGCTGAAGCAGACATAGCTATGGAAGCCATCCCCGTGCCCGGGGGCAGGAGATTCCCGAGAGAAAGAAGGACTGTCTATTCCTGTATCCATTTTGGGTGACAGACTGAACAGTAGGCCATGATTCAGGGGTGACTTCCAACCTGGAGCTGTGTCCCTTTCCTCTGTCTTCATGTGGGCAGATTCCAGAGAGGAAAAGGAGAGTTTCCAGAGACACGGTAGGTTGTGGTGATGGCTGAGGCATGGCAGCCACATGGGCTGGGGGAGAGGAGCCCCAGAGGAGGCTGGGAAGGGGGTCAGGGGAATAATTGGTGAAAGGGCAGGTGGGGTGCTGGAGGCCAAAGAAAGGAGGTTGAGGGAGGCAGGAGAGGCCAAGTATTCAATGCTGGGAGAGACCAGAAGCTTGTCAAGTATCCCTTGCATTTGGCTGTTGGGAGGACCTCCTAATCCTTTCCCCACTTGTGTCAGGTAATGGTGGTTTCTGATCCAACATGGCGCCCTCGCAGCATGCTGTCTCCTTAGCTCTTAAATTCCAGATGCTTTGTCAGTCAGCACATGATGCTTCTTATCACCCATTCCTTACCAAAAATACCCCTCAGCAATTCAGAGCACATTCTAAACACTTCCGTTACACATTCTAAATACCAGTATTTGAACTCAGACACATCTGATCCTCTCTGAAGGCATGTCCTCAAATTCATATCATCCTTATCCTAACAGTAGAACAGGGGACACTCTTATTCTCAGGATTCCCAACCCCCAAGATGCTTGAGGCGGCAGAGATTGTAGGAATCTCCATGGATCACAGGGAACATTGGTTAGTGACCCCGAGCCCCTGGGGCACCTTGTGTGAATGCATCTTTTTTTTTTTTAAATATTTTTTATTTATTTCTAGGAGAGAGAGAGAGACAGTGTGAGCAGGGGAGGGTCAGAGAGAGAGGGAGTGACAGACTCGAAACAGGCTCCAGGCTCTAAGCTGGCAGTCAGCACAGAGCCCGACGCGGGGCTCGAACCCACGAACCGCGAGATCATGACCTAAGCAAAAGTCGGACGCTCAACCGATTAAGCCACCCAGTTGCCCCTGTGTGAATGCATCTTAATATCTGCTGGCTTCCTTCAGCTTCTCTCTTCTGTCCTTTTAGCCACGTGCCTGAGAATCAGGGCTGTCATGGATTCCAAGTTTACTCTAGCTGTTTCTGAGTTACTGCTCTTTGTGGAGCTGTTCCACTGACCAGTGAAAATAATAATGGTACAGTGTATTGAGTGCCAACCATGTTTGGGGCACTGGACCAAGTGCTTGACATGTATTATCTCATTTAATTCCTTTTAAAATAATTTTTAAAATGTTTATTTATTTTTGAGAGATAAAGACAAGCATGAGCAGGGGAGGGGCAGAGAGAGAGGGGGAGACACAGAATCCAAAGCAGGCTCTAGGCTCTGAGCTGTCAGCACAGAGCCTGATGTGGGGCTAAAACCCACAAGCTGTGAGATCATGACCTGAGCCGAAGTCGGACACTTCATTGACTAAGCCACCCACGTGCCCCTACCTCATTTAATTCTTAAACTGTAGCCTGATGAGGTGAGTTTCGTTAACCCCCTTGACTGAATGAGAAAACTGTGATGCAGGAAAAGTAAAGACATTTTCTTGCAGCCAGAGGTTCTCTTGAACTTGAGTGGACATCAGAATCCCCTGGAAGGTTTGTTAAAGCAGGGGCTGCCTGCCCTCACTCCTTGAGTTTCTGATCCAGGAGCTCTGAGGTGGAGTTGGAGAAGGTACGTTTCTGATGAGTTCCGAGGTGCTGCTGGTGCAAGGGAACACACCATGGGAATCACCGCTCTCAGCCACTCAGCTAAATGCAGGACAGGGGTTCACAGCGGCGCCTGACTGCCGATGTGCTCCCCGCTTTGTGGGACGTGCACCCCAGGAACCTGAAGGAGGGAAGCCTGCCCACTGCCCAGATAGACTACCGGCCTCCTAGTGGAGGATTCAGGTGAGGGGTTCTCTTTCAGGTGAGCTCTGGGCGTGCATGGGGAGGTGTACTGAGGCCCCGGCACCATCGGGGGCAGGAGCTGGCAGAAGGCATGGCCTGTGTAGAACTTAGCACACTAGTAACATCGACTCCAAGTCCGTCTGCTTTATTATCACTCTGAACTGGGACTTCTTTTTTTTTTTAATTTAATTTATTTTTTTTTTTATTTTTTTTTTTAAATGTTTTATTTATTTCTAGGATAGAGAGACAGCGTGAGCAGGGGAGGGTCAGAGAGAGAGAGACACACACAGACTCCGAAACAGGCTCCAGGCTCTGAGCTGGCAGTCAGCACAGAGCCCGACGCGGGGCTCGAACCCACGAACCACGAGATCATGACCTAAGCGAAAGTCGGGCGCTTAACCGACTAAGCCACCCAGGCGCCCCTAATTTATTTTTTTTAAATTTACATCCAAGTTAGCATATAGTCCAACAATGATTTCAGGAGTAGATTCCTTAATGCCCCTTACTCATTTAGCCCGCCCGTCTCCCACAACCCCTCCAGTAACCCTCTGTTTGTTCTCTATATTTAAGAGTCTTTTATGTTTTGTGACCCTCTCTGTTTTTATATTGTTTTTGCTTCCCTTCCCTTATGTTCATCTGTTTTGTATCTTAAAGTCCTCATATGGGTGAAGTCATAGGATATTTGTCTTTCTCTGACTAATTTTGCTTAGTTTAATACCCTCTAGTTCCATCCATGTTGTTGCAAATGGCAAGGTTTTATTCTTTTTGATTGCCGAGTAATACTCCATTGTACATATATATACCACATCTTCTTTATCCATTCACCCATTGATGGGCATTTGGGCTGTTTATATACTTTGTTGTTGATAGTGCTGCTATAGACTTTGGGGTGAACTGGGACTTCTAAGCAGCATCTGCACTCCCCACTGCCTTTGTAGGCCACTGCCCAGCAGCTAAGGATAAAAAACACCCAAGCCTTTCATTTCTGGGGCTCTGGGATGCTCAGGGACCTCCTCTCCACCTCTCTCTTTTCCACGCTAGTGAGTGCTCCGTCTACATCTGATTCGTCCTTCCTCCTCCACCTGCATGTTCATGCTCATAACTCTTTTAACAAACCCAAGGAAGAAATAAAAGACTACAGAGCCGTACGTCTGATGGATGGGTTTCATAGCAATGCCTCGTGTAGCACTCGCAAGCGTGTCAGACAGTGGTTTCACCTCTGGGCAAAGATAGACCCTTTGAATTNCTTGGCATGGGTGAGAACATGGAGGTGCACAGGGGTGAGGTAAGCAACTTGAGCAGACAGCCTGCCTGGCAGCCCAGCTCCAGAGCCTGTGTGCTTAACCTCCATGCGCTGCTGCCCCCTCAGGTAGACAGTCAGTGCTTCCTAAGTGCACGTGGGAGTAGGCATATGCAGTGCCAGTTGGGGTGGGATGCCGTGTGGGGTCACTCCCTCTGCAAGGTGGTTACTCTGGGACCACTCGGGATGGTGGGACGTCCCCCCACGACGCAGCACATCCTTGTTACAGGTGCCATAGCATTCACCTCTGCTGCAATGAAATGTGTTTTCCCGGGAGGGGGTGGATTGGGTATTTATAGAGCGTCTTATAGCTGCAGAGCTCCAGAAGCAACAATTACCTCTTTAATCCTCTTAGCATCTCTGAAAAGCGGGACTGAACTGGCACGGCCCCGCCCTCCTATTCCCTCTCCTTTGCCCTGACTCTAGAATGCTCAGCAGCAAGGTGGGAAGAACCGGGGGGGATTGTTCAGAGGGAGGAAGTCATTTCGTGGAGTCCCATCAGAGCTAGGGAAAAGGGGGCTCCCTGTGGAGGGCTCAGGTCATCTCCCCTGCATCCCACATCCTTTGCACCGCCCTGGCAGCTTAATGGAGAAATAACCCTTTTCCTGCTAAAGAAAGCTCGCCAGCCCCTTTCACTATTCTCCTTCCGCTCAAGGAAAGAAAGTTTGAATAATAGAATTTTTTTTTCCCTTCTCAAGCAACGAATTCTTCTGTCTTGGCAGCTATGGTGTTCAAGACAAGCTATTCAGAGGAATAGCAGAGAAAATGAAAGGGGATGAGGTCTGGGAAAGTTCTTTTCAGTGTGAGTGGGTTTTTTTTTTTTCCCATATGCGCATATATATTACACACATATTTGCATCCATGCCTGCTTGGAGCTGTAGCCTACTGGGCGCGCATGCTAAACAGCCCGTGCTGGGGACTGTCTTTTGTTGCGTGGATGTAACTGAATTCAATGGCAGCACTTGAGGATATACTGAGGCAGTAAGGGTCGTTTTGATCGTCTGACCTCACCAATGGGATGCTGTGATGGTGATGGAGGATTCCCTGTTTATACCAATATTTTCTGTTACTAAGGGGAGAATCAATCCTGATGAGTAAGATCTGCTCTTGCTTGGTTTTGAGACATTTTCAGACATTACAATCTCCTATTTCAGGGCTATCAGTAGTCATTTCCCTGGCGGATCACGGGGCTAGCTAAGTGTGCAAAAGAGAGAATGCAGTTAGAGAAATATTCACCCTGAACTTCCTGTTCCTTTTATCTCATGATCCTTCTTTATAATGTCAGGCTGGATCAGTTTCCTCCTACCTACCATTAACCATCTCTACCTGGCCACTTCCTGGTGTGTGTGGGAGCTGGGTGAAGACTCCGGATTCCAGACTTTGGGAGACTCTGGTCTATCTATCACTCAGTCTCATGCTTTGTTTTAAATTTTTAAAAAATNACCCACGAACTATGAGATCATGACCTGAGCCGAAGTCGGATGCTCAACAGACTGAGCCACCCAGGCGCCCCTAAATTTTTTTTAATGAGGTGATTTCATACCTGGGAAATCGTGGTGGCTCCAAGTTCAGTTGGGTGCACCCCACCAACGTCCTGAGAGTGGAAAAGGGCAGGGTGGAGTTGGCATTCTGAACGCTTCCCTCTGTGCTCAGCCATGTTATCTGTCACCCAGGAGCTTGGCCATCGGAAAGAAATACTGTACCAGCTGCCTTCTGAGCTCTGTCNCCCCACCAACTGAGAGTGGAAAAGGGCAGGGTGGAAAAGGGCAGGGTGGAGTTGGCATTCTGAACGCTTCCCTCTGTGCTCAGCCATGTTATCTGTCACCCAGGAGCTTGGCCATCGGAAAGAAATACTGTACCAGCTGCCTTCTGAGCTCTGTCTTGCCCCCAAGACTCCCACCTCCTCCCCAGTCCGGCCCCAGCTCCCCCGTACCTCTCCCCTCCCCTAGCGTGCCTGTTCTGCCCGCCAACAGCACCCACTCACTGTTACCCTTTGTGGTTCGTCTCCAGGAGGAGGAAAATGTGTGCAATGTGTGGTGGGAGAAAGGAAGGCCAGTAAAGGAGATCCCTGGGTAAGGCAGGAAGAAGGGTGCATGAATTAAGGCCTTTGGAAATTGGTCGTATAATACTTCCACCGCCTTCCCTCCGGGAAGGCAAAGATCAGAGACCAAGAGCCGTCATTATCCTCCACGTAATTATAGGAGAGAGCCAAAGTTCTTGGAAACGCCAGGAAAGTCAGGGAGCCCTTCCAAGAGCTGGCCGAGGGGAGCCAGCAGCAACATTGGCTCGGGGGAGGCTGAGCTCATACAAGGGGACCACTGTGCCATGGAAATAATGACTTCCCTGGGCCTCAGATGTGGAAAACAGCTTTCAGGGGCTGTTAACTGGTTCGTGTGGTTAAACCGGGTTTGTGGCTTTCTTTCGATGTTCTCCAGGCTTCGGACTTGTGTTGTGTGGCTTCACTGGAGAAGCCACCCTCAGCCGCTTCTGGGGTCACAGGGACTCTGGGGCTCAGGGCTGCGCGTGTGCCCGTGGAGGGCAAGTGCCCCAGGAAGAAACCCCAAAGCTCCATTGTGTGCCCAGCTGTCTCTCATTAGCTCCTTCCTCCTCCTCTGATCCAGCCGTTTCCCTTTATATCGCTAGTTCCCATCCGATGAGGAAAGGTTTCATCCCCAGCCCCTGTTCAGCTGAGGACAGGTTTGCTTTTTGGATTCATGTGCTGAGCACAGCAGGGCAGAGGGGAACCTTCCTGCAGGAAAAGCTGTAACATTCTGCGTGTTTTCGCTGCTACCATGCGGGTGTTTCTAAGTAAGAATGCAAACGGGCCCGGAATAGCATGTATTAGTAACTGTAACGGGGAAGCGAAGTGTATTTTTAGCAAATATGGCTAAAGCGGGTGATTGCAGTGAGTGAGAGATGGAGCTGGGGTGGAGGGTCGTGGCTGCTCTGGCTGTCCCCCAGAGCTGCGGACTGTGAGAACACCTGGGCTCCTGGGTGGAGGGGCTTCCTGGGGATGCTGTGCTGGCTCCAGGGCCCCCTGTGCTTCTGCTTCTGCCCGTCGTGGGGACAGTGAGTAGAGACCATGCTGTGACTGTGCTGGGCCCATCAGGTTGGGGGGAGGCTCCCCCACCTGGACGTGGCTGCACCAGCTGCCTCTCTTGGTGGAGGACAGGGAAGGTCTGGTCCCACGAAGCTGAGGGTAAGCTGAGGACGTTAAGGCACAGGTTGGTGGGCTGTGGGCACTGCCTGAATCCTGGGAGGGAGGGTGGGGACTCGGATTATGAGGTCCACCCTTCCCCACACTCTCTGTAATTCAGTTTCTTTTTTTTTTTTTAGTGTTTATTTATTTTTGAGAGACGGAGAGAGTGTGAGCAGGGGAGGGTCAGAGAGAGAGGGAGACACAGAATCTGAAGCAGGCTCCAGGCTCTGAGCTGTCAGTACAGAGCCCGACGCGGGGCTCGAACTCACGAACCAGGAGATCACGACCTGAGCTGAATTCGGACGCTGAACCGACTGAGCCACCCAGGTGCCCCTGTAATTCAGTGTTTCTGTCTGTGAACAGAGAATGTTGATACTTTCTCAGGGAGTCATGAGTCCAAACAAGGTCACAGGGAAGGGAAGGTTGGAACTTGAAGAAAATTGCTCAAAATGCCAACATGTAATATTGTTTGTTTCCCTGCAGATTAGCTAGGGTTTAACACTGGAGAGCAGTGTGAGTCTGCCTCATGCAAGGGCACTATTCACAATAGAACAAAGTTCAACCCCAAGTGAGTCCTCCTGGTATCTGTCTGATGCTAAATCAGCTTTCCCCCACCCCTGGGGGGGTCCCATGGCTGGTCTCTCTGTGTTGGCCGAGTTCACTCTGGGATCGTCCACTTCATGTGGGTCCTGGACGCCTAACCCTGTACTCTCCCTTGCAGAAAATGGCCATCACCATTGTAATGGTTAATTTTATGTGTCAGTTGGACTGGGCCACAGGGTGCTCAGATATCTCGTCAAACATTATTCTGGGTGTTTCTGGATCAAATTAACCTTTGAATCAGCAGATTGAGTAAAGTCCATTGCCCTCCCTAATGTCGGTGGGCCTTATCCAATCGTTGAAGACCTGATTAGAACAAAAGGGTGACCCTCTCCCAAATAAGAGGGAATGCCTCCTGCCTCACAGCCTTTTTACTGGGACATTGGCCATTTCCTGCCTTTGGGTTCAGTTTGAAACACTGGCTCTCACTGGGGCTTAAGCCTACCAGCCCTCACACTGCACTACCCCAGAGTCTCCAGATTGCTGATTTACCCTGTAGAGCTTGGGACTTGTCTGCCTGCATTATGCAAACAGTATATGTATAATAAATCTCTTTATTTAGTGGCTCCGTTTCTGGTTCTGTTGCTCCGGTTTCTCTGTAGAACCCTAACAGGTACGACCATCTGCCAAATAAAGTCCTACTCTGTGGCCCACCCAAAATGTCCTCTGGATGGCAAGATTTCATGAGAGGGCAGTGAGTAGTGAGCAGAACAGTCGAACTTGAGGCCTGTCATTGTTTAGTCTATATAGCAGGCGGTGGGTCAGACACTCAGAGCCACAGGGGCCCTGCTTTTAGGAAACTCAATGTGTGACAACTTAAATCTGTGCAAAAGGAGAAATTAGCTGATGTTTCACATTGAAACAGGATTCTTCCAACGTCCCTTTAATGAACAAGTTCTGGAAAATTCTCATTTGTGCATAGATTACCTCAAACGAATGACCCCTCTATGACCAGCATCTACTGCACAACAGGGAACAAACTTACTGATCGGTTCACAAGATTTATGTTTGATGACTTTGGTCACAGGCTGTTCTCTCATGACTGGCGTGACCCTGGGAGTGGCCATGTAGCAGGGCCTGGACTGGTTGATTTGAACTTCATTTGTTTATTTGGGTTTTATTTCATTGGGTTGATGCTAAGTCAACCCTCGAGTCCTTCTGTAAACACTCACCAGTCTGCCGTGGCCTCGGCTCAGCCTCGTAATGACACATGGCCCATGAGAAAGGCACCAGCTAACTGCAGTCGTTTCTGATGGGTCAGATAAGGGACTCCTGTCATCAGAAAGATGGTATCAGCCTCAAGAGTTCTGAAGAGTCACTGGGACTGAGATTTTTCTCTGTTCTGACGTCAGGACACAACGTTCTGCATAAAACCCTCGGCAGTATTCAGCAAACATCAACATCTGAAACGGAGAGTGTGAATTTGGGGCAGTGCTTCACTGGTGCTTTAAGAGTATTTATTTGTCTGCTCATTAAATAATACACAGAGCTGTGGGTTCCCGGCGTCTCTATTCTTGTTTTAACAATCTGGGCATTTGGGGACCTCAACAGGCTGACTTCTGATGAACACAGGCACAGGAAACACCCGTTCTCGTACCCAAGTCCCCTCCCTTCACAGACGTCCTCTGCTCTCATTCTTATCTTATCGTTCACTTTAAGGTAGAAGTGACTGATAACAGCCTAATATTAAGCTTCCTAGAGTGGCAAGTCTAAGGTGAGATTTTTCAAGGTTAACTCTTGAAAAGGTGCAGATTTTTTTAAATGAGGATGAAAACCTTCCAGAGGCCCTAAAACCACAGAGGTGGGTGCCCACACCATGTATGTGATGGCAGTGACACATGCTTGGTGAAGCTTCCTGTGCCCTGGCTTACCCATCCTGTGGGGAAAGGAGTTTACCTTCAGAGCATCCCCTGTTGAGCACCCAAATGAAGGGCTCACTTGTCAGACCAGGACAGTGAGCAGGAGCGACTCTGTGATGCCAGAGTCCATATTTCTTTTTTTTTTTAAAAGAAAAAAAATTTTTTTTAATGTTTTATTTATTTCTGAGAGAGAGAGACAGCATGAGCAGGGGAGGGTCAGAGAGAGAGGGAGATACAGAATCCGAAACAGGCTCCAGGCTCTGAGCTGTCAGCACAGAGCCTGGCACGGGGCTCGAACCCACTAACTGTGAGATCATGACCTGAGCTGAAGTCGGACGCTCAACCGACTGAGCCACCCAGGTGCTCCCAGAGTCCATATTTCTATACAGACATCGCATGACCCGAGCGAACGGAATGCCTTCCCACCGCCCTTTTGCAGGGTGGCTGCCTCTGCGCTTGGTACGGTGCTCATGTACTCGTCCGCGTGACCACCGCCGCTCTCCCTTCTGAGCGTCTGCCTTGGGTTGTCTTTGGCTGACCATCTGTACCAGCGGCTGTTTTACAGGTGAAGACCAGCTCCTCCGAGAGCCGTGTGCGGCCGGGAGCCCGGTGCCCTTAGCACGAGGGGAACGAGTGGCTGGACACCGTGTTCCCAAGCTCCAGATAGCGTGGGACAGCCACCCTGCTGGCACTGAAGGTGTTGGCGACACCTGGCCGAGGCACTGAAGGATGCAGGCCGGTGCTGCGCTGGGGTGTCTCCGAGTTTCTCTGGGTGCGATCTTGAGTGGCCGCTGCGTGACAGCAAGGCTCTCCGCACCACAACCGTTGCTGTGAAGCCCTAATTGGCCCGGGAAAGCACTCGAGGGCTGTCCCCTCCCCGCCCGGTGCGTGGAAGCACAGGACTTGAGAGACGTTGTTTTGAAATTAATTACAGTGTGATAAGTGTTGTGAAACAGCAGCACTGCCCTTGGAACTGTCAGCAAAGCCAGCTGCTCGCAGGGCGCCGGGACACTCTGACTTGCTACATTCTTCTACCTCCTGTGGCTGTTGGATTCCTGCGGTGTGGAAAGGGCACTTGGGGACCCGGAAGATACAGAAGTGGTGGTGGTGGGGGAAGGGTTTATGACAGAGGGAGGCGACAGGATGGTGTTGAAGAATAACGTGGCCCCACCACCCCTCCGTTGCTAACGTTCTCAGCATAACGGAGTCAGGCCGGACTCACCTGCATCATTTGCTATGTAATGAAAAGGAAAATAGTGCTGTGTCCCCATTGGGGATTGATAAATGTGTGCTGAGTTGGGCACATCACATTTCCAGGGCCCATTTCCTTGCTTTTCTAGAAATCCTCCTTCTCCATGCACATTTGGTCATAACTACAGGTCATGGAGGGCAGGAGCATGCATATGCTATCACCTGTCGCCCCACCCCCAGCCCAAAAGTTGAATGTTGAAACTTACCCCCCAGCGTGATGGTTTCTGCAGGTGGGGGTGACTAGGTCACAGGGTGGAGTCCTCATGATGGGGTTAGTGCCCTTAGGAATGAGACCCCCGAGAGCTTTCTCCCTGCGTCTGGCTCCTGAGGACACCGTCTGCGAACCAGGAAGGGGGTGCTCAGCAGACCTTGATCTTGGGCTTCCCACCCTTCAGACCTGTGAGAAATGAATGCCTGTGGTTTAGAAGCCAGCCAGTCTGTGGTATTTTGTTATAGCAGCCTGAACGGACTAAGACAGTCTCAAGCATTGAAAGAAAGTATCGGGGAATGTCTGGGTTACACCGTTCTGGTATGTGACTGACGGTGGTTAATTTGAGCTCATTGGGCTGGACACAGTAGTCGCCAAGCTTAGGGCAGAGGTTAAGTCAAGTGATGCTGCTTTTGTCAGGAATACTTATATTTCTCTTATTAACTTGTTTTTGTTATAAAAATCATCCTGTCTTTTGGGGAAAGGTCACTTTAAAATTGTTTATTTATACTTGAGAGAGAGCAACAGAGCATGAGTCGGGGAGGGGCAGAGAGAGAGGGAGACACAGAATCCAAATCAGGCTCCAGGCTCAGAGCTGTAGGCACAGAGCCCAACATGGGGCTCGAACCCATGAACTGCAAGATCATGAGCTAAGCTGAAGTTGGAGGCCCAACTGACTGAGCCACCCAGACGCCCTGGGGAAGGTCACTTTAAATTTACTCTTTGAGCTGATGTAAGGATAAGGAGGTGTATATTTACCCCCTGTGTTTGGGTGGGTAGGAAATTCCTGTGTCTACAAGAAAATTCCACCAGAATAGAAGATCCCCAAATCCACCACGGGAGACTGAGTAGTGGATAAAGTCTGACTTCAAAGTGAGGTGGTCCTGGCTGGATCCTTTCTCTGTCACTTACCAGCTCTGAGAACCACGCAGGTCATGCTTCATCCTCACCTGTGAAATATGTCACAAGATTAAATAAGATTCAATGTCACAAGATACCGTGGATTTCGTGGCCGCAGCCCCCGGGGCTTGTACCCCTTGCTCCAAGGTGGGAGGTTCATAGCAGAGAGCCTAGGACACCTTCACAGTGGATCCCATTCACTAGGAAGCTGGAGCGACGAAAAACCACACATGGCGGCCGTCATTTGCAACCATAACCATTTGTGCAAGGGCCTTGTGGTGAGAGGCCAGACCTTCGTGATGCAGGGAGCTGGCTGTCTTCCTCCTACAGTCGCCTGTGGGCCCCCAGCCTGCCCACCTGGCACGTGTGAGTGGCCCAGCGGAGGTAGAATGACCCCGGATTGTTCACCTTCTGCAGCTGATTTCGTAGCCCCATTCCTGTCTCTGGGCACGGAGCTCCCTCGGCTCCACCTCTGCGCCTCACGGATGCCCAGCTTTGGCAGGTGCAATGGGTCTTATCAGTGGGTGAAGAAACCCTTGAACACTTGCTACATATGTTCTTATTAATAGCAGGGTATTGTAACATGGATTTGTTTTTTATTTTGCCACGTAGGCAAATCTTTTTATGACACGATCTCTATAAAACGATTTTTGCAGTCTCCAGTCTGTCCCTTGGGCTGTCCAGAAAACAGGTTTTGCCTGTGTCTCATGGAAGCAAGTGGCAATGGGACCAGCAAATTGATTCCATGAGAATCGAGGAGCCCAGATTGAAGCCTTGAGGTTGGGCGGGTGCCTTTGGGGGTGCATGGTGGCCCTGGCAAAGGTGTGGCAAGCAACTGTAGCCAGCATCCCCCCTCCCCTGCAAAGTGTTAAGGCAAGAAGGAGCCTTCCAAGAGTCATTTGAGCAAATTCTTAACCTTTCTACATTGTTTCAGTATCTGCAGTGAGGTGTGCACCATCTCTCAAGAGAAATGCACAGTCCTACACCCCAGCAGTTTTCCAGACAATTGTAGGTGTTCCTGGACTGTGGGAAATGTGTTTATGGACCATAGAAAANCAGGAAAGAAGATGTCTGAACTCATTTCCCACCACCTAGCTGGTTAGCAGCAAAGCCAGGGCCAGGAGCTTATGGACCAGAACAGACTGTGTCTAGACTCCTTCCGGTGCTCTTTCTATAACCCTTGGATGCTTTCACCTTGACTTTTCTCCTTTGCTGCTCTCAGTGACGTTCGAATGAAAGTGACCCGTCTTTTTGCATCTCGGTGCAGACTGTTGATTCCAACTGTTTTCCCAGCCCAGCTAAGTGGAAGGGAATCTTGCACATCTTGATTGCTTCCTCACTCTGCCCCAGCCTCCCATCTGAGAATTTAAAGCTAGTTCTGGGACAGAGAGGTTTGCTAGATCGGTGCTGGCCGCAGGGACTTCTCTATCCCACTTTGCCTGATGTTCCTCTTAGAAAGCAGTAGTTTGGGTGTAGAGAACAAGGGCATTTTAGAGCACAAGGTGTACTCGTTTGCTAGGGCTGCCAAACAAAGTACTGCCAACCAGGTGCTGCAACAATAGAAAGGTGTTATGTCTAAGTCCTGAAGGCTGCAAGTCCCACATCAAGGTGTGGGCACCTGCTTCTTTCTGAGGGCTGTGAGGGAGGGATCTGTTCCTGGCCTCTCTCTTTGCCTTCATGTGGTCCTCTTCTCCCTGTGTCTCTTTATTTTTCTTTAAAGATTTTTTTTCAATGTTTTTTATTTATTTTTGAGAGAGAGAAGGAGAATGTGAGCAGGGGAGGGGCAGAGAGAGAGGCAGGCACAGAATCCGAAGCAGGCTCCAGGCTCTGCGCTGTCAGCACGACGCCAAGGCTCTAAGATCAATGACCTGAGCTGAAGTCGGATGCTTAACCGACTGAGCCACCCAGGCTCCCTGTGTCTCTTGACATCATCTCCCCTCTTTGTGAGTCTCTCCAAATTTCCCTAATTTGAAAGGATACCCGGTCATGTAGGATTAGGGCCCACCCTAGTGACCTCACTTTAGCTTGATTACCTCTGTAAAGACCTCTGTAAAGACCTTGTCTCCAAATAAGATTATGTTCTAAAATCCTGGGGGTCAGGACTTCAGCATATGAGTTTTGAGGGGACACAGTTCAACTCAGAACTAACAGAAGGCCTTTCCTGATTGGTGGCCTTAGTAAGACAGCTTGGCCTGGTCCAATATGCTTTCTATAACACTGTGCTTATCTGATTTATGGGGACCCCCCTTTTTATGTTTCCTATAAAAAGTGACAAGACAAATCTTTGAAATGTTGGAGAAAAATCTTGATTTTACTGAACCACTTGGCAAGTATGCTGAACATCTACTCTCTGTCAGTAAAATTTGCTTAGGGGTCAGCCTGGGGGACAGTAAACACCTTCATTAGGTGGTTATGATTTTCATGCTTGAGCCAGTGGGATTGGGTTTGGAAGAATCTTCTATCTTGTTGTTTTATTTTTTATTTATTTTTATTTTTTTAATGTTTATTTTTGAGAGATAGAGTGTGAATGGGGTTGGGGGTGGGGGGAAGAGAGAGGGAGACACAGAATCTGAAGCAGGCTCCAGGCCCGCAGCTGTCAGCACAGAGCCTGATGTGGGGCTCAAATGAACTGTGAGATCATGACTTGAGCCGAAGTGAGACACCCAACCCACTGAGCCACCCAGGCAACCCTCATACCTTGTTTTTAAATGTCTAACTGCTCAGACCCAATCCCAGTTGTGTTATGATCATTGAGAATGAACTTTCCATTGGAATAGTATTTTTATAAATGGTATCAATTAAATTTCTTTGATGGTGGAGAAATCACACTCTCAGAGAATGAATGCTGAACAGATTAAAGAAACTAACACCAACATAAATAGATGAGTTGTTTAGAAGTATAAATTCTCATGGAAGAAAGATTGCAGTCTAGGATAGCAGCTGTGACACCAACCTGTTTGTTTTGTTTTTTTTTTTAATTTTTTTTGGAGAGGGGACAAGCATGAGGCAGGGAAGGAACAGAGGGAGAGAGAGAGAGGGAGAGAATCTTAAGCAGGCTCCATGCTCAGTGCAGAACTGTCTCGGGGCTCGATCCCATGACCCTGATCATAACCTGAGCCAAATTCACGAGTTGGATGCTCAACCAACTGAGCCACCCAGGCACCCCAACACCAAACTGTTTGTATACCGATATATATTACTCATTTTATATTACTCATTTTATGTGCGATGAGTTCAAGTGGACTGAAGCTTAGCTGTGTTGTGTGTGTGTGTGTGTGTATGTGTGTGTGTGTTTGTAGAAGCGCCCCTCCTCCTCTGAGCTTTGAAAGGACAAATGGAAAATGCGTGTTGTTTTAAGATGTGGGGGTTGAAGTTTGGGAACAGTGAGGGGAAATACAGTGGTGAGAATAATTGAAGGGATATTATAGGAGATTTGTCCTTGGACTTGAGACCTGGGTTAGGGTAGTACCCATCTCTTAAGCACAGTTGTTTGGGGGCAACCCACACCTGCTGGTGGGTCCCCAGGGGGTGCTGTGAAGTGCCCAGCACGACGGGGGTATCTCAGGACCGGCGGGTGAAGTCAGTCCTGACAAGACAAATCTCAGCCATTTATAGTACAGTACATCGGAGGAAGGTAAATACTGGAAGCGGCTTGTAGCTTAAATTCAGTTATAGAACCAGATTATCTAGGGTGGATTATCTATAGGGAATGTAGCATCCCAGGCCAGCTTCACTCTGTATTTTTGGCGTGTGGCTTAGCTGGTTTGTGTTAGGGAATACACGCTAATTTTTAACTTTAGAGTCTCTTTCACACACGCACATACATTATATTGGAAAGTCACAGATAGGAAGGAAAATCTGCTACCTCCTGACCCTTCCCCCATTCTCCCCCCACCCCACCCCCCCCCNTGCTGTTGTCTAGTGTGTAGCACAGCCAGAGACTTTTGTGGTCACTTTCGTATTCACTGTTGCCTTGGGTTTTCTTGTCTCTTCACCTTCATTGGTTTGGTCGTTTAAGACCTGACAATCTCATTGTTTTGAATCTGAGATCCAGCAATAAAACAGATTATAAACAACAACTAGAGATCCGTCAGGTAAGAGTGGCTTTGAGGTAGATGGCATTTCTGCTTCAGGTGAAAAATCTTATTTAGAACCAAAAGCACCACAGTCAAAATCCTTCACTTAAAAAAAAATAAACTGTGAACTTCTGGGTTGGAAGCTTCAGGTTCTGGTTACATTCAAAGCAAGCACATTTTTTCACTCTTGTGAATTTCATAGCACAAAATTTGCTGGCCTGGTTAAAGCCATGCCATTTATGAGAAAGGAAAATGCCTTCGACTTATCTACCACCACAGAGTTCCCAGATAGGGACCAGTAGTCATTTCTTTTGTGATGTGTACATAAGACTTTCCAATAACACAGAACATAACAATAACATCAATTTTAGTGACTGTGTAGAATGAACCAAATGTTATCAAGGAACATTCCTAGTTAGTTCAAACAATAATATGCCTTTTGCAATTTCCAAAGATACTGCTTTCTTTTTTAAAACTATTATTTATTAATTTAAAATTTTTTTGAGAGAGAGAGAGTGCACGTGAGTTGGGGAAGGGACAGATAAAGAAGGTGAGAGAGAATCCCATGCAGGTTGTATACGGTCAGCTCAGAGTCTGATGAAGGGCTCAATCCCATGAACATGAGATTATGACCTGAGCTGAAATCAAGAGTCAGACGCTTGACCCACTATGCTGCCCAGCCACCCCCCAAGGTATTTCTCTTTTAATGAGTCCATTCTTTCCAATTTTTTAAAAATTATTTGTCTTAATTGTAAAACTGAAAGTCCTTTTTTTTTTTTTTTTTTTTTTTTTTTTT
>NW_027529424.1:3189374-3252885 GCF_008692635.1 Crocuta crocuta | reverse complement strand
TTTTTTTTTTTTTTTTTTTTTTTTTTTTTGCCAGTTAAGGCAGCAAAATGTTTACCTCTCTAAGAATGCAGAATGCCAGAATGGTTCATTTGGGCACATTGCTCATTCAAGTCTTGGTTTTGTTTTTTGTTTTGTTTTGAGATAGAGTGAGAGAGAGAGGCAGGCAGTGGGACAGAGGGAGAGAGAAAGAATCTCAAGCAAGCTCCACGCTCAACTCAGAGCCCAACGTGGGGCATGATCTCAAGACTGAAAGATCATGACCTGAGCCAAAATCAAGAGCTGGATTCAACCGAAAGGACCACCCAGGTGCCTTGCTCACTCAAGGCTTTATGTCCTTGGGAAAGTTGAGGAATAAACATTTAAACAATGTTGAAAGGATGAAAACACTCCAGTATGTTATGCTATTAGAATACAGAAAGAATGCACATGAAGATTTATTGTATTACCTGTCAAGGACATACTGATGTGAAGATTTAAAAAATTGGAAATATTTACTTACCTACTGTAGGAAAAACTTCTTTTCCTTTTCTTCTTTTCAACATATCTTTTCTTAAATATCCCTTTGTTCTCTGAGGGATGTGGACAAGCATCTTGGCAAATTGTCTTGGTTGTTAATGTCCTTATGAAGTTCATGCCCAGTGTTGAAACTTCAGTCTCTGGCTCTTTAATGATGGTATCAGCTACGATGAAGATTGGCTGTAAATCCTAGAAAGCTACCGGACTCATGAGGACAGGAGGGTAAGGGATATTTCTCTTGTACACGTCTTGGTGTGTGGTCCAGGGCTGTGTGGTTCTTCATGGGGTCCTGGACCCAGGCTCCATCTAGCTTGTTGCCCTGCCTTGTGTGGTCTTCATCTCAGGCTGTGAAATGGATGTAGCCTTACTCGAGGCAGCAGAATGGACGGAGGGACGAAGAGAAAGGGACGAAGGGCACATATGAACTGTCCAGAGCTTAGACGGCTGGGCATGCCTCACTGCAAGGGAAGATGGGAGACAGAGTCTCCATTGTGGGGTGCGTGATTGGGCCGGAAATTGGGGACATTCTCCCCATAGAAGAACATAACTAGTGGGGAACAGCCAGTGGTCTCTGCTGCAGTCACAGATCTCACCTATAATACAGTAGAAGTCTCCATTAATGACACTTAAAAACAAGTTGAATTTCTTTTTATGGTCATTATGGGCTTACATTCAATTAGCTTTAAGATTTGGTTTGCACCCATAAATCAAGACCTGAAGTAAACATTCTTTGTTTACAGTGACAGAATACACTCATTCACACTTCAGTACATTTTATTTAAATTTTTTATTACCCTTACCCCAAATGACTGGGGCTGAGAAGTACATAATAATTTACCAGAGCCTGGTTTATGAAAATCAACTAAACTTAAGCCTACAAATTTGTAAGAAAGTCAGAATTAGGGGATGAGAGTAGAAAGTACCAAGGCCAGAAGCAAGTGAGGAAGGACGTGGCAGGAACCTGTTTGTTTGAGTGGGGGTGGGGAAGGGCCAGAGGCAAGAGAGAAAATGGTGTAAGAGGAGGCTGTGATGGCGGGGGCTTGCGGGGAGCCAGACAGAGCAATGGAGACTTTTGTCATGACTGGGAACCTAGGCCTGAGTGCCAAGACCGCCTGAAGGAATGATTTGCCCTGTGGCCCAGATGTTAAGAGTGTTGGCATACCAGAGTGTTTGGGTACCAGAGAGAAGTATCCAGGAGCTCCTTGGCTGAGATCTGGCTTAACTCCATATGCGCCGATGCACCCAATTTCCAACTGGTATAAAGCCTGGATTCTGAAGCAAGGGACCACTCTCAGAAGCCTTGAGTTAATTCCCATCTTTGGGTGTCACCAAGAGAGGCCCGGGGACAGAAAAGAGACTCTGGCTTCCAGATTGGATGGGTGGTGAGGAACAAGGGGGTGGGATGGGGGTGGGAAACTGACTGATCTTGACACTCCAAGCTGGTCTTGGGATTCTAAGAAAACAGTAAAGTCGTTGTTGCCAGAATATACTTTTTTTTTTCTTTTCTTTTCTTTTCTTTTCTTTTCTTTTCACATTTATTCATCTTTGAGAGACAGAGAGAGACAGAGCATGAATGGGGAAGGGTCAGAAAGAGAAGGAGACACAGAATCCGAAGCAGGTGCCAGGCTCTGAGCTGTCAGCACAGAGCCCAATGTGGGGCTCGAATTTGCAAACAGTGAGATCATGACCTGAGCTGAAATCAGACACTCAACCTACTGAGCCACCCAAGTGTCCCCTGAACATACTTTTTCACGCTACAGCTTGTTGGGCCTCCAGTCCTCAGCAGTCCGTGAAGAGAAGTGATAATGGGGTCACCTGACTGTACATACTGAAGTCTTTTCTTCCATGGAATGTCATCTAAATTCAGAGTTTCTGCCGGCTTTCTCAGTAGAATTGAGGTGGCAGGTATGCACCCATTCTTTTAGCAGTGGGTACATAAAGACACTGATCATGAATTACCTGCCTTGAGTCATACCTGAAGTCTACTTTCTTGGCCTCTGGACTAGTGCTTTTTTATTTTTTGGATCCATATCAAACTTAGGGCTTTAATGCCATTTCTATTATTGATTACTAGGCTAGATGCATGAGGGATGGAAAAGGGATTGGGTAAGTGAAAGCTTCCTGGGTGGTTTTTCCTGATATTCTCTTTTTACCAGTCTCAGTCCTTAGAGCTGCCCTGATGAGGGCACTTGGGGTGACCAGCAACCTTAGCTAAGATAGGGATGGACGATTCTGGGTCCTTTTTCCTCATCTCTGATCAGAACGGCTCTGCTTCATCTTTGCTGCCCACAATCCATATCTGCATGCATATTTCATGATTTTCTTACCTTCCAGTTGCTTCTGAAAAAAATAAAAATGAAAAAAGAAAGACACGGGAGAGCAAAAGCAGAAATAAACACTTTCATGTGGTGGGCCCTGGGGCATTAGGATCGATTTTTCCCCCCTCAAATCTGAATCCCTTACCATGAGACTCTATCCAGGGGGGGGCATACATAGGGTTTTAGGACAGGATTTGGCTGGTACCACACAAAGAAGGGCTATTTTCCTTCTATTTTTCAACAGATGGTCTCGAAATGGGATTTTCCACTTTAGAGCAGACCAAGAAGAGTAGAGCACAGAATCCTTGGTGGGGCGTCTGCCCCTTAGCTGTTAGATTTTGAGGAAGCTCTTTTACGGCTGTTGATGGGAGGTAGTGATTCCATTATGTACCAGGGTGTCTCCGCCAAGGCATGGTGTACAGTTCCAGAACCCCTGACGGAGGCACCGAGTCAGACTGACACTGTCCACGGGCCATTTGAGGAGAGGTAGTCACAGGAAGAGGAGCCCTCTGTGGGTCATTTAATGAAGCCATGGCAAAGCCTTGATGGCCAGAGAGGGTGTGGTTTTTAGCAGCGTTCGATGGTCAGGAAGGGGAACAAAGCTCCGTCCTTGCTCTCCTGGGGCAGAATCATTCACCGCATGCACCTATCCGGGGCTGGACTCACCTGCTTTTAGACCTCACTGGGGACAGAGGCCGATGAGGCCCCGTGTCACCCTGTGCGAATCTACTCTGGAGGGGACAGATGACCGGCAGCGTGAGCCTTTTTCTTGTAGGATTGGGGGGGCTCTTGGGTCACCGCCGCTGCTGGGTGACCTGCCTGGATGACCTGCCTGTCTAGTGATTGAGAATACACTTAGTATTTAACAGAGAAGACCAGGCTTTGAGCCCTGGCACCACCCTTTGCCTCGTAATTTTGGGCAAATTATTTTACTTGTCTGAACCTCCATTCGGAGAGGATTATCTGTCAAAAGCAGCTTTGACATTCCGCCACCTTGTCACCTAATTGATGTTTCTTTTTGTTGTTGTTGTTTATTTATTTATTTTGAGAGAGCATGAGCAAGGGAGAGGCAGAGAGAGAGGGAGACTGAGAATCCCAAAGCAGGCTCCATGCTGTCCGTGCAGAGCCCAATGTGGGGCTTGATCTCAAGAACCATGAGATCATGACCTGAACCGAAATCAAGAGTCGGGATGCTTAACAGACTGAGCCCCCCAGGCTCCCCTCATTGTTTCTTTTAGAGGTCACCAAAGGTGTGGAATCTTTGTGAGGGGCTCATCGGGGAAGCAGAGTGCTCTGTTCTGCCCCCAACATCTGGTTGATTAGAAATCGCTTTGTTGATGGGGCTCCTGGGTGGCTTAGTCAGTTAAACATCTGACTTCAGCTCAGGTCATGATCTCATGGTGCATGAGTTCGAGCCCCGCGTCGGGCTCTCTGCTGACAGCTCAGAGCCTGGAGCCTACTTCGGATTCCATGTCTTCCTCTCTCTTTGCACCTTCCCTCACTCGCACTCTCTCTCTCTCTCAAAAATAAATAAACATTAAAAAAAAAAATAAGAAATGGCATTGTTGAATTCTCTGGTTAGTACAAAGAAGAGGAGGTTGTACTATTGTTAAATGCCTACTAGGTAAAGATTTTCATATAATTGCCTCAGTTAAGCCTCACAGTAACCTTCTGTGGTTGGCATTACACTTTTCCTCTCACAGAGAAGAGAGTGGAGCTCCCAGAGGCAGCTCGCCAGCAACGTCTGGGCTCCTAATTGACGTGATCCAGATCTGTGCCCACCTGCCTGCCAAGCCCTTTTCTATATGTCACCATGGGTTCTCAGCTCAAAGGCATTCTGCTTATACAGCAGTAGAGGGGAATGCAGGGAAAAAGGAAATAGGGTCATCTCACCCTACCTGGGGAGTAGTAATTTCCTGTTTATTTTAGTTCATATTTTTCCCCCTGTAAATAGTGCTCTGGGGGAAAAATTACTCATTCTTCAAACTGGAGTCCTATACTCTGTTCAGAGCACTGTGTTCTCGCTGAAATTCATCGAGGGATGCGGTGATTCAGAAAATCTGGTTCTTGTTCACAAGATAGGAAAGGACACAGAGGACTTTATGTATGTTCCAGTGTTTTTACCTGGGGACATAGGTTCCCCTGGACTAAATGCTTTTCTATGCCATGGTCCTGCTATGTGCCTACTCATGGAGTCATTCATGTAATTTATTTATGCCAGCAGGAATTTGCAGCCCTGTGCCTGCTGCTGGGGCGGAAGTAAAAATAAATAAATAACATGGACCCTGTTCCCCAGGAGGTTATGGTTTATTTAAAGAGCTAAGTGTATCCTGCCATTCTCAACTGGGGAAGGTTTTGCCCCCACCTCCCACCCCAGGGGACATTTAGCAATGCCTGGGGACATTTGGGGGTTGCACGTGCTGCTCACGGTGTTTAGTGGGTAGAGACCAGGGATACCGCTGAGCATCCTGCAGTGCACAGGCCGGCCCCCACAACAAGGAGTGATGTAACCACAGTGTCCGTGGTGCTGACAGCCAGAAACCCTGGGGTCCCCGGGGTGCATTCGCAAAAGCCACGAGGAGCTGTGGTGCAGTGTGTGATGGTTGCAGAGGTGAGCAGTCCCAATACGTCGGTCGTGGCAGAGAGCCACCTGAGCTGAAGGCCCTGGTGCAGGGCTCTGAGGAGGCGGTGCTCGCTGGGAAGGGGGGGCAGAATTCAGGCTGCTGGAAGAAGGCGGCCAGGGCTAGGGGGAGGGGTGAGTGTGGGGAAGGCAGGGCAGCGGGGAGACCAGCCTGCGTGGGCCGCGGCTCAGTGTTGGGGGGAGTGGGGGGAAGGACGGTACGGTAGGGAGGTGCAGGTGGGGTTGGGCCAGAGTGGTGCCCTGGTGGACGATGGGGGCGCCTCAAACAGTGGTGGGCGAGCCTCATGGGAGAAAGGCCGACTGCAGGCAGGAGACTCTAGCAGGGAGAGAGGGTCCTTTGCAGCCGGTGGACACGCAGACGGCAGTCTGCTGTGAAAGCTGGGAGGGACCCTGGCGATCACCCGCCTGGTCCTCAGTTTACCCTAAGGGAACCGGCGCACGCAGATTAATGTCTGATTCATTAATAGCTTAGCAGAGGTGAGGCAGGACCTTAACAGAAGCTGACCTTTCTCCGGCAAGCCCTGTCCTGTTACTCACCCCTCAGGAGGTGGGGCGGTCCTGCAGCCGCACTCTATGGAGGAGACGGGGACACGGATGTTCAGCGGTGGCCCAAGGCCCTGCAGGGGAGTGGCAGAGCAGGCTTTAATCGGGGCAGGCCGACCCGGGACGCTTGAGCTGACTCGGCAGCCTTGGCCTGGCCTCGCTCCCACTCGGTGGCAGCCGGTGCTCCAAGAGGCCGCCCAGCCTGACTCCGACTCCGGCGCGGGGCGGTGGGAACGGAGCGGGGTGACGGAGAGGGCGTCGTGCCAGAGGCATGAGCAGGCCTGGCTGGCGCTGGGATCTTCGTGCGCCCAGGGTCCCGTGAGGGCTGTGTGCTTCCTGGTCTCCTGGGAGCCCGTCTTCACCGCAGGAGGGAACTGGCTTTGCCGGCCCTTTGTTTCATCACGCCTCACCTCTGCCTGCCTGCCCGTGGCACTGGCTTCCTCAGCCCTACTCTGTTGCCCGTCCGGTGTGTTAATGTGTGTGGGTGTGCGTGTGCGTGCCTGTGTGTATGTGTTTGTACATGAATGTGTGTAAGCATGCATATATGTATGTTTGCACACTTGTGCGTGTATGCACACATGCGCACACGTGCGTCGGTATGCATGTGTGTGCACGTGTGCCCACGTGTCTGTGCGTGTGTTTGTGTGTGTGTGTGTGTGTGAGTGTGTGTGCTGCCGGGACCACCGGAGAAGCTCCCGCTTCTCTCCCTGCCCGTGTAGCCAGGTGGCTGCATATAATATATTTAAATACATTCAATGAGATGCGTGAACCAAAAACAACTCCCGGGAGCCAGTTTACAGCAGAGTAGCAGGTCCCTCTCAGCGTGCGTCACAGCCGTCTGGCAGCCGGGGCTACTTTTAACAGTGGGGGAGGGGGCAGGCGAGGGAAGGGGGCTGGGAAGAAGGGAGAGTAGAGGAAGGGGCACGTGGGGGGAGAGGAGGGAGTTGGCAGCGGAGGGCTGATGGGGAGACGGGTGTGCGTGTGTGCATGCACATGTGAATATGTATGTGCGTGTGTGGCGACATCTTGTTGTGAGACAGAAAAGTCAAGGGGGCGCCTGGGTGGCTCAGTTGGTGAAGCGTCTGACCCTTGCTTTTGGCTCAGGTCATGATCTCACACATCATGAGTTTGAACCCCGTGTTGGGTTCTGCAGTGACAGCAAAGAGCCTGCTTGGAATGCTCTCTCTCTCTCTCTCTCTCTCTCTCTCTGCCCCTCCCCTGCTCACAGTCACACATTCTCTCTCTCTCTCAAAAGAAATAAACTTAAAAAAAAAAAAAAAGAAACTCAAGCAAGGCCACCCTTCGCCGGGCTGGATCCACGTCTGTGACCACACGCATGTGATGGAGGGTTAACCAAGACATGACTTACTCTGGTCTTTCTGTCTTGCACTTCCTAACCGGTCGCGTCTCCTTTCTTCTCTTGTTGGTGCCAGTCTTTCAGGGGTGGGTCTGGGACCCCTGCAGGGTGGTGGTCTGTAGGATGGAAGATCATATTAGAATATTCTCCCTTGGGGTCCTACTTTGTAGTGATGTTAAAATCACCATGTGTAACAGCTCTGGTTTCTAAGCAGGGAAAATACTGGCCTGGGGAAGACTCGGTATTTCTCCTGAAGGCTTGGACTCGCTGTCTGAGGGCATCTGGCGGCTCTGATAGGGAGGAACATGCCGCAGGAGCCCCGGGCTTCCTGTGCTGGCTGAGGCACGGCTCTCTGGCAGAGACCGGGAGCTCATCACCTGGAGTCAGAAGGCTGCGTTTGCAGTCCTCTGGGGACATGTCCTGTCAAAGGCCCTGACGAATACTCTGTCCCATTCTTAGCCCCCTTCTCCTAGGAGGTGGCTGCTCTCCTAGGCTTTCCTCTAAGCTCTGCCATGCACAGCCTCGGGCTACCTCTGCGCCTGCCCTGAGGGGTGCGCCCTCTTTCTTGGAGGCAGGGTAGGGGCTCCACAGGGCAGGGCGCTTCTGCCGAGAGCCGCAAAGCAGCCTGGGTAAGCCCAGGGTGTCACCTCCTCCTGCTTCCGACGGGCACCAGGGCAGGGACTCTTGGTCTCTGGTGTGTTGGTGTCACTCTGGGTAGATGTTTATTTCTGAGGGGTTTTATTTAGGATCATGATTACTTCTGTTGTGTCCTGATTGGTGCAAAAGCAGTGAGAACGTAGCAGGGTGTCTTGTGTGGCGGAGGAGCTACGGGGGGACTTGATGGCAGTAGTGGCCATGACATTTGGCCCCTCTGCACGTGAGATCAGATGGTGTCCTGAGAGTCTTCAAGAACTGAACCTGCTTGAGTTCGGGAGAAAGCTTCTGAGCCTCTTTTCTTTCGGGGATTCCCCGGGAGATGGACGTTCTTCTGCAAAACCCAGCGTGGGTCAGGCCTGCAGAGATCATTAGGGCCGCTCTGTAATTTTAAAGGCAGTAAAAGCGGGGTGTAGAAAGCTCCTCAAAGCTGGATCAAACGCTCCCAAATGCCACAACGCCAGGGAAGACTAGTCTCTACCTTCTGGGGGCGGGCGTGGGGGGGGGGTGGCCTTTCCTGACCGAGCCGTCCATTCGGCTGCTTCCCTTCCGCAGAGGGAGCTGAGGTTGTGTGCTTTACAAGCCCTGTTCATCCTTTATTGCTTATTCAGCACGATTGCACAACCCAGAAGAAATAACAGTGCAAGCAAATGGGCCGGCACGAGTGGCTGTTTTACGAGGATTTAATTATGCTTCTCGTGGCAAAGTTGGATCTTTTCTTTGCTTTGTGGCTTTATCACTGTTTGGTCTTCATTAAGGCAAGCATTGCATGTTCTGGCGTGTACCAGGTACTGACACAGTGGGGCAAAGGAGGGCTGCTTGGACGGAACAAGTGATTTCAGATAGGTGCCTTCCTCCTTCCCCTCCTCCATTGCTCCGGCTCCTGTTATGTCCCGGGTATGTGAAAAATCTATCATTTCTTCCCAAAGCAGGCTCCCTCACCCAGAATTCATTCTTTAAAAAAAATTTTTTTTATGTTTATTTATTTTTGAGAGAGAGAGGGAGAGACAGTGAGAGTGGGGGAGGGGCAGAGAGAGAGGGAGGCACAGAATCCAAAGCAGGCTCCAGGCTCTGAGCTGTCAGCACAGAGCCAGACATAGGGCTCAGACTCACAGGCCATGAGATCATGACCTGGACTGAAGTCTGGGACTGAGCCCCAGAATTCATTCTTTTGTATGAGAGTCATAGATTAGAAGAATAGAAAATCCAGCTGGGATCCGGGCTCTACCCTATGCTAAATGTGTGAGGGCTGGCAAGTCACGTAACTCCCCAAGCCTTTATTTTCTCATCTGTGTAATGGGTATATTATGCCCAACTGGCTTGCTCCTGGGGGCTTCCATGAGCATCAGAAGAGATAACATGTGAGTGAGTGTTGGGCAGCTTAGGATTCTCTACATACTGTGAAGGAGGAAATGGAAGAAGTCAGGTCCTTTCTCTCACGCTCACTCAGTTCTTGGTACCCCTGAGCACTAGGGTGGGGACCTGGTCTACTCCAGGTCACAGTGCATCCTTAATTCCTAACATAGTGCTCAAGAAATGTTTTCTGAGCAAATATTTGGCAAGAAAATGGTCTTTTTAATATTCTTTATATAAATGCAGAGCTGGGAACATTTTTCAAATGAACTACACTAATTAACAGAGGAATTGATTTATTGGGTTGTTTGTTACAATGCTGAGCGCCTCATTAAAAATTGTAAGGCTAGCAAAAGAATTGAAACTGGGATCTCAAAGACCCAGCTGAACCCCATGGTCATAGCAGCCGTGTTCACAATAGCCAAGAGGTGGAAACAATCCAGGTGTCCGTCAGCAGATGAACGGATCAAGAAAATGCGGTCTCTACATACAGTGGAGTATGATTCAGCCTTCAGAAAGAAGAATTCCTGCCATTTGTAACACCACGGATGAGCCTAAGGGACATTATGCTAAGCCAGTCACAGATGGACACATACTGCAAGATTCCACTTACAAGAGGTGCTCCAAATAGTCAGACTCACAGAATCACAGAATAGGGTGGTGACTGCCAGGGTCTAGGGGGAGGGGAAAGTCAGAATTGTATTTTTCAGTGAGCATAGAGCTTTAGTTATGCAAGATGAGTATGTTCTGGAGATCCTCAGTACAACTGAGGTCCTGTAGTTAACTGTATGGTACTGAACATGTTAAGTGTGTTAAGAGGGTGGATCTCATGTTAAGTGTCCTTACCAAAGAAAACACCAGACCAAATTAACACACACACACACACACACACACACACACACACACACCCCAGAACACAAGGGGAAGAAAAGTCTTTCCACCATACCAACCTGACCCAATAATGTGATTCTAAATATGCTGCTTGAATTATTGGAAAAAAATATTGTTTAAAAAGAAAAGCTGTTGTTAAGGATGGCTGGGGATGAATTTCTGAAGGATTTTGAAAACTACAACTCTGGTTTTACGACCTTACTGTCTACAAGAAGGCTACAACCTGGAGTTTTCTCGTGGCCCTATTTCCTCATGATTCTTCCTAACGGTGGGGAGTGTGCATAATATATCCCTGAAGCTGGCAAGAGCAATAGAGAAAACAAAGAGGCTAAGAAAGCCCCAGAAGCTCTGGATGAAGGGAAACAGGGTTTCCTGCATCAGCTCAGGTGGTGTCTGCCTGCTCCTGGCGGGTACCTTTGAGGATTCTGGCCTTAGACACGAGAGATGCCCCACATCCGTGAGGTGCCCCTTCTCTTTTTAATTTCCATTTATCAGATGGGGAGCGTGTAAGCTCACTGAGGTAAGAGGGATCTCAACTTCTGGTTTCCGTGGATAGTGATTTCCCACTAAAATCAGGAAATCTTCTTGTTCCATTTCTAGGAGGGCCACGGGAATGGCCACTCTAGGAGATGGATTTAAGCCCCACAGCCTCTTTGGTTTTTGTGGCTTGCTGACCAGGGGGCACGCAAGGAAAAGGAAGCCTTTTCAAATTTCCACCCATGTACTCTGTAGGTTAGTGACACCCAGAGAATTCACTTTGTAGAAAACGGCCAACCAGATTTCCCAAGACTCATGTCGTCGACTCTCAGCTGGCCTCTCTTGCTATTCCTGATTCTTTTATATATCTCTTGTTGATTCCCTCCTGCGGCCCCACATCACTAATTCATCTTTCCTGTCTCCACTCGTGGCTCAGTTTGATCCTTCCTTCCTGTGAAGGTGGATGCTTCTTAAGGTTGTGTTCTAGAAGCGACCCCCTCCCTTCTCTTTATACATTCCCCCTCTTCACCTCTTCTGACATTACAGGCTCACCCACAATGTCAAGGCCAAATTGTTCACAGACCTCACAATTTCCTAGGGAGCTTGCAAAATGCAGAGTCCTGGGTCGGGCGTCCAGCTTGTCTGATTCTGTAGGCCTGGGGCAGGATTGAGACATTTGCATTTTAAACAGGCATCCCAGGACGCTTGGAGGAATGGCCCTAGAATAATGATTCCCATGCCCCAGTCTCTGGTTTGCTGCCTGCTTTCCGTGAGAAAACCTCACTTCCTGCACCATGCTGGCTATTTCCCTCTGTGTATTTCTTTGGTACCTCAGACTAATCCTTCCAAAAGTGAACCCATCATTATTTGCAAATAGCCAGAAGGTGGAGGCAGTCTAGATGTTCACTGGCAGATGAATGGATGAGCAAGGTGGCTTAATCCATACAGTGGAATAGTATTCAGTCTTAAAAAAGGAAGGGAGTTCTGACGCATGGAACGATGCGAGTGAACCTTGAAGGCATTATGCTGAATGAAAGAAATAAGCCAGATACAAAAGGACCCATGCTGTATGATTCCACTTCCATGAGATATCTAGAGTCGTCAGATTCACACAGACAGATGTTTGAGGATTGGCCGGGGCTGGGAACCTCAGGGAGGAGGGAAGCAGGGAGTCAGTGTTTAATGGTGACAGTTTCAGTTTGGGCGGATGACAGAGTTCTGGAGGTGGATGGTGGTGATGCCCTGTGGATGTTCCCAACGCCATGCACTGTACACTTAAAAATGGGTATGATAACTTTTATTATATATATATATATATATGACAGTGGAAAAGAAGCAAACACATCAAGTCCCCTTCTCTTCCCTACTAAACTCTCGTCTTGAGGTTCATATTTAGTTGCTATAACTCTAATAAAGCAACTGGGGGGGATGCTTGGGAGGAACCCACTTGACTTAGTTTCTCCGTTTGAGCCCAAGCAGTAAGAGAGGACCGTCTGAATCTGTCCTTAGACTCTCTTTAAGATTGTAAAGGAAAACGAGTTCATAAGCAACATTAACTCTTCTGGAAAGTTGCCTCCTCCGACCTGGAGGCTGGGGCCGGCAACTTCTGATGATGTACGAGACCATCTGTGAGAGGGGGGTTTGGGGACACAGGCTGGGACCATCGCATCTTATTAAATTTTCTGAGTTGCAGGAAGGCATCTCAGAAGAGGAAGCAGCATGTGCCAAAATTCAGAGGCTGGAGGGAGAGAGCCTTCATTTGGATAATTGCAAGTCTTTCCTTTCAGCAGCTGCTAATGGGAAGGGCCCCAGGCCAGAGGCGTCACCTGCCTTAAGTGCTGTGCCCTCCCTACCCTGAGCCGGGCATGCCCCGTAGCCGTGTTCTGACCTGGAATCCAGCTCTGGGAGGAATAATGGTTTAGACACCAGTATTTGACCAAACCAGTGGTGTGTTATCATCACGTGAGTGAGCATGAATCCTCAACTTCCTGTAGATGTGGATTTGCACCTTTGACATGGGTAGGGCGATAGTTCTTTCAGAACTTTGAGGTTTTTAGAATGTGACTTCTCAGTGCTCCTTGTTTGAGAACAGGCTCCAGCAAAGCCGTGCAGCTGTGTGCTTCATACTCTTTAGTGTTTCCTGCGGCCCCGTAGGGCTTTGTCAGTGACTTTGGTTCGGAAGTAGCCACAGGGCTGCAGGTGAATTCCACCAACGCCTGCACTCCACAGCCGATTTCTAGGATGCAGATGCCAATTTTGGGGGCTGGGATCACTGAAAATAACATTCTATGTTGTTGCCTGTTTTCATTACTGTAGGGAGGAAATGCTCTTAGACTTTCAAACAGATACCACCTTGTGGGCAAATAAAAACCTGAATGTAAATTCAGACTCCAGCCCACAGCCTCAGTGTGCCCTGGGGCCCTGAGCCCAAAGGCCTGTGCTACTCAGTTCTAGATGGTTCGGGGAAGCCCTCGGCTTTTTGAAACCTTTTCCAAAGCTGTCTTGAGATCTCGAAGATCTCGTATAATCGTTTCCCATTTTCCACCCCAAAGTGCTCCATCATTGGCAAGCATGTCTGAGAACTGAATGTTCTATCACTAAGGTGGCCACGGGTGTCTGGGTGGCTCAGCCTGGTGAGTGTCTGACTTTAGCCTCTGGTCATGGTCTCCCTGTTTGTGAGTTGGAGCCCCTCCTCGGGCTCTGTGCTGACAGCTCAGAGCCTGGAGCCTGCTTTGGATTCTGTGTCTCCCTTTCTCTATCCCTCCTTCACACACTCTGTCTCTCTCTCTCATAAAGAAACATTACAAGAAAAACACCAAGGTGACCACACACACAAGTGCCGCAGAATTACACTGTTTGCCAAGAGGACTGTTGTCCCATTTCCGCTAGCTGCTGGTGCAGCCCCGGGAACACACGGTAACTCAGTCCTTCCCCAGAGTCACTGACGATGTGCCATTGCATTGTGGCCACCCCTGCGTGAATCGGAGTGCCTTCTGCAGGAGGTGGTGGGGACACAGATATACAAGGGTGGCATTTTCTGGACTTCTTTGCATCCATTCTGCAGGGAAGACAGTGGAAATGAATGCAAATGAATGCAGACCTGACGAGCGGCGAGAAGCCTTAATTCAGCAGTGTGTACACCATTGATTTCTCATTCTTGAAGGCGGTCCCTGCACTCTGTTAAGAAATGGGGTGCGAAGGAGGAAAAGGATTTGGCTGTTAGGCTTTGCAAAAGTGCTGGCTTGTGAAGTAGGATGGTTTGACCTTCACGTTTCATTTCTTGGGCGCTTACGCTGTGCATGATTTTAGTGTGCAGTCGGTCGTCTGCTTTGTCACAAGCAGGCGGAAGTTCTTTTTCACTGGTATCTGCCCTGTCTCCCAACTTCAGTGTGTATATGGCAGTGGATCCGGGTTTGGTATTGAACGTCTCCTTTGCTTGGCTTTCATGGATTATTGCTGCAATGCTATAGGCAGTTCCCATATTTATTACCCAGCAGGACCTAAGTAAGGACTAGTGGTTTTCATCTGTGGATGCAAATTAGAATCTCCCGGGGAAACTTTTGCAAAATATGCATACCTGGGCCCTATCCCAATTTAATTGGATCAGAATCTCTGGATGGTGCTGCGACATTGGTATCTAAAAAAAAAATTTTTTTTAATGTTTATTTTTTGAGAGACAGAGAAACAGAGCGTGAGTAGGGGAGGGAGGGGCAGACAGAGAGGGAGACCCAGATTCTGAGCTGTCCACACAGAGTCTAATGCTGGGCTCAAACACACAAACCGTGAGATCATGACCTGAGCTGAAGTCGGATGCTTAACTGACTGAGCCACCTAGGTGCCCTGCATCAGTATTTTTAAAAAGCAACTTTTTGGCTGATTCAAATGTGCAGTAGAAGCCAGAACCCCTACGGCCACACAGAAGGATCCACACTCCTGGGTGGGCACAGAGACTTGATCGCCCCACACAGATGATAGGAGTGAACTGTCCATAATTTCTCAGCAAGCCAGCAACACATCTGAGCAATGGGGACAGCAAATACAACCTACCTGTGGGGAGATCACTGAGTCTGTGCTATTAACCAGCTGCTTGAGTTCACTGAAGCTTTGTGTGTTGTTTTCTAGTTTCCTCATCTGTGAAATGGGGATAATGATTGCTACCCCGTGTTCCTCACTGGGCTGTTGGGAAAGGAGCTAATCAAATCATTCATGTATGGGAAAGTGCACTGAGAAATATAATAAAGGAAGCTGTCATTATTCCCTGGCATATTTCAGTGTAGTAAGAAGTCCGATACACTGTAACTGTCTAAAGCTTTAGCATATGGCTTGAGTGCAAATAAGTATCGTATGTGTCCACTCATCAAAATGTTTATAACACCCTATCTAGAAGAGGCTCAAGAATGGATGGATAGAGCTAGATACCTCTGTGTGATTCAGTTGGGATCAGTCAAGGCTCAAGAAGGCAGTGCCTTCACCTGCCTCTGGTTTTAGACTACCTTGAAGTTTCCACTATCTGCTCCTTTATTTTTGTTTGTTTGTTTGTCTGTTTGTTTTTTGCACCTGCCCATAGGGAGATCTGGGGCTCATTACTGGAGCTGTAATTAATCATAGCAGGTCTTTATTTTGATAGATCTGGCTTCATTTTGGCTTCTAGAATTTAGACCTCTTGGTTGCCGCGTGGCATTTTCTTGTTTCTAGTTGCCCCTTTGAATATCTTTGAGTCTAGAGGTGGGTGCGATGCAGCAGACAGACCATCTCTGTGGTTTGTTAAACTCAGGAGAAAGCCTGTGTTTATAAAAGCTCACCAATGCTCATACGGGCTTATTTCCGAGGGAAAAAATTTTCCTGGTTCAGGTGATTTCAGTGTGCCCAAAGCGCGCAAGGGGAAAAACAAGCAAGCCGTGTGTGGCCGATGTTGACAATTCCTATAATAAAAGGACCGAGGCGAACACACTTTGTTTAACTGCTTTGGTTCTTTTCTTTTCCTGAATAGAACCCACAGCGCTGACCTCAAAGAATACAGTCAGGACTTTGTTATCCCATCATGAGTAGCCAAGGTTTGGATTTACTGCCCAGTCCAGCTCCAGACCAGAAGAGCAAATTCTGATGGGGACTCATGATCACCTATTCCCCGGTTGACTGTTTCTGGCCACAGCTGTCTAGCTGGAGGGTGTGCTGGCTTTATTGACTGCCCTTTAATTGTCCCCCCCACTCCAGGGTCTTTTTTTTCCGGCCTTTCTGAAGGCTGTCTTACAAGAGGTGTTAGGGTGGAATGACTGGACTTGGGGAGCCTTGGGGAAGTCCTTGTGTCAGACTCTTGAGTTCTTGGGATGGGACGCAAATCACGTGAGCCTCTGGAGAAGGAAGCAGCATGTTGTAAGTGCGTGGGCCTCCTGGCTTTCAGCACCAACCCGCGAGTTCATCAGGTCATAGAATGCACAACAGGCCCACAAAGGAAGGCCTGTTAGGGCTCTGTGAGCTTCCTGAAGGCAGAGCCTGTGACTTCCTCATAAGTGTTTGCTGAACTGATCCTGCCTTATTCTCTCTCTCAAAGCGGTGAAAGCCCAAGTGATGGATGGGGTCATAGCTCCATGTTTGTTTCTGTATTTAAATCAAACATTTGTTCATCTCTGGTGTACCCTACCACAGTGCTGGGCTGTGTTCGATTGTACATGATGCTTTCGCCATGCAGGCGTTCACTGTGCTGTCCTGGAGAGACCAGAGCTTCCCTGGGTGGTGGTTACGGTGGGGTGAGGACATAATGGATCCCCAAGTACTTTTTAGCTGGAGAGTGGTACCGAAATATTAAGGTTTCATTAATGTGAACACTCGCAACAGTTATTTGATCAGACTGTTCTCATTAGGAGGCAAGAGAGGGATGTAATACTTTATAGATTAGTGTGTGTGGGGGGTAAACCTATACACACATATGTTGCTAATATCAGCACCCTATTCGTGATTATGCAGATTTTAAACCGTATGGGTCCACCTCGACTATACCTGGAGCGTTTGCAGCAATAAAGAGTTACAATAAAAATAATGACAGCTCTTCGATTCTAGTCTGCCCATATGCTAGACATTGGGTGTTGTTTCCTTTTTATAGATAAGAAAACTGAAGTTACTTAGGTCATATAGGAAGTATGTGGGACAATGGAGGAGAGCACTTGTGGGGATGAGCACTGGGGGTTATATGGAAACCAACTTGACAATAAACTATTTAAAAAAAACAAAAACAAACAAACAAAAAAGGAAGTATGTGGGGCAAGGCACAGGTCCACCTTGCTTCAAAGTCTGTACTATTTGTAATTATGGTGTTTTTTTTAAATATTTATTTATTTTCAAGAGAAAGAGACTGTGAACAGGGGAGGGGCAGAGAGAAGGGGACAGAGGATTCAAGGATCCAGAGAGGGCTCTGGGCTAACAGCAGGGAGCCCGATGCAGGGCTTGAACTCACCCCCAACCCCGTGAGATCACGACCTGAGCCACCCAGGTGCCCCTGTAATTTTGTTTCAGTAACAATTTAGTTTGATTGGCGCCCCAGTATGGAATTAACACTAGTCCAAGCTGGGCTTCCGTCAAAGCTGAGCTGAAGCCTGGGGGGAATAAGCTTCATCAATTCATTTTTCCCCCCACTCAACAGGAGGGGCCTAATGTAGGACGTAGTACACAGCCAGTGCTAGGCATTTATGGTGTCCATGTGTACCCCCTTTAAAAAATGCTTTTTAATTTTTGTACAGTAAAAATTGCTGTTTTGGTGTGTAGTTCTGTGAGTCCTGACTCACGCGTGGAATCATATAACTAGCACTACAATCAAGATACAGAACACTTCCATACCAGATCCCCTTGAGGGCTGCCCCTTTGTAATCAGATGCCCTGCTCTGGTCCTAATCTTTGGCAACCCGGACCCCTTTCTCTATAGGTTTTCTTTGCTGGAGTATAATAGACGTGGGATTGCTTATAATAGACATGGAATTGCACGGTATGTAGCCTTTCTGAGTCTGGCTTCTTTCTCTCAGCGCAATGCATTCGAATCATCCGTGTTGTTGCATGTATCAGGAGTGTGCTACATTTTGTTTCTGAGTATCATACTGCTGTATGAGGTCCAGCCAGCAGCTTGTGTGAACCATCCAACAGCTGAAGGGCTTTTGGGTTGTTCCCAAGTTGGGCAATTATGAATATAGCTGTTATACACATTTGTCTGTAGGTTTTTGTGTAAATCTATGTTTTCGTTTATCTTGGTTAACTACCAGAAAGTGGATCGCTGGAGTGAGAAGGTTTTTTTTTTTTTAATTTTTAAATGTTTATTAATTTTGTTTTTTTAATTAAAAATTTTTTATGTCATTATTTTATTTTGAGAGAGAGAGACAGAGTGAGCAGAAGAGGGTCAGAGAGAGAGGGAGACACAGAATCTGAAGCAGGCTCCAGGCTCTGAGCTGTCAGCACAGAGCCTGATGCGGGGCTTGAACCCACAGACTGTGAGATCATGACCTAAGGTGAAGCCAGATGCTTAACTGACTGAGCCACCCAGGCGCCCGAATGTTTCTTCCTTTTGGGCGGGATGTTTATTGCTTTTGAGAGAGAGAGAGAGAGAGAGAGAGAGAGAGAGCATGCAAGCAGGGGAGGAGCAGAGGCTGAGGAAGAGAGAATCCCAAGCAGGCTCTGCACTGTTTGCACACAGCCCGATGCAGGGCTTAATCTCATGAACCTTGAGGTCATGACCTGAGCTGAAACCAAAAGTCAGATGCTCAACTGACTGAGCCATCCAGGTGCACCCTGGATGATAAGGTTAAGTATATGTTTTTAACTTTATCAGAAACTGCTAAGCTGTTTTCCAAAGTGTATATTCCATTTCATAGTACACTGCCCCATTAGCAGTGTACGATGGCTCTAATTGCTCTGTCTTGATATCCCTTGGTATTTTCAGGTTTCAAAAAAATTGTAGCCCTAGTAATAGTCATGTAGGGTTAGCTCACTGTAGTTTTAATATTATAGTTCCCTACTAACTAATGATTTGGGGCATCTTTTTATGTTCTCATTTGTTATCTATATGTCTCTGATGGAGAGTGTGTAAATCTTTTACTCATTTAAAACCTTTTTAATTTAAAAATTAAAAATTTTATCATTGAGTTTTATGAGTTCCTTATATATTTTGGATACAATTCCTTTGTTAGACATTTTATTCTCTGAATTTTCTCTTGGTCTGTGGGTTTTCTTTTTACCCTCTTAAGAGTGTTTATTTTTTTACAGAGCAGAAGTTTTTGATTTTGATGAAGTTCAACATTTCAGTTTTTTCTTTCCTGGGATTGTGCTTCTGATGTCATAGTTCAGAGCTTTTGGACTAAACCAAGATCACAAAGATTTTCTTCTACAAGTTGTATAGTTGTGTGGCTTACGTCAGCACAGATGATCCATTTTGGATTAATTTTTATTTAAGGTAGGAATTGTATGCGGCCTTCTTCTTTGTACATAAAGGATTGTCCTGGCATATGTGTTTCAAAGACTATTCTTTCTGCCTTGCGCCTTTGTCAAAAGTTCACTGACCATATTTTTGTGGCTCTAGTGATAGACTAAGTAATCAGTGTCACCTGTTTATGTGTTTCTCTTTTTGCCAGTTCCATACCTGTCTTGATTATTGCAGTTTTATACTAAATCTTGAAATCAGGGAGTGTGAGTCCCCCAGCTTACTTTTCAAAATGTTTTTAGCTATTATATTTCCTTTACTTTTCTTTCTTTTTTTTAAAATTTTTAATGTTTATTTTTATAAATAAAAAAATGAGAGAGAGAGAGAGAGAGTATCAGGGGGTGGCAGAGAAAGATGGAGACAGAATCTGAAGCAGGCTCCAGGCTCTGAGCTGTCAGTCCAGAGCCCAACGTTGGTCTCCAACCCACAAGCCACAAGATCATGACCTTAGCTGAAACTGACGCTCAACCAACTGAGCTACCCAGGCGCCCCATCCTTTACTTTTCTATATGCATTTTAGAATTATTTTGTCAATTTCCACAAACCATCCTACTGGTATTCGGATTGAGATTGCATTGAATCTGTAGATTAATTGGGGGAAAATGAACTTCTAAACAATGTTAATCTTTCAGTCCATGAACACGGTCTATCTCTGCATTCATTTAGATTTTCTTGATTTTTTTTTATCAGTGTTTTATATTTTTCAATATACAGATCCTGTACATATTTTATTTGTGCCTAAGTATTTCATTGTTTTGGCAGTTTGTAAATAGTATTGTTTTTAAGGTTTTTATGTCAAGTTTTCATCATTCATATGTAGAAATATAGTTGCTTTGTCACATATTAAGCTTGCATCCTGTGATCTTGCTAAATTCATTTAGTATCTTGATACTTTTTTTGTAATAGATTCTCTGGGATTTTCTGCCTAAACAATCATGTCATCTACAAATGGGGGTAGATACATTTCTCCTTTTCAATCAGGGCCCCTTTCTTTTCTTTGTCTTGCCTTATTGTACTTGTTTGGGTGTTCAGTAAGATCACCTTGACTTGTTCCTGACCTTAGGGGAAAACATTTGGCCTTCCATCTTAAGTATGATATTAGCTGTAGGGTTTTAATAGATGTTCTTTATCAGATTAAGGGAGTTCTATTTTAAGTATGCTGAAGTTGTTGTTTTTCATTGTGAGTGGATATTAAATTTTGCCAAATACTTTTTCTGCATCTGTTGAGATGATCATGTAGTTTTCCTGCTTTAGTCTGTTAAAATGTGGATTACATTGGTTTTCAAATGTTGAAGCAGCTTTGCATTCTTGGAATATATACCACTTGGTCATGGTATATTGTACTTACTATATATTGTTAGATTCAACTTGCTAATAGTTTCTTGAGGATTTTTGTGTCTCTGTTTATGAAGTTTATTGTTATTATTTTATATTCCCACCAACAGTGTATAACTGGTTTTGATACCAGAGAAATCCTTGACTCAGAAAATGAGTTGGGAAGTATTTCCTTTTCTTTAGTTTTCTGGAAAGGATTATGCAGCATTGGTATTATTTCTTCTTTAGATATTTGGTAGAATTCATCAATGAAACTGGATTTTCAGTTTTATTTTTTGGAAGGATATTAGCTTTGAATTCAATTTTTTAATAGATCTAGAAGTATGTACAGATTATCTGTTTGTTCTTGAATGATAGCTTTTATTTAAAGTAATTGGTAAATTCCATCCAACCCAGTCATCAGTAAAATAAGGCCCACAAACCAGCCATTTATTCTTTTTTTAAAATGTTTATTTATTTATTTTGAGAGATAGAGAGAGAAAGGAAGAGGGGAAGGGGCAGAGAGAGATGGAGGGAGAGAATCCCAAGCAGGCTGCATGCTGCTAGTGCAGAGCCCAGTGTGTGGCTCAACCTCACTATGAGATTATGACCTGAGCCAATATCAAGAGTTGGACGCTTAACCAACTGAGCTACCCAGATGCCCCAGCCATTTATTCTTGTAGATAAAGTTCTATTAGAATAGAGCCCATTTAGGGTACCTAGGTGGCTCAGTTGGTTAAGCGTCTGACTTCAGCTCAGGACATGATCTCACAGTTCATGGGTTTGAGCCCCGTGTTGGGCTCTGTGCTGACAGCTAGCTCAGAGCCTGGAGCCTGTTTCAGATTCTGTGTCTCCCTCTCTCTCTGACTCTCCCCTGCTCACGCTGTCTCTCTCAGAAATAAAAAAAAACATTAAAAAATTTTAAATAGAACCCATTTACTTACCTAATGTTTTGCACTGTAGTAGCAGAGTACAGTAATTATGACAGAGACCATATGGCCAACAAGCTTTAAATATTTACTGTCTGTCCATTTACAGAAAAGTATGCTCACACCTTGTCTGAAATGTCAAATACACAGGCTAGGTTGTTTATAATATTCTTTTATTAGCCCTTTAATGTCTGTAAAGTCTGTAGTGTTATCTCTTCAATTCATTCTTGATATTAGTAATTTATATTCCCTCTTTTTTTCCCCTTGGCCAGCCTGGCTAGAGATTTCTAAATTTTACAGATCTTGTTAAAGAACTAGCTTTTGGTTTGATTGATTTTTCTGTGTTGGTTTTTTTGTTTTGTTTTGTTTTGTTTCATCAATTCCTGCTCTTATCCTTACATGTTTTTTTCTTATACTAAATTTGAGTTTAATTTATTTTTTTTTCTAGTTTCTTGACGTAAAATGTTAGATTATTGACTTGAAATTTTTCTTATTTCTCCCCAACTGTTTAACGCTGCACATTAGTCTGTAATCTGTATGCCACAATTTTTTGATATGTTGTACATTTTTATCGTTCAATTCAAGACATTTTCTAATTTGTCTCTATTTGACTCCTGGTAATATTTAGAAGCATGTTGTTTACTTTCCAAATATTTGGGAATTTTCTAGATAATCTGATATTGATTTCTGATTGAATTCCATTATAATCAGATAATATACTTTGTATGATTTCAGTTCTTTAAAAACTTTAAGGCTTGTTTCGTGATCTACAACAGTGTATTTTGGTGAATATTCCATGTACTTGAGAAGACTGTGTGTTCTTCTGTGGTGGGTAGAGTGTTCTAAATGTCAGTTAGGTCAAACTATTTGAAAATATTATTCAGCATTTCTATAGATCCTTGCTGATTTTCTGTCTACTTGTTCTCTTGATTTACTTAGAGAGGGTTGTTGATGTACCTAATATTGAATTTGTTCTATTTCTCCTTTCAGTTTTATCAATTTTTGCCTTATATATTTTGAAGCTCTGTTTTAAGATATATATATACACTTAATATTGTTATTTCTTCATAGTGGGTTTATTCTTTTATCTTTATGTAACAATCCTCTTATTCATTATTGTCCTTGTTCTGGAGTTTATTTTGACTGATATTAATAAATAGCTTCCTTTGGTTAGTCTTTCTAGGATGTATCTTTTTCTGTCCCTTTAAGTTTACCCTATCTGTATCTATATCTTTACATTTTTAGGTGTTTTCTTATAGACAGCATATACTTAGGTCCTGGGGGTTTTTTTGTTGCTGTTATTTTTTGGTTTTTGTTTTGTACAGTCTTACCATCTCTGTTTTTTAATTTGTTAGTTTGGATCATTTACATTTAAGGTAGTTATTCATATAGTTGGATTTAGGTCTACCATTTTATTATTTGCTTTCTGTTTGTCTTTTCTTCTTTTAGTACCTCACCTCTCATTACCACTTCTTGTGTTCTTTTGGAGTATTAGATATTTTGAAGAGTCTATTAAAATAGACTTGTTTGGACTTTTGGTCATCTATCTTTTGTACGTGTGTGTGTTTGCTCTGGAGGTTACTATATATATGTATATCTTTTAATAATCTACTCTGGGTTAGAGTTTTATTTAGTGAATAAAATTTAAAAGCCCTACAACCACATAGATGTTTTTTACTATGTCTTCTTTATAGTACAGTTGTCTCCATACATTAAAAACTGAATTTTTGCTGTCAATAGTCATCCTAATTATAAAGACCTTAAGCAGAGACAAATAATCTATCATATTTACCCAGATCTTTACCATTTCTTTAACTTTCCCTTTATTCTTAAAGTTCTAAGTGTTATTTTAATATTATTTTCCTTCAGCTTGAAGAGCTTACTTTAACATTTATTTTAAGCCACATCTTCAGGTGATGATTTTTCCCTTCTTAAAAAACTTCATTGAGAATGTCTTTATTTTACCTTTATTCCTAAAAAGTATTTTATTCGATATTGACTTTCACTGTATATAGAATTTTAAAATCTTTAAAGATTTTCCCCATTGTCTTCTAGCTTCCATCATTTCTTTCTTTTTTAATACTAATTTTAATTATTTGGTTTTTTATATTTTAGTTAATGTACTGTGCAATATTGGTTTCAGAAGTAGAACTCAGTGATTCATCACTCACATACAACACCCAGTGCTCATCACAAATGCCCTCTTTAATACTCATCACTTATGTAGCCCATCCCCCATCCACATCTCCATCAACCTTCAATTTGTTCTCTGTCATTAGAGTCTGTTGTGGGTTTTTTTCCCCATCTTTCCCCTCCTTCCCATATGTTCGTCTGTTATGTTTCTTAAATTCCACATATGAGTGAAATAGAATGGTATTTGTCTTTCTCTCACTAACTGATTTCACTTAGTATCATACATTTTAGCTCTATCCATGTCATTGCAAATACAAGATTTCATTTTTTGATGGCTCAGTAATATTTCATTGTATATACATACCACATCTTTATCCATTTATCAGTTGGACATTTGGGCTCTCTCTGTAGTTGGGCTATTGTTCATAATGTTGCTAAACACATTGGGCTGCATTTACCCCTCCGAATCTGTGTTTTTGTTTCCTTTGGGTAAATACCTACTAGTGCAATTTCTGGGTCATAGTGTGGTTCTATTTTTAGTTTTTTGAGAACCTCCATACTGTTCTCCAGGGTGGCTGCCCCAGTTTGCATTCCCACCAGCAGTGCGAGAGGGTTCCTCTTCCTCAGCATCCTCCCTGACACCTCTTGTTTCATGTTGTTAAATGTAGCCATTTTGACAGGTGTGAGGTAGTATCTCAGTGTGGTTTTGATTTGTATTTCCCTGGTGATGAACTGATGTTGAGCATCTTTTCATGTGTCTGTTGGCCATCTGGATATCTTCTTTAGAAAAGTGTCTGTTCATGTCTTCTGCCCATTTCTTAACTGGGTTGTTTGTTTTTTGGGTATTGAGTTTGGTAAGTTCTTTATAGATTTTGTAAAGGATACTAACCCTTTATCAGATGTATCATTTGCAAATATATTCTCCCATTCTGTAGGCTGCCTTTTAGTTTTGTTGATTGTTTCCTTTACTGTGCAGAAGCATTTTATCTTGTTGAGGTCCCAATAATTCATGTTTGCTTTTGTTTCCCTTGCCTTTGGTGACGTGTCTAGTAAGAAGTTGCTCCTGCCGAGGTCAAAGAGGTTGCTCCCTGTGTTCTGCTTTAGGATTTTATAGTTTCCTGTTTCACATTTAGGTCTTTCATCCATTTTGAATTTATTTTTGTATCAATATAAAAAAGTGATCCAATTTCATTCTTCTGCATATTGCCATCCAATTTTCCCAACACCATTTGTAGAAGAGATTGTACCAAAAAATAGAAATGGAAAGAAAGCTTCCAAACTCCTTCCATGAAGCCCATTACCTTGATTCCACAACCAGACAAAGATCCTACTAAAAAGGAGACTTAGCTTCTAGCATTTCTGATGAGGTTGCTATTTTCCCTATCTGTGATATGTTGATTTTCTTTGGCTGCTTTCAGGATTTTTTCTTTACCTGTGGTGTTTAGCAGTTTGATTGTTGAATGTGTATTCTTTTCTTTGAATTTATTTTATTTAGGGTTTGATGAACTTTCTAAATCTGTAAATTTGTGCCTTTTACCATATTTAATACATTTGTAGCATTCTCTCTTCAAACATTTTTTTCCCCCTGCACTGATTGTTTTCTTCTCTCGTTTTGGGACTGCAGTGACATAAATATTAGATCTTTTGCTTTGCTCCACAAGTCCCTAAAACTCTGATCATTTTTTTTCAATTTGTTTTCCTCTACCCTTATGATTCAATAATTTTGATTGATCTGTTTTCAAGTTTCTTGACTCTATCCTGCATGTATTATTTCATGCATCTAGTGAATTGTCAAAAGAATTCAATTATTGTATTTTTCAAGTCTAAAATTTCCATCCATTTTCTTTAGTATTTTTAATTTTCTCTGAAAATTTCTGTCCATTAATTTCAGCAGTATTTACACTTATTTCTAGGGCATGGGTATAATAAATGCTTTAAAGCTTTTGTCTGATAATTCTAATATCTGGATCATATTGGGGTTGGCCTCGATTGGTTGCATTTGTCCTTTTTTGGGGGACATGTTAAATAATTTTAGATTGTATCCTGGGTTTTGAAAATTATGTTGTGAGACTCTGGCTTCTATTAAAATCTGCTGGAGAATAATGGTTTTGTTGTTGTTGTTGTTGTTGTTTGTTTCCTCTCCTCCCCTCCCCTCCCCACCCCTCCCCTCCCTCAGGGGCAGAAGGGCAGGGTGNCTCCCCACCCCTCCCCTCCCCCTCTCCTCTTCTCCCTTCCCTTGTCCTCTCTTTTCTCCTTCCCTTCCTTCCCTTTTGACACCCAACCAGATTAGGCTCAGCTGAGAAGTCTGTCTCACTTTTCATGGGTGGTGGTAACAAGGTCCATTCAGTTTTCATAGCCTTTGCTATGTTGTTTGTATGAGCTCCTCTGGAGTTAGTTTGGGATTTGTGTGGTTTTTTATACCATAATTTACTTCTCAAAGCCATTTGCCTCTTGGGGTATATTTCACACATGCATGTTTCCTGAATAGTCTGGAACTTGTTTGATGCATACACAGTTTTTTAAGATTTCCTTCCCCAACGTTCCCTTTTCTGGAATTTTCTTCCTACTCTCTCTCAGGGGCCCATTTTCCCTCCTCTTCTTGTCAGCCAGGTGGACATATCTCAGAGTTTTATACTCACACCACAAATACTTTTGTGCAGCTCTGTGGACTGGGAACACCCAGAAGGCAAAGCAGTGAGAGGAGAAAGAGAACAAAAGTAATCAGCATCTCTTTACACTCTTCAGACCACAGGATATCCCTTTTCAAGTGCTTTTGACCAGAGAGATGGGTTATCTTTTGGGGTTCTAGGTTCTTATGTTGCCCAGCATCAGTGTTGCCCCCTGACTGGGGCTGGCCTTACATCGGGGCAGAGAGAAGAGGAAAAAAAATACCAGGGATTTTTGGTTTCCAGGGGTTCCTTTCTGTAGTTTTCTGGGCAGAAAGGGGAAGTTTTTCCTGGAGGTTTTGTTATCTTCTCTCACTGTACAGTGTTTGATTTGACTCCTCTTTGTCTCAAAGCCAAATATTCAAAGAGGAAAATTTAATCCAGGAAATTTACCAATGTATATTTCTTCAAGAGTTAACTTCCCCTCTCAATCTGTCTGGTATTGTTTGCTTTTCAGAGCCGTCAGGAAGTTGGTTTTCGTATTCTATACTGACACTTGTAATCAGTGCTCCGGAGAGAGAGACTTTGGGGTTTTACTCCATGTCGACCAGTCCCACAAGCCTTACCTCCTCCTCTTTAAAAATAAGCAGTAGCATACTATTTGGTATACCAGTTAGCATAGTATTTAGCACTTGTTTCTTTTTCTTTTACTTAAGAATGAGGTTCCTCAGGAAACTAACAATAGAACTCCCGTATGACCCAGCAATAGCACTGCTAGGAATTTACCCAAGGGATACAGAAATGCTGATGCATAGGAGCACATGTACCCCAATGTTCATAGCAGCACTCTCCACAATAGCTAAAACATGGAAAGAGCCTAAGTGTCCATCAACAGATGAATGGATCAAGAAGATGTGGTTTATCTATACCATGGAATACTACATGGCAATGAGAAACAATGAAATCTGGCCATGTGTAGCAACATGGATGGACCTTGAGGGTGTTATGCTGAGCGAAATAAGTCAGGCAGAGAAGGACAAATATCATATGTTTGCACGTATAGGAGGATTAGGAGGAACTTGACGGAGGAACAAGGGGGAGAAGAAGGGCGGAAATGGTGGGGGAAAGGGAGAGAAGCAAACCATGAGAGACTTTTGAATGCTGACAAAAACTGAGGACTGATGGATGTGGGGGGAGGGGGGGATGGGCATGGAGGAGGACACTTGTGGGGATGAGCACTGAGTGTTATGTGGAAACTAATTTGACAATAAACTATTAAAAAAAAAATCAGAGAAAAAAAAAAAGAATATCTCTTGAAGATTATAATAATGCTATTAATAAAGACAATAAAACAGTTATTGAATGCTTTAAGTCCTAGGCACCGTTCTGAGCACTCTACATATATTAACTCATTAAATCCTTGCTGCAACCCTGTTAGATAGATAGTATTATTCCCATTTTACAGATGATGATACCTCATGAGAGAAATTAAGAAACTTGCCCAGTGTCACATAGCTAGTTGGTGGAGGAGGTAACTAGGTTGTCTGGTTCTGACGTCCGTATATATAATGAAAACTTATATAATAATAATGGCAATGCTGATAATATCCAACACTTAACTATCACATGCTAGCTATAAAACTGCTGTAGAGATAGATGTACAAATCATCTTCAGAATGAAGTGTTTTTGTGAGCACATCACATTTATCATCCTCAGGTAGCAAGTATATCCACTCTGCCCATAGGAAATTTGAGAAAATTCAGGCGACTGCCCAGAGAGGTGGTTGTAGGATTCTTTAGTATAGACGAGAGGTCTTTTCAGTGACTCTTGTTGTCCTCTCTGGCTGGTAGAGGATATTTCTAGCCAGTGTACTTTGGAATAATAGAATCATAGGTGGTTAGAGCTGGAAGAGACTCACAGTGTGTAGGTCCACCTCCAAATTTGATAGATCGCATATCATAAAAAGCATCTCGTAAAAGATAAAGTGGTATGTGACCATCAGTTGTTATAGATAAGGAAACGGTTCTTGGGAGCTAGAGTGATGACATCCTCATCTTCATCACCGTCATGGGAGCTACATCTGTAGAATAGGAGGGTCCCAGGCACTCCGCAGGACACCTCTCTGATGTTTAAAATAACCTCGCAAAATAGCTGCTAAAATCCCATGTCTTTTGCGTGAGGACCCGGATGCTCAGAGATGATAGGTAACTTGCCCACCCGCAGTGACCCACTTGAGTCAAGAGTCATTCACAGCTTCTTTACTGAGCACCCCCTACCTCTGAATACTTGTCATGTGCTGATCATGCATGTAATTACCATGTAACATTTTGTCTCAATTGAGATACTTTTCTGAGTGAAGCGGGGAGGGTACTAGTAGTTATTATGCTGAGACTGTCCTGGGCAAATGGAGACAATGGATCACTTTAGCTATATGCCTTGATTTCCAGATTGCATACTCTATATTTGTCATAGTTTGTTTGATTTAGACATAGAACATGTCTAAAGCATGTTCTAGAGGGCCAGTGTTCACAAGTATTTATTTTAATACATCTGTTGGTCTGTTAGAGATGAACCACATAGAACTAGGTATACCTTAATGGGGTGGATAGAGGTCAGTTGCAAATTTTGTTCATTGTTGCTGAGTGAAAAAGGATATCCTTTTAGCAAATACAATTTTAAAATATGAGTGCTATGCAAAGTCATGAAGAAAGCCCTTAAACCAATATCTATCTTATCTTATCTTATTTTATTATGTCTTTATTTTATTTTGAGAGACAGAGAGTGAGCGAGGGAAGGGCAGAGAGAGAGGGAGACACAGAATCCAAAGCAGGCTCCAGGCTCTGAGCTGTCAGCACAGAGCCCAACATGGGGCTCAAACCCATGGACTGTGAGATCATGACCAGAGCCAAAGTCAGACACTCAACCGACTGAGCCACCCAGGTGCCCCTCTTGTATCTATTTTATATATCTTCCTCTAGGGCTGAGTATTCATGAACTTTCTGGAATGAGTGTGATTAAATATGGACAAGAATAGATATGTTTTCCCCTCTGTTACACTGAGATGACAAAAGATCTGTTGTCATGCACTTCACAGAGGTGAGGCTTTGGAAATGGGAACAAGTTCAGTGTGAATTTCCTCTTACATACTTAATGAAAAAGGTATCTAGCCAACTGGTCATGATTTGTCAAGCTGGGTGATATATCTTAATATTCATAAGCACATAACGCTGATCGCAATTCCCAGGAAGAGAATGACATCCCTAGTTTGTAAATGGCGTAGGCAGTAGTTGTCGTGTGCGTTCTGCTATGAACTGTTTTTGGGTATGACTTTCGTGGACCCTTTCTGTCTTTCTGCATTGCCATTCCAAGCTTCCTTCCTTCTCTTCCAGCATTAGTCTGGAGACCAATGTGATCAGAAGTCTAATTGTCTGGGATAAGACAATTAGAGCACAGGCTTTAAAGGACCCTAGCTGTGAGGCTTCCCCTGTGGCAAATAAAATATGTGGAGCTCCATGAAGTTCACATTAACATCAGCATTCTTGTTTGGACATTAGTGAGGAGACCATCACAATTTGATGATGAACTGCTGGTACCTGTATGTATCATCATGTAGCATGTATTAGGGACCCGATGAGGCAAAAAGCAGGGCTCTCCCCAGCAACCTGCCAAGGGTGCATTCATTCTCTTTTTTTTTGCCTTGTGCTGAAATGAGATAATGGCTGCTGGGGACGCATGGAAATTGCCAACATCAGAAGGTTCCTTGTGCCCTGGCCCTTCCTCATCTGTATGCATCACATTTGCCTAAACATATTGTCTGCAGGCAAAGTCCAATTACTTGGAACCAAGTTCCTAATGATAAACATAATGACTACAGTGTCTGTCATTGTGCACTGTCATGGAGCAAGGGAAACTACAGGGAATCTTCAGAATTGAAAAAAAAAACAAAACAAAACACATCTTGCACAGAATAGCATGGTGGGGGGCACACGTTCAAGATTCATCTTCCATGTTGAAATGATAAATTAGAGGATGCAGAATAATTATAAATGAGAATCAAGTCTTGAAATTGCTGTCACCTGACATTGCATTCCTTTTCTTTGTTTCCTAGCAATAATATTCTCATAATGTTCTAGCTGGCTCTGTCACAAACTAAAAAATGACTTTTGCTGTTTTCCCCATGGGGAGGCTGATGTGGCAAATAACTGTTAAACGATGAGTATGGGTATCATTACAGAAGCCAGGGGATTGCTAATAAAGGCAAGGGAGATTTTCTGTCTCCGGTTGCAAAGATTTATAATCCAGGAATCCAAGAACTCTCTCCCAGTTCAGTTCCAACGGGGACCTAAGCCAGCTCTTCCCAATAAAGAATATTCCAAACCCTACACAGTGGAGGGCTTTGGCCAGGATAGCTGACCACTTGACAGTGCTCTCCCTGGAAAGATTATTGAGCTATTAAATCATTCCTAGAATGGAAAGAAAATCTTCATGTTTTCCATTCCTCATTGGGTTTCCTTTTCTTAATTTGACAGAGTACCTTGCCCATTTTCTTCTTTCTTTTTTAGGCTTTTAAAAAATACATGTTATCTCCATCCATCCATCTATCTATCCATATTATTCAACAACTGAAGATTGATTATTCGGCCCAAAAAGTCATGTTCAATTCTCCTCATTTTATTTTCAAGAGTGATCTTTCTGAATGCATCGCTGCTCCAAACCATCTCCCTCTTGCGTTGTCTGGTTGTGAGATCATTTGAATGGAAGGAAGTGTCTGATGCACCACCCCACATGCCATCTCCTGGTCTTCATTCCATACCGGCATGCAATGTTCCTTCAAAGACTGATTAGTCATGAGTTTATCTTTTTAAAGCGTGATTTTCATGCCATAAACTTCCAGTTATGTTTACTACATGACCGCTGTATACTGTTTTTATGCTCTGCTTTCTGGATGCAGTTTTCCATGCTTCTTCAGTCTGTGTTGCCATTATTTTAATAGCTCTCTATCATTGCCAGGATCCATTTTTCACACTCTTCAGTGTGACACAGAACCTGCACTCTAACTAGGCGGTTCTTATGCCTATTTTATTAGGAAGTGACTTTGGAATTCCTATTAACATGGTGTGAACAGGGTATGCATTTTATTATTTTATTTTCAAGTAAAAGAATTTCTAAAATAGGGAATCCAGGGCACTCAACTGACTGAGCCACTCAGGAGCCCTGAGGCTTTTTCTCCGTATGTCTATACTGTATGTTCCAACAGCGTAGGGCCTTATGAGTATTGGTACATATGTGTGTGCATCTCGTGGAGGACCTAAATGGAATCGATACTGTTGGTATCTCTTAGTAACCTGCTTTTTCTTACCTATTGTTATGTTTTGGAGATTTATCCCTGTTAATACACATAGATTTCATCATTTAATTTAACTGCTAGAGTATTCCACTGGATGGCTGTAGCATAGTTTACTTTTATCATTTGGGATATTTACATCCTCATAGATTAATTGGGATATTGCATGCCTTTAGGTAAATACATATAGCTCTAATTCTTCATTAGCCATATAATATTCTGTGGCATGGCTGCTCTGTTTCCCTATTACTGGGCATTTATTGTTACTTTCATTATTTTCCACTACTTACAGCACTGCAATAAGTATTTTTACATATACACCCTTATGTAATGTTTTTATTTCTATAGGGTAAGTTTCCCAAGATAAAAGCTAACAGGTATAGCCAGATTCGTTTCCAACAATGTTATGGCAATCGACAAGCAGCATGTAAATAGACCTTTTTTCCAGCCCGATGGGAAGGAAGCTGTCCTGTTGAGGTTTTATTTAGCGTTTCCTGAACTACTCGTAAGGTCGTGCATCAGTTAATATGTTCATTGGCCATTCTGTGAACTGTGTGATTGTATCCTTGCTCACACTGAATTGCAGGATCAGAGCATCTCGACTGGGTGTGGTTTCTGTGTTGGGTGCTCCCTAGAGGTGTGTGTGTGTGTGTGTGTGTGTGTGTGTGTGTGTGTGAGAGAGAGAGAGAGAGAGAGAGAGAGAGACTCTTTGTCAGCCCTTGATATCACTGGAATGTTAACTCTTTGTCCTGTAGGTTGCAATTATTCCTCCACCCTGACCTCAGCCTCTTATTCTTTTCACTTTGCTTACACCAGCTTTCACTACGCCCTGATTTCTTAATTGTAAGCCTTGACCATTTTCTCTTTTCCAACATGATTTTTTGGGTTTTGTGTCTTGCTCATGGATATTAACTGATGCATACCTTTTAATTCTTTTCTTCTAACATGTTTCCAACATTTTAATGGTAGTTTTTACTTGGAAATTTAAGCAGCGACTTTAGAGAACCCAGATTTTCTAGAGTATGTTATCACAGCATGGCCAAGGCTTTACCATTTACTAAATATCACTTACTAAGTATCATTTGTCTGAGTATCCAATGCTCTGCTGAGGAAAAGGATGTGACATATGTTCTCATGTTTTCCACTTAATGTTCATTTTGAGAGAGAGAGAGAGAGAACAAGTGGAGGAGGGAGACACAGAATACAAAGCAGGCTCCAGGTTCCGAGTTGTCAGCACAGAGCCTGAGGCGGGGCTCAGACCCACGAACCATGATATCATGACCTGAGCTGAAGTCGGACGTTTAACCAGCTGAGCCAGCCAGGCGCCCCTTATCTTTTCCATTTAAAAATTTATACTTTGATCCTTTTTGTTCAAGTACTGTGAAGCTCACAGAGAGGGAGGGATGACCAGCTGGTGGCCGGGCACACTGGGGAGGCCTGGCTGGTACTTTTGTTTAAAAACCAGGTAAAGAAACAAAGCCATTGTAACTGTCCCTGATATTTACCCTCAGGAAAGACACCAGGACCGGAGCATCCCAGAGACAGACAGATGATGTCTTTAGCTCCTGCCATTTATGAGGGTTGAGGCATAGTGATTTCTCTCCCCTCAGAGGAGAAAGGCAGGCAGCAGTGAGTAGAGAAAGGGGTTCATTTTGCTGCTGGTGGTGAGGTAGATCTGGTCTAATGGTGAAAACAATTGGTGGCTCCAGTTTCTATTTTTAAGCATACTTTTCAGAAGCATCAAAGTATGTGGCAAATGAAAAAAAAAAGTTAAATCATTTTAGTGTTCTATTTTTGTGCATGTGTGGTTTAGATATATTTCCATAGCCTCCTTTTGTGGATGGGAGTGTGAAATGGCTTTAGCCATTATGTGGATGAACTGCCCATTCCATAAAGGGTCTGAGGAGGTTCCAGCCAGTTGCTAGGCGTCCAGGAGATTAGTGATTCAATGCAGAATAGCGTTATTGTTTTCCATGCGGCCAGTGGGGTGCAGAAGACACACACCGCGAGTGTGGGCGGCCAAGCCACTGGGGTGCAAGCCTGCGCTCAGAGAGGGTTGGAGGGCGGGCCTGGCATGCACCTTAGCAGCACTTACCTAAAGCAGAAGGTGGAGCCTCATCTCCGCGTTGCACGTGGCCAAACTGAGGGAAAATGAGGGTGAGGTTAAGCATCTGCATGAGATCACTCAGGCTAGAATGAAGGGCTTTCTCAGCATCGTGAGGAACTTTGACTAAATCATGACCAATTCTGCTTTTTTAGGGAGCAGGAGAATATTCGTTTAAGTTAGCTGGAATGATAGCATTTGTGAAGCTGGTGCCCACCTTGAGTCTTTGTGCTTTTTTCAAAGCTCTCACACAGAAGAAAGATGTGTCCTACCATCAGTGGAACTGAGATCTTTCAGGAACAGTCCTCCAGGCCCCACCAAACCCTTGCCGTGAACCACGGGTGCTAATGCTCTTTGTGGATCTTATGACCCTGTCCCTGTCCCTCCTTCACACAGCTGTGGGCAGCTGGCTGCACAGCTAGGGGCCCTTGGTGCGTGGTTCCCTGTCCTGGAAAAGTCTTCTAGGTCTGTCTGTGATCTCTTCCGAGCAAAGTGGCCTACCCCAGCCACCCTCTCCATCAATGCACTCTCTGTCTCCCTTCCCCCCTCCTCCCACTTTATCTTTGTTTCTAGCTCTTGCTAACACCTGGCACATATATTCGTTTACAGTCCGGCTCCCTGTTGTTGGTATGGGAGCATCCTGGGGCAGAATGTGCCTTCCATTCACCTCTGTCTCCCCAGGGCCTGGCATATCACAGTGCTCACTAGTCCTTTGTGGACTGGGCAGCCTGCTCTGTTTAGTCCTCTGCCAGCTCACAGATGTGTGACCCGCTCACTGAGGTGGCTGCAGCGGGGCCAGGGGAAGTTGCCACCATGCCTCACCACCTGCAGGAAGCAGTGCGGGGTGACCATGTCACATACAGGGGACAGCGCCAGTGTGTAATTCAGGTTTCTGTGAAAGTAGGGTCCACCTTTCTAGGGCCAGAGCTAACTAGTGATTGAACTACGGGTCCTTACCACTGTCCTTAGGACTTAACACTGAACACGTGTGCATGTGGCTCCCAGGAGACACACATGCGCTTTAGTGGAGATGTCCATAGATATGTCCCTTGACTCAAAGAAGTGGCTCCAGCTCTTCAAAGGGCCAATGTGGGGAGATGTTTCTGGGCAAGCAAGCCTTTTGGAAATCCTCAAATCACCTGCCCTGGGGAATCTCATAGACCTCAGAGCAGCTCACCCCTCAGTAGTGTAGTTTTGAGGAGGGAGAGTTGTGGAGTGTCTCATGGGTGCCTTCTGCCTTGCCTGGGGAGAGACGCAGATGTGCTGATGTGCCAGCAACGTGTTTCTCTGCCTTAGTGGAAGCAGCCAGGCTGCCTTGGCCCAGGGTTGGTGGCTTCTGCCAGGATCAGAGCATCCAGTGCACCGTTCCTATCCTCTGAGGATGGCCAGGGCTGGCAGAGTTAGAGCAGACCCCCCGTTCATGTCCATCGTCTCCGAGATGGGTCATCGCTTCCCTGGCCAAGTCATTGAGAAAAGCTCAAAGGACAATATCCCCATGCTTCTGGCCTCCATTTTGCATGCAGTGGTATTTCAGGGGATGACCTTTGGGTCTTGTGGGTCACCACTAGGCAGACTTCTCATTTTCATCCAGAAGTAACGTCGTAATCAGCACCTCCCCCCAAATTGCTTGGTAGTTTGTGTTGTGCGTGATTGAAGGGTAAATAAAGCTGGGTACCAAGGCACGGATGCCCAGGGATGTATGATCTTTTCTTTCAGCTGGGACATTGTTAATGGGATCATGTTTTAGGAAATGGTAGAACTTGTCAATTGTGCTTGAAGATTAAGTGTGCTCTATTAATCAGGAAATGGGTAATGAGATGTGTGGGCAGTTGAGAAAGAAGAATTAGCAGGTGAGGCAATATAAGGGTCAGTTATAAGGATCAATCTTGAGTCTACTGAGTTTTCATACTTTTGAAAAGAAGAAAAATTATCACGTAGAATTTTAACATAGAAAGGCAGTAAGGAGGGGGCCCAATTTTAAAACACTGAGGAGTAGATGGGGAACATGAATAGAAAGTTCACACTGAAAATTCTTGCACTTTCACAGAGAGTGTGGGCACCTGGAAGTCCAAGGCAAGGGAACCTTCTGTCTTTAGTCCTTGGGGTTGAAATCAGCAGACATTGTCATAAACTTAGAAAGAAGCCAGTTATTAGCCAGAGGGATGTCTGGTTAAGAAAATTTCAGTGGATTTACCCACCAGAGCCCAGAATGCTGTTGATTTAGTGTGGGTGAGAATTTGGACATTCTTTTTTGGGGCAAAATATATCAAAAAACATCTCTGCACCCTTTGCAATCTTGTTACTTTTTCTCAATTATGAATTAGCTATATCTGAAGAGGTGGCATTCTTTAAAAATGAAAAGGCATGATTTCATTTCATTTCTAGATGAAAAAGCATGTTAGAACATCAGTTATTACCTCATTAGTAAAATTTTTAAGCCCTTTGAACTTAAGTTTTCTCAGCTATAAAGTAGGCATAATATTATCATGCAAGGTTATTGGTAGAATTAGAAGGTTATTAGCATATAGTTTTAAAAATAAGCTAATAGGGCTTTAGTAAGCATTATGAATGTTGATGATGATGGTGGTCATGGTGATGATGATGGTGGTGGTGATGATGATGATATGATGGTGATTGTGGTGATCGTAGTAGTGATGATGATGATGATGATGGCATTGGTGGTGGTTTTAATGGTGATGGTGGTGGTTTGGATGGTGGTGATGGTGGTGGTGATGGTGGTAGTGGTAGTTTTGATGGTGGTGGTAATGGTGGTGATTTTTAGGGAAGCTTTATTTTTTGCACAATAGCCTATTTTCTTGGCAAAGGGAATTGTTGCTCATGGTGCATACACATACAAGGAAAGCAAAGAATAACTTGCATCTTGACCAAGTTCTCTTTACCATTTCATTTATGCAACTGTCCATAAATAGTATAGCTCAGTTATGAAAAGATGTGCAGGGCACTTCATCGGTTAGTGTAGGGAGATTCTTCAGCCAATTATGGAGTAATCACTAAAGTAAAAAGAAAAAGAAGGGAATATTCAAGTTGCAAAAATAGAAAGCATCTTTTATATCATTCCAGTAGCATAAGTAGTGAAAATGTTTGCTGTAAATGAATTTCTTACATGGCCAAGCCACATCACTTTGTCAGGGAGGACACTTATCTGTTTCTGTTCAAAGTGATGTAAAAGAACACAGTTGCCTATGACTCGTTTGATCGGACTGAGAATATCATATATTAGTCAGCTCTGCTCATTTCCCTCATTTGTTCAAAACCTCATGCCTTGTTACTGCCTGTGGCACAGACACTCTTCCCTCTGATCTTTGCAATGTCCATAGTGTGCCTCCAGCCACCCGTCCAATGACAGCACTCCATCTGCCCTTCACACTTCGGTTTGAGTCCTGGTACCTCCAGGCACTGGCTTTGAGATTTGGACGAGTTGTTGAATTTTGATAAGGTCAGTTTCCTCATCTATAAAACAGAGATAAATACTATTAATACAGACTTGTGTCTGTATTAGCTTCTCATTGCTGCTGTAGCAATTTGCCACGGATCTGGTGGACTAAGACTACACAGTTTTATCTTCTAGTCCAGTCTGAAGTCCTACAGTGGGCCTTACAGGCTAACATAAAGATGTTGGCAGGACTCTGTCCCTTCTAGGGGGTCTGAGGAGAACCCGTTCTTGGATTTTTTCTAAGTTTCTAGAAGTTGCTGGCATGCCTTTGCTCTTGTCCCCTTCTGCGACAGCATCTCTCTGACCGCTGGTCCAGCATGCCATCTGATTCTGACACCCTGCCTGCCTCTCGTAAGGACCCCTGTCATTACCCTGGGCCACCTGGGTTATCTAGTACAGTAGCCCCATTTTGAGACCATTAATCTAATCACAACTGCAAAGTCCCTTCTGCCACATAAGCTAACATTCACAGATCCCAGGGATCAGGGCGTGGCTAGCCCTAGGGGGCCATTATTCTAGGTGCTGTGAGCATCAGTGATGTGCTTTGTAGTTTTACACCGCATGCATAAAGTTTGTTTTTAGCAATATGCTCTGCACACACATACACACAACATTTCTCTCTTCCCACAATGCCCTCCTGTGTTTATCATCTGCCCTGTTAAAGGCTCTGGCTCTGGGCTGTGTTCTGCTTCTGTTGACCTGCCTTTCTTGACTTCCTTCCTTCTCCCTTCTTGTTTTTACCTGTTGAAACATACTCATCCTTCAGGGCCCATGTCAGGTTTCCCCTTCCCTACAAATGAGTTCCCAGATGTTATGTATCACTGATCTCTATGAAGAAAAGGCCCTTGACCCACCCTCCCCCTCCCCATTTTTTTTGAAAGAGCTATTGAATATCTTCATTGGTGAAGGTGTCTGGGCTAATTGGGAACCAGGTACATAAGGCCGATTCATACCAGGTAATCACCCTATTTAGATATCCAGACATCACAAAGGGTTAAACTTCACTGTATAATGGGGTTGTTACTGACATTTCATAGTAGGTGTAGCTAGTTGGATCTAGTAAGACTCTTTAATTAGCTGGAGAGTCATTTTGCATTAATGATTATCGATTGCCCTCACCTTTGTTTTCAAAAATTTTCTCTAGTTCATTAAATAACTCTTTTTAAAATTTTTTTAAATGTTTTATTTAATTTTGAGAGAGAGAGAGAGAGACAGAGTACGAACAAGGGAGGGGTAGAGAGAGAGGGAGACCCAAAATCTGAAGCAGACTCCAGGCTCTGAACTGTCAGCCCAGAGCCCGATGCGGAGCTCGAACTCATGAACCACGAGTTGATGACCTGTTCGGAAGTCAGATGCTTAACCGACTGTGTCACCCAGGCACCCCCATTAAATAACTCTTAATGGAAAAACAGAGCATGTACATAGTAAAGTGGAAAGTAACTCTCCTTATTCTTAGGCCTCTTGCTGGAAGCAATAGTGTAACTTGTTTCTTGTCTTTGTTTCCAGAGATTGTGTGTGTGTGTGTGTGTGTGTGTGTGTTATGCAAATGGGAACACAATGGGCACTTTATGTCTTCATTTTTTTTTCACCTAACAGTATATCTGGGGATAATTCTATATCAGCACACATTAATTTACTTAATTATTTTAAATGGCTGTGTAGTCCTCCACTGTATTTTTAGATTCTAATTTACTTAACCAGTCCCCTATAATAGATAGATATTTTGAATATTTCCAGTGTTTTGGTATTTGAACCTTTTGATTTTTTTTTAAGATTTCATTTTTAAGTAATATCTGTACGAAATGTGGGGCTTGAACTCATGACTCTGAGATCAACTGTTGCATGTTCCACTGACCGAGCCACTTAGGTGCTCCTCAAGCTTTTGATTTTTTAAATCAGGTTATTGATAGACTTTTTTTTACATAGATATAGCCAAATGTTCTTTTAATGTAATAATGTCTATACCAATAAGAACTCTTTTTAATGCAGGATTTTGAAAAACTAATTAGAAAGGATATTGATATGTGAGGTTGGAGGGCATGGAACTTAAAAGACTTTTCCTTTGGGGCGCCTGTGTGGCTCAGCTGGTTGAATGTCTGACTTTGGCCTTGGTCATGAGCTCATGATTAGTGAGTTCGAGCCCTGCATTGGGTGCTGTGCTGACAGCTCAGAGCCTGGAGCCTGCTTTGGATTCTGTCTCCTCTCTCTCTGCCCCTCCCCCACCCATGCTCACGTGCTCTCTCTCTCTCTCTCTCTCAAAAATAAATAAACATTTAAAAAAATTTCAAGAAGACTTTTCCTTCAATTTTACTGTTGATCTATCTGTCCTTAACCAGAATTAAAGTAACCGTAAAAAATACTTAAAATCAGAGCTTCCCAGAGGGCCCCAAGGACTAGGAGTAGCCCTGGGAAGGTGGGCCAGCTGGGGTGACATAAGTAGCCACCCCAACTTTGCTGTTAAGATTTTGCCCACCTCTTGATGATGTTGTCCACTGGTCCCTATAAAAGCTATATGTCTGGTATTAGGAGGACATTGGATCTTTGTAGCAGTCACAGGAGAGGGAGGACATGAGTGTCCTCTAGTTCTGGTTTCCTTACTGTAAGGGATGGGAGTGACCATGAGGGCCACCCTGAAGAGCCGCTTCTGTATGGAGAATCTTTGTCAACCAGGAGACCTCTGCAGACACCACGAGATGTACCGCCTGCGAGCTCTGCACAGGTAACAGAGAAAGGTGGAGAAGACACTGGGAGCGCCAGTTTCCTCCAAGTCATTACCTTGTCGAGGAGCCAGAATTCCTGTCCCCTCAAAGGCCCTTCTCGCTGGACTAAGAATCAAATTGACCTGAGACAGATGAACAGGAGAAAAGAAAAATTCTTTTCCCCAAGAAAATGAAATGTAATAGACAAACATACCGGGAATCCACACAGACCTGGGGATTCCAAAGGCAGGGAAGATGAGGTATCTGTGTCCCTCTGAGCTAAGGAGAAGGGAGTAGGGGTCTGGACCTCAGAGGAAAAGAATGCCTTTCCTAGGGCAAGAAGAGGAGCAGATGTTTGCTAATTAGATGTTTGCCTTGCCATATACAGATGGGTCACTCAGATAAAATTTGTCTCTGTTAATAATCCCTATTCTGGGAAAGACTCTGATTTAGATTCTTCCGTGTGGTTAAGGGAGGGACAGAAGTTTCTCTTGAGCCTGCAGGTGTTGAGTGCCTTTAGCTCAAAATGATCTACATGCCAAAGGGGCACATTTTGGGAGGGGGCGGGAGCTGTCCTAACCCCTTTCAACCTTTATCACCCAAGTGCAATATACCCTTGCACCAAGTGCATGTACGGCCCACACGGACACTTTCCGTGCCTTTCAGTGTTAGTAGCTTTTTAGCTGTGGCTGCAGGAGACTGTGTGATTCCGGAACTAAATCTTTTGTCCTGTCCCGGCCTCCCCAAAGCAGGCTTCCTTTAATGCTCCCTGTTGGTGAGCTAAGGAAAAATGACTGGCGTCCTTAGGTTCCACATCCACTTTCACAAGTGTCTGGAAAAGGGCAGAGATAAAATGTGAGACCCTGTCAGAGAAGTGAAGGGGGAAACGTTGTGTCCTTGAAGGAAGCGGGTTCTTTAAAACCGGCAGCATGCATTCGCTTGGAATGTATTTGTCTTCTGCATTTGGATCCACGAAGCAATTAGCAGTGAAGATTGAGCGCCACAAAAAGACCTTAAGGAACCAGAGATGTCACACGCGGTGACTGTGCTGGCGCTTTGATGCCTTCCCCTGTGACAACCATTGTCACAACCTGCACTGCTCCAGCGGTTTTAGACGCAGGGATGTAGTCAGAATGAGAATTGATCTGGGCAGAAGTCACACCAGTGGTATGAATATTTAAGAACATTTCGTCATGGTTCTTGAAGCTATTAGGGGAATTTGCTAGTCATTGTGGGATTTACCAAGTGGAAGGGGAAAATGGGATTTTTTGAGTGAAAAAGAAGGGCTATTTTTAGTAGGAGCCTCCCTATTTGTATGCATAACTTACTAACGTTAATGATATGCCTCTCATTTGAACTGGTTGGTGAGACATAGGTCCCAATTCATAAGGGCCTAGTTTTTTAAGAAGTGAAATTTTGATAATTTTAGCTCAAGTATTAACATAAACATGTGGTTTTCTCTCTCTTTTTTAAAATGTTTATTTTTGAGAGAGAGAGACGGAGTGCGGATGCGCGCACAAGTGGGGGAGGGGCAGATAGAGAGGGAGACACAGAATCTGAAGCAGTCTCCAGGCTCTGAGCTGTCAGCACAGAGCCCAATGTGGGACTCAAACTCAAGGGTCATGAGATCAGGACCTGAGCTGAAGTCGGACACTCAGCAGACTGAGCCACCAGGCACCCAAACCTAAGGCTTTCTCTGTAATTGCTAAGTAGAGGTTTTAGAAGACACACTTTATTATTATTATTTTAATTTATTTTGTTATCTTAGAGAGAGAGAGTGTAAGTTGTGAGAGGGCCAGAGGGAGAGAAAGAGAATCCTAAGCAGGCTCTACACTCAGCATGGAGGCTGACATAGGGCTCAATTCTTGGATCATGACCTGAGCAGATATCAAGCAAGAATCAGGTGCTCAACTGACTGAGCCACCCAGGAGTGCCTAGAAGACGCACTTTGATGAACAGATGTCCTATCTAAATGGGATACCGATTTTCATACACGTATTTGTTCTTAGAGTGTGTGAAAACAAAACTTGTTTTTTTGGGTGTTTTTTTTTGTTTGTTTTTTTGTTTTGTTTTGTTTTGTTTGCTTGTCAGTGAGCTGAATTAGCACTACAAAATGTCATCAGTGGTGTGTGAATTAGTGGCGATTGTAGATCAACGATCAAACCAGAAAGAGTTAATGCCACTTCTGAAATTGTCTCATTCTGCCTGGAGAGTTGCTCAGACCATCTGACTCCACTACTGTTTTTCTCTGTTTGGATTCTCTGGGGTCAGCAAGATTATTGGGAGAGTTAGCAGACAGGTTTTCTTATTTTAAGAATTGATTCTGGTCTGGAACAATAGGTCTAAAAGGCACCTGTTTCTTAGATGCTCGCAAGCCAAAGATCACCAACTTCATTTTTCACTATGTAGTTTTTTTCCACTTTTCCCTCCCTTCTGCCTTTAGTATTGTCCTGGCCTGACACTGGGGGAAATAGTATGCTTAGTGGAAAAGAACATTTTAATTTATGGCCCGAGCCCTGGGGATAACGTCTGTCTGCCCAGTCGCATGGCACAGTAATGGCAATAGGCTAGAGGCAATGGTGTTAATACAGTTAATAACACAATCAATCTGATTTGTATGTCAAATGACTGAAAAGAACAAGAAGGCAATGATCCAGTAATAGCTGACTCTAAGCTAATAGGGCACATCATTTCAGTGCCATCTGATTATCTCTTGGTCTAATTTGGGATGGATATAATTTTACTGAGCGATTGGTTTAGTGAGCTATCGTGAATCAAAAAGACAGCTCTAGAATTCCTGATTCTTGTTGAAAATCAGAGGCATCTGTCTTTTTTTTTTTTTTTTAAATGTTTTATTTATTTCTAGGAGAGAGAGAGAGACAGCGTGAGCAGGGGAGGGTCAGAGGGAGAGGGAGTCACAGACTGAAACAGGCTCCAGGCTCTGAGCTGGCAGTCAGCACAGAGCCCGATGCAGGGCTCAAACCCACGAACCGCGAGATCATGACCTAAGCGAAAGTCGGATGCTTAACCGACTAAGCCACCCAGGCGCCCCATAAGAGGCATCTGTCTTTTAATATTTAAAATTTTTTTAATGTTTTTCTTTATTATTTTTGAGAGACAGAGGTAGACAGAGCTCAAGTTGGGGAGGGGCAGAGAGAGGGAGACACAGAATCTGAAACAGGCTCCAGGCTCTGAGCTGTCAGCTCGAACCCATGAAGCATGAGATCATGACCTGAGCCGAAGTTGGTCATTAAACCGACTGAACCACCCAGGCACCCCAGAGGTATCTTTTTAAGGTATCACCAATTCAATTGGAGGATGGACATTGGTAGAACATCTACAATATGCAAGTCACTGTAGGTTGTTGGAGGCTAAATGCCTGTTTTGTGATTAAATTCCTGTTGTGGGAGAAAATAATTCGTTTTAAAATTCTGTGCACTTAAAGCAGTCAGCACATGCACTACGCTTTCTAAATACTATCTGATATTTGTTGTTAACAACTTCAGGTTAAAGATCATTAGAAATTGGGAAAGCAGGTGGTGCCTGGGTGGCTCAGTTGGTTTAGTGTCCAGCTTTGGCTCAGGTCATAATCCTGTGGTTCAAGAATTCGAGCCCTGCGTCGGGCTCCATGCTGACAGCTCAGGGCCTGGAGCCTGCTTCGGGTTCTCTCTCTGCCCTTCCCCTGCTTGTGCTCTTTCTCTCTCTTTCAAAAATAAATATATATTTTTTTAAATTGTGAAAGCAGAATTCATAGAATCTTGTTTTTGCTTTTTATGGTAATAATTGGTAGTGAGTAGGTGGCTAGTCAACATAGCTCTGGGCATGGCTGAGCTCGGAGTTCTGGTCCCCCTCATCTGTAACCCCTCCACCCCAGTGGATGCCTGAAATTGCAGATAATAGTGAATGCGACATATACTATGTTTTTTCTTAGACATGCCTGCTTACGATGAAGTTTAACTTATAAATTAGGCACAGTAAGAGATTGGTTAACAGTAACAATAAAACAGAGCAATTATAACAATATGCTGTCATAAGAGTTGCATGGGTATAGTCTCTCTCAAAATATCTTCTTGTGCTCTCCTCATCCTTCTTGTGAGGACGTTAGATGATTAAATGCCCATCCGATGAGATGAAGTGAGGTCAATGATGTAGGCACTGTGACATAGCGTGAGGCGACATATTGTCAGAAGGAGACTCATCTGCTTCCAGGCCTTGGCTGACTGTGGGTAAATGAAACTGCGGAGCAGCAGCCAGGGCTAGGACTATATATAGTAGCAGATCTGGAGGTAAGGTATGGCTTACCGAATGGCTCTAGGAATTTTTTTTTAACAGGCAGGTAGTTCACAAAACCATTAAATGCTGCATTTTCAGGCCACATGGAAATGTAAGGAATTCCCAGAGGCCAGCCCCACTTATTTTCTTTGCCCTTACATTGGTCCCCTGGAGTTGAAGTCATANGGGGGGAAGGTGGTGGCTGTGGGGGGAGAGGTAGCAGAGGGAGGAGGTGGCGGGGGTGGGGGAGCTTTATAGTAGACCCAGTCTAAGGCAAGGATGGTCCACTTTTAGCACCATGGGATTCCTTCTCGCAGCTGACGAGATAAAGCAAAAAGAAACAGCCTTTTTCAGAGCCATCATTTATGAAGTTAAAAGCAAAAGTAGTTGTTTAGAATTCTTTAGTCAATATAGAAAATGTGACATTTCCCTGAGTCTTGGAAATTCAGCTAGCAAAACATTGTTTCCTTCCTCCTGGGTGCCCAGCTTACAATCAGAGTGAGCTGCCTCCTGGTGAGGAAATTTGATTTCCTTTGAAATGTGGAAGAAAAAGGGGAAGGTTTCAACGTTTGTAATTTGTACAGCTTATCTTCAGGAGCTGAAAATATTTAGCATTTCAAGAATAATTTTTGTTTGACCTTTTCAGTAATTGGTCACAGAGATTTAATTTAGATGGAGACTTGGTGTATTTTTCAAAAATAGAATGTTAGCGTTCTTCAAAAATCAAATAAGTATGTTGTGACATCTTGAAAAATGCAGTTTTTAAAACACTGGGATTTGTATTTCTCCCATGAACATGCATTTTCTTAAGTCCTTCCAAACATCTAAAAATCTGCCCTCTCCTCTTTCCTCCCAAATTTGACTTATTTAACCAGGTTGAAGGTTTATAGGGAGAAATAGTGCACAGTGTCACTGATTTTCTATTTTTCACAGGACAGACAGTGATCTTGGAATCCTGCAACTACAGAATATTACTGAAGAGCTCAGACACTCAAGTGCGCACTTTTTAAAAATATTATTAATTTATTCTCAAGCTAGCTAACATACAGTGTAGCCTTAGCTTCAGGAGTATAACCTAGTGATTCATCACTTACATATGACACCCAGTGCTCTTCCCAACAAGTGCCTTCCTTAATGCCCCTCACCCACTTAGCCCATCCCCCCTACCTGCCTCCCTTCCAGCAACCCTCAGATTGTTCTTTGGATTTAAGAGTCTCTCATGGTTTGCCTCCCTCTGTTTTTATCTTAGTTTTCCTTCTCTTCCCCTCTGTGCATCTGTGGTATTTCTTAAATTCCACATGTGAGCAAAATCATGATATCTGTCTTTCTCTGACTGACCTATTTCACTTAGCATAATCCCCTCCAGTTCCATCCACAGTGTTGCAAATGGCAAGATTTCATTCTTTTTCATTGCCGAATAGTATTCCATCGTGTGTGCGTGCTCGCGTGTGTGTACACACACATATACCACATCTTATTAATCCATTCATCAGTTGATGGGCATTTGGGCTCTTTCCATAATTTGGCTATTGCTGATAGCGCTGCTATAAACATTGGGGCTTTAAAATATATAGGGAAATCTCAAAGAATTTTTATGTTTCAAGAGAAACCTTTGAGATTCTTTCTGCATAGACTTGCACAGAAATTATGAAGGAGGAAAGGGACCATATTATTTTCCTCAACGCGGAGAGGAAGGTCATTAGTGTATATCATTTATCTTGGGGTCTACAGCACAGGGGGAATATAGAAAGCTAGATGGGGAAACAGAGTAGAGCCTCAGATCATTCAAACTGATCATCCAAACTGCCTTGGGCACCATTTGGTGCCAGTATTGCTAGGTATGGAGACACAGGAAAGAGTGGCTGAGGACACCTGCTGTCACGCAGGGAAGCACATAAAGGTCCCCAGTGGAATATATAAGTGGGGTAATGTGGGTGTAAAGTGTACAAGTCTCAGAATAAGGGCCTCATTCTCCTTCGGGTGGGAAGCCAATTGAGAAAGCCTTCAAACAGAGGGAAATATACCAGCTGTGTCCTTTAAAATATGCATGGATTTTGCCAGGCAGAAAGAAAAAGGAATGGCGTTGAGGAGGTGGGGTGGTGGGCAGGGCTTGCAGCAAGGTCAGTGGTATGAAAGGGCATGGGAGTGTTTGGGAAGCTGCCAGTTGATGTGGTGGGGGTGGAGGTGATGTGTGTATGGTGGGGTGTGTTTGTGTTGACGAAGGTGGCCCTGGAGTAGATGAGCCCGCAAAGCTGGGGTCAAGTTGAGAAGAGCTTTGACCGCCATAGGTAACTTGCAGAGGAGATGAAACTTTACCTTATAAACACAAACCTCAGAGTTTTAGGTAGGGCAGCAACACAATCAGATCTTTGCTTTAGAAAAGTAACTCCAATAGCAGCTCGGAGAAAGCAGCTGGGGGCAGAGGGGCCAGCAGAGGCCCTGGAAGTAGCCCAGAGTGAAATAACCAGAACCTGAACTGGGCAGTGGTTCAGGGATGAAGAACCGATGGGCTTCTCAAAGTGTTACACTTGCTGGTGGAAAGATTATACTTGGTGATGGGAATGAGAGACGGAGGAGTGAAATAGGTTTCTCGGCTGCACTGTTGAGATGCAGACATTTGTTCACTTTTCACTGGTAGAAATGAGAGACAGCACAGAGGAGGAAGTTTGGGGATGAAGATACTCTTCTGTGATTTTGGTTACGCTGCTCTTGAGAGGTTGGTTGGGAGATTCGGCTAGAAGGCCCTAGTAGGCAGCTGGAGAGATGAGATTTGCACATGAGTGAGATTAAAATTTAGGTAAAGGTGAGGGGGCCATGTGGAGACAGGTGGTAGAAACTGGAAACAACAGATTTTCCAGGGGGAAGGTATGGAGTAGGATGAAGGCAGATTTGAGGACGCAGCCTGGGGGAAACAACGACCTTGGGTAGGAGGAGGAAGAGCAGATGGAGGTGGAGACACAGTGGCGAGAACTATTTTGGAGAACCAAGAAGAAGCGAGTTTTAGGAAGGAGACCACACGGGAAACCGCGAGTATGAACAGCAAGAAGAAGCACTGGATTGAGCTATTAGGAGGCCCGCTCCCTCCCCGGGGGGCCCAGGCCACCTGATTCCAGGCAAGCGGGGGCGGTTGGGGGTCGAGGAGTCAGACTGCAGAGAGCAGGGGATCCTGGGCACCAGGCCACCCCACAGACTGCCATTTCAAGATGCAGGTGCAGTCAGTCTGGCTGGAAGCCCGTACCGTTCAGTTTTAAATGTGCAAGTGCTTATATTTCACAGCTGATGGAGTGCAGCCTCCTCTGACCCCTCTGTATTTTTAAAACTCTGTAACTCTCTGTCCCTGCTTGTGTTCCTAGGAATTTATTTCACTGGGTTGTCTGAAGCCTTTATGGACTCAGATCATTTTTCTTGCTGTCTTCCTTCCCGCCACCGTTACCCTCCCAGCCTGCCTCCCTTCTCTCTCTTCGTCCCCCCACCCCACCCTCGCCTCGGCCCAGACACACGCATCCCTTAGCTGTGTAATTACATTGCAAGTGCCCAAACTCTTCATTCATGTGTTTCTGCCTCTGATGTTTTTAATTAGCTTTCCTGCAACCGGGTAAGTGTCTTCAAGTGATTTCTATTTATTGGAGGAACAGTAACAGTGTATGCTAATCATAGAGCCCCTAAGAAGACCACAGAGTTTTGTCTTTGGAAAGCTTGAAGGAGGTAAATGCACACTGTTGGGCTGAGGAAGCGAGGTGGGGATTTGTGCGCTCAGGTAGGGACGGCAGCTCACACAGAGGGAGGGTGACCCTCCGTGGCCGTCATTCTCCCTGCCTGAGAGGCAGGTTCCCTCTGCCTACAGCGCAGGTCAGCCCAGCAGAGTGTGTGGAAAAGCACCTCGGAGGTTAACTAACTCCCTGTACACTTTCAGGTTGCTGTAAGAATTGGATTAGTTGATAGATGCCAAAGTGCTTTGTGTTAAGTGGTACCCAACACCTGTAGTTGCTCACTTCTTTCTCCTTGAGGAGGCAGTGAGAGAAAAGATTTATCGTATTTTTTCAGCGCGTCCATCCCAGGTAATGCCATTGAGTAGAACCGGGCAGACTTTTTATTTTTTTCTTATGGTGAAACATACGTAACATGGAATGTATCACATTAGCTATTTTTAAGTGTGCAGTTGGGTGGCATCAAGACAGTGCATACTGTTGCATAACCGTCACCACCGTCTCCAGACATCTTTTGTCTTTCCAAATGGAAACCTTGTCTGCATTAAACACTGACTCCCCATTCTCTGCTCCCCCAAATCTGGCAACCACCATTCCACTTTCTGGGTATGAATTTCACCCACCTTGTCAAATTTGTGTACGTGGAATCATACAATATTTGTCTTTTTGATTCTGGCCTATTTCATTTAGTATAATGTCTTCAGGTTTCTTCCATGTTGTGGCAGGTGTCAGAATTCCATTCTTTTTTTGTGGCTGAATAATAGTCCACTATATGGACAGATCACATTTGGTTTATCCATTCATCCACTGATGCATATCTGGGTCACTTCTACCCCTCGGCTGTTGTGAATAATGTGGCAATGAACATGGGTGTACAAGTAACAGAGGCCCTGCTATTGATTATTTTGGTAGCATGCCCAGAAATGGGATTGCAGGCTGCATTTCAGCCTGAGAGAATAAGACCCTAGCCTTGGCTTTGTGATTCTACTTGTTAACTGTTGATGGAGATGCCTGGAGTCTTGGGGGCATCCTTGGCCATCAGGGGTCTGCCTTGTCCCCTTTGACAGGAGACTTGTGGTCAAGCCCCAGCTGCCTCACCTGTGAAGCCCCTTACATATCTACGTCCCACTGTCCTGCCCTCACCCAGGGTCACAGCTAGTCCATCTCTCCTGAAGTCAGGGACAAAGGCAGAGAGCCCTCGATCCAGGAGCACCACTGCCTCACCTTGACCTCAGTGTCTTGCAGCAGCTCACCAGCACTGCCTCTGATGGAAGACCTAGTCCCATCCCTCTTCTACTGTGGCTCCAGGAGTCAATTCACACAGAAACCTCACTTCCCACTCTGTTTTCCAAGGAGAGAACAGTCCACAGAATAAGGAGGCGTTTACTCTTCTAAGCGCTTGATAGCTACTCCCAAACTGAGTACCTCCTCTGTGTTGGTCATAGTCTGTTACTTGCCATGCAGATTCTGAAGAGGAGGGAGCGTGGTGAGTGCAAGGTGGGGCAAGGGCAGCTGGGAAGTCTCACAGTTCTGACAGCTGGTCACTGCCGCTAAAGAGCTTCTCTCCCTTCTGGAAAATGGACCTGGTGAGCCCAACAGACTCAGGAGAGGAACCGCTGTGGTGTCCTCAGCATCAGGGACCCAAGTAGCAAATAGGGAACTTGAAAACAAATGCGTGGAATCCCCAGCATAAAGTCAGCCATGGTGCCAGACTCCTGGTCTTTCCTCACTGATTTTTCTTACCTCTAACATGTCTTGTTCTACCTCTGGAGGACAGCAGAAGGGAGCATATACATAATAGCACACGGTTCCTTCCACCTAAGAAAGCTCATTGTGCAGTGAATCTATGTTGGTCTGTCCCCAAGACAGAGGTGAGGAGGAGAGACAGCTGGGTTCGGGGGATTCCCTGAAGTTGCCAAGAATTGGTTTCCTTGGGCGGAATCCGTTGGCAGTGATCAAGCGCCACTGGGAATGTCTGATTCCGTTTATCACTCTGTGATAAATCTGTTGTGGGTTTTTTGTGTTTATGTTTCATAATTGTTCTAGTTGATTCTAGAAGGTTTCTGTCAATGCGAGGCGTGTGGTGCTGCGAGGGAGAATCCTACTCACTTGGTGGATCTGGGCAGAAGATCTTGGTTCTGACATTTTTCATTTGGTTCTTTGGTGGAACGCCATCTCTCCCCCTCAGGTTTATATAATTAGATGCAGACACGATGGTAGCTGAACTTCTTCTCTTAAGTTTATGTTCCAGAAGGAACACTGTCTGAAGACTCACAATTCACTGCACTAAGTAGAGTGAGTTGCTCTCCCCAGAAGGGATTTTAAAACTATATATTTGTATTTCCTTTGGTCTGTGATGGATGCATGCCCCTGTCAGATGGGTAAGGAGAGGGAGAGGAAAGTATGATTTTCTTGCTTACGCATCTTTTTGATATTGACTGAAGAATAGAGACCCTGAGGCTCTGGTATTGGGTTGACATTGGTACTTCTAGTGGTTTCTTTTGATGCAGGAGGGTTTGTCTCTAATTATAACTGTGTAGAAGCCATGTGTGGTGTCTGTCTAAGGGAAAAAGAGTTGGTCCTTGAAAAGTCTAGAAACAGAGAGTAACTCAGCGGACTGTCATTTCTCCAACACCCATGTGCACAGGGCCCAAGTTACTGAGGCCTCAAGTGGGTAATAGATGAACCCATTTCTTTTGAGCCCTTAGGGAAGCTCTGCCCCCCAGCCTGACCGTGGTACCTAGGCACTGCCCCCTGGCACATAGAGGGGATGGCCAGGTAGGGGATGTGGTGGCTACTGAAGTGCTGGCTCTGGGGCTCGATGACCACAGGGCCCTCCTTGGAGAAATAAGCTCTCTGACCGCAAGTGTCCTTTGCTGCTCTGCCTTTGCAGAATTCAGTGCAGAATCTTCAGGCAGAAAAGTCTCCCCCACTCAAGTCATCGTGTGTGCTTTTGTGTGTTTGTTTAAAACACCAATAAGCTGCTTATTGAAAACTTGCCTGTTTTTACCAATTAATTAACCTCATGTCAATACCATGTGTTGCACCAGTTCACGCTTCAATTACATCCTTACCTGTCTCTGAGAATTAATTAATGTTTGCAACATGCTCTGAAATTTTCTTGGGATGGAAGGACCTGTGAGGAATCTAGAAATTTTGGCATTACTTTGTCATTTACTTGGGGGTAGGGACTGGCAAGGGGGATGGACGTGCTCTTTGCTCTGCAGGAACCATTCCAGGAGCGTCCCTGTTCGCTCCAAGGCCACCGCTACAGTGTTGTTCTGTGTGGTGGCAGGTGCCATCAGGAGGTGGCCAGACCCACGTGGACATCCACGTGTCTCTTTGCATGAAGGTACTTGTTTGCATTAAGATGTCCAGTAGGCGGGGCGCCTGGGTGGCTTAGTCGGTTAAGCGTCCGACTTTCGCTTAGGTCATGATCTTGCAGTTTGTGGGTTCGAGCCCCGCGTCAGGCTCTGTGCTGACTGCCAGCTCAGAGCCTGGAGCCTGTTTCAGTCTGTGACTCCCTCTCTCTCTGACTCTCCCCTGCTCACGCTGTCTCTCTCTCTCTCCTAGAAATAAATAAAACATTAAAAAAAATTAAAAAAAAAAAAAAAGATGTCCAGTAGGGAGTGATGCTTGCTAAAACAGTAACAGTAATGCTGACAATTGTTGTTATTATTCCTTAGACCGTGGTAGTGGGATTGGAGGAGCCACAACTCCTGAGTCTAAGCTGCTTCCTATTCTCTCTCTTTGTTCACAGTGGGGCATTTTCTGAAGTGGTCTTAGCCGAAGAGAAGGCGAGTGGCAGGCTCTTTGCGGTGAAGTGCATCCCGAAGAAGGCTCTGAAGGGCAAGGAGAGCAGCATAGAGAACGAGATAGCCGTTCTGAGAAAGTAAGTGCCCGGGGTGGTGGGAACTGCCTCCTCTGACCGCTTTTGGATTGTTGGGTCCCAATCCGGCAGAAGGCGCTGCGGCCAGGAGCTGGTTGCCCGACAGTCAAAGATGGCGACCGGAGCGCCGGAAGGGGGTGGGCTGTGTTAACGATGACTGATGTTCTCATGTTGCATTCAGAGCATTTTGCATATGCGGTGAAATCCTGATTTGCGAGTATAATTCGTTCTGGAAACATGCTTGTAACCCAAAGGGCTTGTACACCGAAGCAAATTTCAAGAACCAGGGGCTCAGTTGTGATCACGTGACATTCAGCGTCATGTACGACTCGTATTGCAAGACATGGCTCGTTTATCAAGTTAAAATGTATTAGAAATGTTTGCTCTTCTTGTGGAACACTTGCAGAACAAGCTACTTGCAATCCAAGGTATTTCAATTAAATACTGTATATATAATATCACAGTTTTGTGGCAATCATTGGAGCTACTATTTCCAAAGAATAGCAGTTAGGTAGACTTGGTTTTGAACGCACTCTAGCTGGGCGACCGTGGACTGGTCACTGAACTCTAAGCCCTGCTCCATCAACTGGAATTAATGGTATCTCCCTCACAGGGGTCCTCGGGAGTAGGTGGGATGGTGCCTTACAAGTGTTTATAAAGCGATTGCAACAGCACCTGCTATGTTGTGAGTGCTCAGCACAGGGTAGCTGCCTGCTGCTCGTGTTGTTATTGTTTCTTGTTGTGGCTTTATTTTACAAGGAGATGGAGCTCATAGTAAAGCACCTCGTGGCTCTTATGTGGCAGAGCCTGGAGAGGTCACTTCACAAGGATTATCTCCACTCCCTTTAATGGTCTTCGGCTTCCTGCCACATACACAAGGCGCGCAGCCGCCAGCTTGTCCTACAGAGTNAGATGGGTGGCAGGCTGGTGTGCTGCGAATGGCACGTAGCTCATCTGACTGGCAGAGGGTTCAAGGTGAGGCATGGGGACCTGAGGTTGGAGAGGGTGAACTATAGGGCATCATATACCCTGCTTTGGACTTGCAACATCGTTGTGTAGTTGATGGGGAGCCGCTGGAGGGTTTTAATGCAAGAACAACATGATCAGGATTGTTTCATTAAGATTATTGTGGTGGAACGTAGGATAGGTTGGAGGCAGGGAGGGTACTCACTGCATCAGAGCAGTTAGGAGGCTGTCAGAGGAATCTGGGAAACAACACATTGAAACAGGAGCTGTGAGCCGCGATGGGAGAGGCAGAGATGCGGGTGTGCTCAGAATGAAATCTCCAGGACATAGGGATTTGGAAGACGTGGGAGAGAGGAGATAGGGTTCTAGGTTTCTAATTGGATAGCTGGTGTAGATAACAGCTCCTTAACTGAGATCAGAAATGCAAGCGGGGCACCTGGGTGGCTCAGTCAGTTAAGCGTCGGGACTTCAGCTCAGTTCATAATCTCGCAGCTGGTGGNCACGTAGCTCATCTGACTGGCAGAGGGTTCAAGGTGAGGCATGGGGACCTGAGGTTGGAGAGGGTGAACTGTAGGGCATCATATACCCTGCTTTGGACTTGCAACATCTTTGTGTAGTTGATGGGGAGCTGCTGGAGGGTTTTAATGCAAGAACAACATGATCAGGATTGTTTCATTAAGATTATTGTGGTGGAACGTAGGATAGGTTGGAGGCAGGGAGGGTACTCACTGCATCAGAGCAGTTAGGAGGCTGTCAGAGGAATCTGGGAAACAACACATTGAAACAGGAGCTGTGAGCCGCGATGGGAGAGGCAGAGATGCGGGTGTGCTCAGAATGAAATCTCCAGGACGTAGGGATTTGGAAGACGTGGGAGAGAGGAGATAGGGTTCTAGGTTTCTAATTGGATAGCTGGTGTAGATAACAGCTCCTTAACTGAGATCAGAAATGCAAGCGGGGCACCTGGGTGGCTCAGTCAGTTAAGCGTCGGGACTTCAGCTCAGTTCATAATCTCGCAGCTGGTGGGTTTGAGCCCCACGTCAGGCTCTGTGCTGACAGCCTGGAGCCTGCTGCGGATTCTGCATCTCCCTCTCTTTCTGCCCCTCCCCTGCTTGCACTCTCTCTCTGTCTTTCACAAATAAAATAAACATTTAAAAATTTTTTTTAAAAAGAAAGAAATGCAAGCACTGGAGGGCAGGTGGTGAGTTCTGATTTAGATACACTGAGTTGAGGGTCTTGGATGGCCAGGTGGGGATGGCCAGTTGGCCAGCTGAATCTGGAACAAAGCTGTGGTCTGGGCTCGCGGGATGTTAAAGTTTTCTGAAACAACAAAGAACAAAAAATCGTTTGGTACTTTCCACAGCCACGTCACTGTAGATGGGGTCCCAAGGAGACCTAGTTTATGGCCAATTCTGCTCTCCACCCTAGTCGTTTGTGTGTTTCGGTGCCATTTGTCATCTAAGCAGGCCTGCCTGAGAGATGGCTTGTCCTCTTACGTGCTGTGAGCTTATGCAGAGTGAGAGATTTATGTATTTCATTGAATTGAAGCAATGTAGCTAATTTATCCTTAAGGATGTCTTTATACTTGTTCTGAAAGTAGTTCTAAAATGAATTTTCTACTTGATAAGTCTATACTAAACCAGGCTCAGAAGGAATAAAAAATGACAAGCCCCACGGTGGACAGTTGCTATGTAGGAGAGAGCTCCTTGGTCTCACTTTGGCATTTAGGGGGCAGGGTCTATATGATCCGCATGAGTTTCCCCAGCAGAATGGCTGGTTTTAGTCAGCCATATTCCTTATGGAATATCACGTCATTAGTGTTCCATCCCCTGATTGGATTATAGAGCTTAGAGTTTTCATGGTGTTATTTACTTAGAGGGCAGGCACTACCCAAAGCGGATTTCAAGAAACCCATGTGCATTTTGGAGAAGCAGGAATGCACATATAGGAGTGGGCATTTAAATGTGAGACGAGGAGAGAAGGAGATACGTGAAGGTGGAAAACGGCAAGAGAAGCAAAGCAAATGTATCTAGAAGATCCCTTTCCTAATAGGTGGGGAAACGGAGGCTCGGCCTGGTTCAGAGGCACCATCTGAATGAGGTGCAGCACCAGAGTTCAGCGTTCTGTTCCAACAGATACCCTGTAGCTGCGGAGATTGGCTTGCCGAGGGCGGGGATAGGGCGAGCACCTGCTTTTAAATGGCGTGTTCTCCATCTGGGTGCCTTGGACAGTCTCAGCTGAACGTCTCTGTCTGTCGTTTTCTCCCTGAATCAGTGATTTTCCACCCTGGGTGCACATTGAAATCACCTGGGATGCTTTGCAGGACATCCTGATGCACAGGCTCCACCCCAGACCAAGTGCATTGGAGGTTACGGTGGGCACCTCCCCCACTCCCCACCTCCTGATTCCAACACACAGCCAGCTCTGTGTTGAGAAGAGCTGCTTAGGGTCCTTGCCTCCTGGTCTCACCGGGGGGTGGGAATGCCCTTCTGTGTTCAGGAGTGTGGACAGATGTGCATGCACAAACCTGCCAGACAGTTTCCTCTAGGTGAGAGGTTTCGCTAGAGGACGGCACTCAACTGTGTTCCCTTTCAAAGAGCTGGGTTTCGTTGTTAGTGAGGGGAATGGCCACTGGCTGGCTGGGTTCAAGAGGAGAACTTGGCTCCTCGAGGGTGGCGGAAGGAGGAGGGACTGTTAACGGCCGTTTCTGTCCCAAAGAGGCTGGCGTAGGGATTGGTCAGGTCGACACAGCTCAGCAACAGGTGCACTATCGGAAGTGGATCGGGGCTGCTCAAGGCGGCAGAGGCCAAAGCCCAGGATCCCCTGTGGCCAAGGTCAGGGTGGATTGCAGGAGGTGTGGCAGGGCTGGGCCTTCTGGAGAAAGAGTGAGTCAACACTTAACCCGGTGACAGCAGGACTCCAGAGGTCTGGACGCTCCTTGCTGTGGCTTGATTATCTAGTTTTCTTAGGCCAGACACGTTTCTCTCGGTGCAGACTAACTAGAAGGAAGGCGGCTTGAACACCGAAAGGCGAGGACAGCTAGTTTTGTATTAAGTAATAGCCTTCAGAGAAAGGCTTCCCTGTAGATTAACTCATTTAAATCTGGCTTGCTTCTATTCCTGCCGGTTTGTTCTCATGCCCGGCTGGCCCTGTTCACTTGTTTAAATCACTGCCAAATGCCAGTTTAGTGTGTGTGTGTTAGAGAAACATACACTTCAATAGAAATTCATTGATTCAGGGTGAACAAAACCACTTTTCCAATGACTGAAAATGGCTAAGCTGGTAAAGCTTGAGTTTCTCAGGCACCAACACAGCTTTTTAAAAGTCTATCTGATCTATCTAGAAGGTGGTATTCTAACACAGGGAGACGTTTCTTTTGGAAGGTAGTTTTGGGATTAAGGAAACTGGCAGGAAGTATGAAAAGTCATGACGAAAGGCCATGTGCTAACAAATAGGGGGGGCATATCACTTATGATCCTAGAACCCTAACTACCCTGGAAAACCTTTACTGAAAGCTTGTTAATTTTGAAAAAAACATGTCATTCAACTAAACCAGAGGTTGAGGGATGTGGGTCCCATATTTGGTTGCTGTGCGATTAAGGTCTCAGTTTTGCCGAGCTTGGAGCATGCATGCATGGGTGTGTCTGTCCAGTGACCCCAGGCCATTGGAATGTGGACATAGCCCATCCCAGACCTGTTCAAGCCAGGCTCTGGGAAAGCATCGAATGACAAGGAAGAGCTGATACTCTTCCCTAGGGCCCTACCAGAGACCTGGTCTCCATCTTGCCTGATTTGGAGGGCTTCCCCATCTTTTTCTCTATACCTAGGCTTCTCTATTTCTGGGGGCTCCATGGGTCTGAGTCCTGAGCGAGAAGTCAGTCTTTCCCTTCCAGGCAGACAGTCAACTCAGCTTTGTGCAGACCACCGTTTGGTACCCACTCTTTATTTCATCTTCACATTTTATGTGTATATAAAAAATAGAAATGGTCTGATGCCAACACAGTCTTCCAGCCAGAGTGGCTACATTTGGTGCTTCCTAGTGGCTTCACGTGGTACCCTGTCCACATTATCCAAGAACATTTTTTATTTGATTTGAGATCCAGAATCAATGGATTTTTTATTATTATCAATTATATTTATTATCAGTGTATTTAATTTTATGGTCAATTCCTTGGGCAGTGCTTACAGAACTCCAAGAATGCAAGGAAAATAGAATTGGTGGTGTCCCTCACTGCAGCCAGAGATGTTCAGGCTGGCCTGAGCAGCCATGTTGGTTCATCTGTGCAGTGACCATGAACCTCTGAGACCTCTCCCAGCCTACGATTTCTGCTTCCCAAATGCTGCCTTAAGTGTGGCATTCCTGGACAGGCCAGTCTCCCTTCCCCCAGTCCCTGCTCCACAGCACTGTGAAATAAGAGTTAGTTTTATTAAAAAAAATTTTTTTTAACTTTTTTATGTTTTATTTTTGAGACAGAGAAACAGAGCAAGAGTGGGAGAGGGGCAGAGAGAGAGGGAGACACAGAAGCAGGCTCTAGGCGCTGAGCCGTCAGCACAGAGTCCGATGCAGGACTTGAACCCATGAACATGAGATCATGACCTGAGCCAAAGTCGGATGCTTACCTGACTGAGCCACCCAGGCGCCCCTAAAGAAATTTTTTTAAATGTTTATTTATTTTTGAGAGAGAGAGGGAAAGGGGGAGACAGAGAATCCCAAGCAGGCTCTGCACTGTCAGCACAGAGCCCAACACAGGCCTCGAACCCATAAACTGTAAGATGACCTGAGTCAAAATCAAGAGCTGGATTCTCAACAGACCGAGCCACCCAGGTGCCCCTAAACAGTCACTATTTTAAAGCTGTACGAGTGACCGTCTTTTCTCTAAGTCAGCTTAAAATTGAGGCCAGAGTCTTAGGTGACTGGTCTGAAGTTTTTAAGAAGTACGTTATTAAAGAAATTACTTCTAAAATAGTAGTTGCCTGGAACTGGATAAATGGGATTCAGTATCCAATTTTTAGCCATTTGCATTTTCTTTTATAAATAGTTTTACAACAGCGTTGACTGTATGATTCAGACATGTGGTAGGTATCGCTGGGGATTCCAAACACATGCAAGGGTATTTGTGGATAGGTACTGTGGTGTGATAGATGTGATGTCTTCACTCTTGTGGAGGGCTATGGAGCTGAGATGCTAAATACATGCATGTACATATGTGCCTGTGTGCATATATTCACATATGTCTGTCTTAATATATATATACACAATGCACATATTCACACATACACATATGCACATATACACACATTAAATATTTTTTAATAATTTTTATTTATTTTGGGGCGCCTGGGTGGCTTAGTCGGTTAAGCGTCCGACTTTCGCTTAGGTCATGATCTCGCGGTTCGTGGGTTCGAGCCCCGCGTCGGGCTCTGTGCTGACTGCCGGCTCAGAGCCTGGAGCCTGTTTCAGTCTGTGACTCCCTCTCTTTCTGACCCTCCCCTGCTCACGCTGTCTCTCTCTGTGTCTCCTAGAAATAAATAAAGCATTAAAAAAAATAATTTTTATTTATTTTTTGAGATAGAGACAGAGCACGAGCAGGGGAGGGGTAGAGAGAGAGGGAGACACAGAATCCCAAGCAGGCTCCAGGCTCTGAGCTGTCAGCACAGAGCCCGACGTGGGGCTCGAACCCACAAACTGTGAGATCATGACCTGAGCCGAAGTTGAACACTTGACCGGCTGAGCCACCCGGGTGCCCCGATCGACACCCATTTTAAATACATTTCAGTGTTTTTATATCTTTCTACTGCAGAGCAGAAAATTCGTCTTGCTGATTTTAGTAAATATACCCTCAAGACTGTTAAAACTCTGCTGTCTAGGTGGCTAAGGAAGATAATAAGACATAAGAAAAGCCTTCTGGAACTTTGAAATGTTCAGGTGTTAGGGATGATGCAGTGTTAGGCATGACTTACCCCCATTCTACTTCGGTAAGAGCTCAGAATATCTCTGTGGGAGAAGTGAGAGCAGAAACTGTTGTATCATTTCATGGAAGGAGAACCTGACGTATAGAGTGTATAATTTGAGCACATGCTGGAGCTGGGGAGGCAACAGAGAGCTTCTCATTTGTGGGGCTGCCTTCCATGTTTTAGGGTTCCCAGCCCTCCCTTCTGTTAGGAAACTGCCATTGGAACTTTGGATGCTCTAGAAACAACTGGTAGGAATCTGAGTGCTTATAGTAGAAATAAATATCGATTTCAACAGATGATCAACGTCAACAGTTGTCAGTAGATTAATTGAAATAGATGTGAATTAATTCAATTACAAGATTGATGGGGCTCCTGGGTGGCTCAATCAGTTAAGGATCCTACTCTTGATTTTGGCTCAGGTTGTGATCTGTGGTTTGTGAGAGCGAGCCCTGCATCAGGCTCTGCACTGATAGTGCTGATAGCGCAGAGCCTGCTTGGGATCCTCTCTGTCTCCCTCTCCCTCTCTCTGCCCCTCCCTTGCTCGTGCACACATGCGTGTGCACGCTCTCTCTCACTTGCTCACTCTCAAAATAAATAGCTAAACATTAAAAATAAGAAATTGATAATTTGAAAATCAGAATCCAGCTTTTGTCTCAACCTAGTTCACTAGAGTCTAGAGCAGTTTATACCTATCCTTCAAGATTTTAAATATAGAAATTCTCAGTTTGCCATAATTTAGAACCTAGCTGGGACTTCTATGAGCACTGTTTTATGTAATCCTATGAAGTAGATATTATTATCCACATCTTACAGATGAGGAACTGGGCTGCCTACGAAATTCCCAGAGGCCTTGTAAGTAATACCAGCTAGAGCTTTCCCATTATGATTTGATCCATCTGGTGTCAACATGTTGTCTCTTTAAATCAGGGCTATGTATTCTTTTTTTTGTTAATGTTTATTTATTTTTGAGAAAGAGACAGAGTATGAGTGGGGGAGGGGCAGGGAGAGAGTCAGAGAGACGGAGAGAGACAGAATCAGAAGCAGGGTCTAGGCTATGAGCTGTCAGCACAGAGCCTGACATGGGGCTCGAACTCATGACCTGCAAGATCATGACCTAAGCTGATGTCACATACTTAACCATATATTCTTGATGTAGGCAACAACCCGCTGCATGTAGGGGGTGCTCATTTATGGTGAAAGAATGAAAGAAAGAAAGAATTGTCTATTTTATACTGCCCTTAGGGAAGTGGTATAAAATATTAGTGAAGACTTGAGAACGAGCCTACGTTTTCACCCAACGACACCACTTAGAAGCTCTGCGACCTTGGGCAGATGATTTCAACTTTGTCCCTCCATTGACAGGAAAATGGGGATGATATTAGTGCTTGCCTCACATAGTTGTTGTAGAGATTAAAGAATCAATGCACATCGGCACTTAGAAGAGTGCCTGGCACCTAGTATGGACTCTCCGAATGCTTGCTGTCTATATGATTTTTACAGAGGGCATCTTGCTGGATGCTGGGAATCGTGGGAATAGGACGGTTGGAGAAGATGCCTTTCCAGAAGGTGCATCACACCACTTTTGCATCCCTTGTGGGAGCCCCTGGAAACCCTGCTGGCAGAGGGAACAGTGCCGGCAGCATGAGGTGGCTGGATACCCAGTGTGGCTGCAGAATTGCCGAGAATCCGTCAGCTTTACTGTTTTTTCTTGCTGAAAATAACGATGAAAACCTGTGTTCCCCTTGTCTCTCTTCTGCTCTGCTTCCACTAACATTAGTCACTGAGCCTTAGAGCCGGAAAAGGAGCTTAGAGACCTTGGTCCTGCTCTCTTGACGTTCAGGTGAAGAGACAGGTCCGGTGGGGTTCAGTGACTGGCCCGGAGTCACAGAGCTAACCTGAGCAGGTGTGGACCCAGAGCGGTGGTTTCTGGACTAATTCAGAACCCTTTCTCCANTCAGAGAGAGAAGGAGACACAGAATCTGAAGCAGGCTCCCGGCTCCAGGCGGTCAGCCCGGAGCCCAATGTGAGGCTCGAATTCATGAACTGTGAGATGATGACCTGAGCCGAAGTCAGATGCTTTACCGACTGAGCCACCCAGGCGCCCCTGTATCCTTTCTTTTTTTTTTTTTTTATAATTTTTATTTCTAGGAGATAGAGAGACAGCATGAGCAGGGGAGGGTCAGAGAGAGAGGGAGTCACAGACTGAAACAGGCTCCAGGCTCTGAGCTGGCAGTCAGCACAGAGCCCGACGCGGGGCTCGAACCCACGAACCGCGAGATCATGACCTAAGCGAAAGTCGGACGCCCCCCTCAGGCGCCCCCCTGTATTATTTCTTTTAAACGAAGGTTTCTCTGGATTGAGTTACATTGGTCGGTCTGAATTGTATTTCCCCAATTCCACACTCAGTTCCCCAGCTGGGATGCCTGGTGTGTTGTTGCCTTTGCTGTTTGTTTAATCCTGGTAGTGTTCCTCCAGGGCAAAGCCATTGACCTGGCCACTGGAGACTCCCATGCCTGCTTCCACTCAGGTTTCCTTGAAAGATGTCAGTACTGTGGTTGGAATTTTGATGGATTTGTTCTTGGGCCCAGAGTTTATTCTTTCCTTCCTCCCTTCCTTGTTTGCCTCTTCTTCCTTCCTTCCTTCCTTCCTTCCTTCCTTCCTTCCTTCCTTCCTTCCTTCCTTCCTTCCCTGCTACCTTTCAAGTGCTTCACTTTTTAAAACCTCAAGATTGTGGGAATAGAAAAGCAAAGTGACATACCTTAATCTGACCATGAGTATCCATGAATTAGTTGCTTATTCTTACTTACACTACAGAAAAGCTGAAAAAAGAATAAATTGCTTATTGATATAATTTCCTGGGGCAATATGGCCAGCAGTTTTTACTTTGCAAAAACATTGTCACTTGATGAAGTGACACAATATTTTATTCCACAGACATGGATACTTTAGCACATTTAGGTAGTTTGGGGACAATCATTATTAAGTTGTGATGAAGTCCATTGTCCTTAACATGCTATCAGTATAACTTTTCCAAAAAGACAATATTCCTGCTTAAAAAAGTAATTTCGAATGAGTGGTTTTTCTTCCTTTACAAATACAATAATGCCAAGCAGTATAGTACAAAGTTCTGAATGGAAATTTTGTCCTGAAGAAACTACTTACAAGAAATAAGAGAAATAAGCCTGATATTTCCACAATATTGTTGCCGAGTCAGGTGAACAGATGGCAGTGAGGCTTTTCAGAACACATACTTCAGATCCTGTGTTCTCTGAGCTCAGGAGTTCAGCTCGTGTGTGCAATTTCATCTCCTTTTATAGGACATACTTATCTGCGTTGACCTCCTGAATGAACTAACCCATAATGTCAATATGTCATTTAGAATTTTCATTGTGTCTCTTTTTGAATAGTGTCATATACTACATTTTTTAAATATAGAGTCTTGTTATTTTGAATATGGTTTCCCAGGATACAGATCTAGTTGAAATTTATCCTTTCTACTCAAAAGAAACCTGCCTAGAAGAATGAAGAGTGGTATGTTCTTGAAACCTGCGTGCTAAATGTTGGTAATTACCTTTTTATCTAAAGAGATGTGGCAGTGACCTTGGGTGGCTATAGGTTCAAGGGTCTACAAGTATTTGAAATAACTCAGCTCCCTTTAACAATTTTTTTATAGCTCAGCCTTTTAACTAATTTAGATGTGTCTTCTAATTACTCCGAATTGGAGAGCTCTCAAATCTACTTAAGAAGGCTGCATCACACTTCCAAGATTGCAGAAATTTTCCTTGCCTTCAATTATTTTCTCTCTCTCTTCATTTACCTCTTTAAGATAGAGGCAGAAGGAATGGCTCCCTCTGTGGTCTCGCCTCCGGCTGAGCTGTTTTCACATCACAGCTTCTGCTGAAATGTACTTTGTCCTCAGCACTGGGCTGGGCTGGCCTTGGGTGGGGTCTGGCCTTCTGGTGCTTTGCTGGTCAGAGTGTGGTCTTCTGAAAAGCATCAGCACTTCCAGAGAGCTTGTTAGAAATGCAGACTCCCAGGCCCCATCTTGGGTGCTTCTGAATTAGAATATGCCAGGTAGCCAGAACCCCAAGAGGTTTGTTTGCTCCTTTACCCTTGAGATGCTCTGATCTAGAAAACTTCCCTCCGGAATGCCAGATGAGTCAGCTGCTCCTTCCATGAGATCCATTAGCATCTGGTACTTTTCTCCCTTGAACCACTCACCACAATATAGAGTAATTAACCATTTTCTTGTCTTTCTTTTCCACTGCACTGAAAGGCTCCAGAGGACAGGGGTGATAACTGAGATCCAATTGTATTTCCAGTACCTAGCAGGGTGCTTCTGACACAGAGCATCCTTTGTGTTGGAGTAAACCAATTTCCCATGGGGAAAGATTGAGGAAGATGATATGTATTCCCTTCCCTCTGAAAAAAATTCTAAAAGCTTTATTTCTTTAAGTGAATAGAATCTTCAGGTACTTTGAAAACGTAACTAGGTGTATCTTAACAAAATGTCTGACAGTGACAAATGTGCATCTATTTCAAAGATAGAAATTGACACTAAAAAGGAACAAGAATAATTTCAACATAATACATTAACCCTCCATCAGAATAGACACAGAATTTCCACTTTGGTTGCTAGTGCTTCTCAGATGGGACACCTAATACTGTCTTTTCGAATGTAGACTGAGGGAAATGTGTGGATGGTGCACCAAAGGCAGACGCCTGCTGTTTAAAACAGTTTCTAGTTGAGATTTGCCTCTCCTGCTTACAACTTGTCCAGCATTTTAAATGTGAAAAAAACCTCCATGAATGACTCTGAAGTTCCAGCGAGAAAACTACCTTCTGGAAAGACATTGGCATTAATTCGAGCTGAATTCCTAGATCCTTCCCTCCCTCCCTCCCTCCCTCTCTCTCTCTCTCTCTCTCTCTCTCT